>NW_027256898.1:7207887-7710387 GCF_029215685.1 Pituophis catenifer annectens | reverse complement strand
TCCTTTGGTGCCAGTGCCATTTGAGGTGCGCCTCTTGGGGAGCCCGGCTCCTCTTCTGCACCCCGGGCACCCCCGCGATTCTCTCCGGAGTTGAGGCACCATCAGGCTTTTTGGCTGCCACTCCCTCTGGGGCCTAGCCAAGACACGTAAAGGTGTGGCTGGGAATCGTGGCCCTGGGAAGCAGAGCTCTCTTTGTTCCCTGGGGCAAGGTGGAAGGAGGAGCTGTCTGGGGAAGTGGGGCAGGAGCCTCTGAGCAAGGGGTCCTTATGGGCAGCCTCAGGAGGGCTCTCGAGATTCCCTTCTCTTGGCTGGGCAGGAGGAGAGGTCTCCTCTACAGGGTGGGCGCTCGCGCTTCTGCAAGCAATGTTTATTTGCTCTGAAAGTGGCGTTGCGCAGGGTCAGTGAGGGGGGTGTCTACAGAGGTGGGATTCAAACATTTTTACTACCGGTTTGGTGGGCGTGGCTTGGTGGGCGTGGCAGGGGAAGGATACTGCAAAATCTCCATTTCCACCCCACTCCAGGGGAAGGTTACTGCAAAATCCCCATTCCCTCCCGATCAGCTGGGACTCGGGAGGCAATGAATAGATGGGGGCGGGGCCAGTCAGAGGTGGTATTTACCGGTTCCCCAAACTACTCAAAATTTCCGCTACCGGTTCTCCAGAACTGGCCAGAACCTGCTGAAACCCACCTCTGGTATGTTCTCTTCCTCCTCTCCTCAAGGCGGTCTTTTTGCTGGGGTGACTAGTAAGCCGAGCGTGGCTTGGGGGATTTCTCCTTCCTTTCCTAGTTGTGGGGTCAGTCTGTTGTGCACCCTTATCCTTGCGCAAGCCACTGAGTTGTTCGTCCTGGGGCCGGTTCTGCTGATGCTAAGATGGATGGGAATCTGCCATGGGGGCGCAGTGGTTAGAATGTGGTACTGCAGGCTACTTCTGCTGACTGCCGGTTGCCAGCAATTCGGCAGTTGGATCCTGACCAGCTCAAGGTTGACTCAGCCTTCCATCCTTCTGAGGTCGGTTAAACGAGGACCCAGATTGTTGGGGGCAAGAGGCTGACTCTGTAAAACCGCTTAGAGAGGGCTGTAAAAGCACTATGAAGCAGTATATAACTCTTTAAGTACTATTCCTCCCTCCCTCCCTCCTTCCTTCCTTCCTTCCTTCCTTCCTTCCTTCCTTCCTTCCATCCCTCCCTCCCTCCCTCCCTCCCTCCCTCCCTCCCTCCCTCCCTCCCAGCAGTTAGAATGCAGTATTGCAGGCTAACTCTGCCCACTGCCAGTAGTTCGATCCTGACCGACTGGTTTAAGATTGACTCAGCCTTCCATCCTTCCGAGGTGGGTAAAACAAGGACTCAGATTGTTGGGGGCAAGAGGTTGACTCTGTAAAACAGCTTAGAGAGGGCTGTAAAAGCACTATGAAGTAGTATATAATTCTTAAGTACTATTCCTCCCTCCCTCCCTCCTTCCTTCCTTCCTTCCTTCCTTCTCTCCCTCACACCCTCCCTCCCTTCCTTCCTTCCTTCCCTCCCTCCCAGCAGTTAGAATGCAGTATTGCAGGCTAACTCTGCCCACTGCCAGTAGTTCGATCCTGACCGACTGGCTTAAGGTTGACTCAGCCTTCCATCCTTCCGAGGTGGGTAAAACGAGGACTCAAGATTGTTGGGGGTAAGAGGCTGACTCTGTAAAACTGCTTAGAAAGGGCTGTAAAAGCACTATGAAGCAGTATATAACTCTTAAGTACTATTCCTTCCTTCCTTCCTTCCTTCCTTCCTTCCTTCCTTCCTTCCTTCCTTCCTTCCCTCGCTCCCTCCCTCCCTCCCTCCCTCCCAGCGGTTAGAATGCAGTATTGCCGGCTGACTCTGCCCACTGCCAGTAGTTCGATCCTGACTGACTGGCTTAAGGTTGAATCAGCCTTCCATCCTTCCGAGGTAAAACGAGGACTCAAGATTGTTGGGGGCAAGAGGCTGACTCTGTAAAACCGCTTAGAGAGGGCTGTAAAAGCACCATGAAGCAGTATGTAAGCCTCAATGCTATCTCTATTGCTTTCCTGGGGTTGGCTGTGTACCTAATGGTCAGGGCTTCGGAAAGTTGGCCCGACTTCTTCTTGTTCTGGCCAGAGAAAATGCATCCAGTGCAGCCTGGTGACTAACCTGGGCAGGATTGGAAGCTGCGTTCCTTGGCACCCGTTTTCTTAGGCAAGCGTCTTCTCTTTCTTCTCATCCATTTAGGAGGCAAGCCTTAAAAGTGAAAAGGGCGTCTGTTTTTCTTCCAGAAAACCCACCCTATTTCTGAAACACACTTGACCTCTTGCTGTCCCTTCCCAAAACGTCCGTGTGGTCTCAGCATGCCTCCCCAAGCCCACCTGCCCAGGGATTGCTGGAAGCGGAAAGCGTTTCTGCTTTCCATCCAGGTGCCACTCCAGATGCCTGCAGAAGATCACGATCAATGTTAAGAGACAAATGCAGCCAGGTCTCTCCTGGCCAGGGTGGATAAAAATCAATGATTTTTTTTAAAAAAAAATCAAAAAAATCAGATTTTTTTTATTTAAATCGGATTTTTTTGATTTAAATCGGATTTTTTTTATTTTTATCAAATTTATTTTAATAAAAAACTTTTGGAGTAAAAATCTATCGTAAGATAGTTTTCTATTTAAGATACATAAATAGTTTATTCAGCATGAAATGGAGCTTAGTTATGTAGCAGGAGGCTGTATATTCTGCAACACTGGGACTATCAGTGAATCAACAGTGGGTCAAAGGAGTAGCAGAGATGACAGTTGCTCTTTAAAAATTATGATTTAAATCGAGTTGATTTAAATCAAGCCTTTTTACTAGAGATTTAAATCAACTCGATTTAAATCAAATCCACCCTGCTCCTGGCCCATGGAAATCCTACTGCTCATTGTTGTTGTTGTTGTTGTTAGTTGCGAAGTCGTGTCCGACCCATCGCGACCCCATGGACAACATTCCTCCAGGCCTTCCTGTCCTCTACCATCCTCTGGAGTCCATTTAAGCTCACACCGACTCCAATGACTCCATCCAGCCACCTCGTTCTCTGTCGTCCCCTTCTTCTTTTGCCCTCCATCGTTCCCAGCATTCGGCTCTTCTCCAGGGAGTCCTTCCTTCACATTCGGTGGCCAAAGGATTTGAGTTTCCTCTTCAGGATCTGGCCTTCTAAAGAGCAGCTAAGGTTGATCTCCTCTAGGACTGACCGGTTGGATGGCCTTGCAGTCCAAGGGACTCACAGGAGTCTTCTCCAGCACCAGAGTTCAAAGGCCTCCATTCTTTGGCCTTCTCAGCCTTCCTTATGGTCCAACTTTCACAGCCATACATTGCAACTGGGAAAACCATCGCCTTGACTGTATGCACTTTTGTTGGCAGGGTGATGTCTCTGCTTTTTAGCATGCTGTCTAGTACTCCCTGCATTTTAGGCCAAAAGCACAGGGAGGCCTCAACTTACGATCACAATGGAGCCCAAAACATCTGTCGCTAAATGAAACATTTGTTAAGTGACTTTTTCCCCCCTTTCTTGCCACAGCTATTAAGTTGTTAAATTAGTCAAACCATTGTTAAGTGAATCCTGGCTTTCCCATTGACTTTGTTTGTCAGAAGGTCGTAAAAGGGGATCCGGTGACACACACACACACACACACACCCCCGGGGACACTGCAACCGTCGTAAATATGAGTCGGTTGCCAAGCGTCTGAATTTTAATCCTGTGACCATATGGATGCTTACAGCGGTCGTAAGTGTGAAAAAACCGGTCCTAAGTTACTTTCTCCAGTGGCCGTTGTAATTTTGAACGGTCACTAAATGAATCGTCGTAAGGCGAGGACTACCTGTAGCATCCTGCGGGCCTCGGTTCTGCTTTGCCCCTGAAGTGGGCTAGGCTTTTCCAAGTGACCTTTGACGAACCACATGGGCCTGCGTGGATTCCAGCCGGCAGCGTGGTTGGCGGCTCCCTCACCAGATGTGCTCATCTCCCCAGCTGCAGAGCTACTTTGCCGCCTGCGAGGACGAGACTCCCGCCATCAGAAACCACGACACGGTCCTGCAGCGTCTCTGTGAACACCTGGACCACGCCCTGCTTTACGGGTAAGGGGCCTCGGCGTGGCCCTCGCTCCCCACCCCCGGAGGAAGCCATGCACGGCAAGGGCTCAGGTGGATGGGTGGGTGGGTGGGTGGGTTGCTTTTATTCTGAAGAAAACCGCTCCGCGACTTTTCCTTCTCCTCGGCGCAGGCTGCAAGACCTTCCTTCGGGCTACTGGGTCTTGGTAGTCCACTTTACCCGCCGAGAGGCCATTGAACAGATTGAACTGCTGGAGCACGTGACGACCAACTTGGGGCGCAGTAAGTCTCGGCCCGTGTTCTGACCTAGGCTCCCCCAGACCACGAAGCAGACTCCTTGTCCCGACCCTTTTTTGTTAAGTGACTGTGAATTCTTCTCCTTCACATCCAGCAAAAGTCTTTCAAGGGAGAATTGACAGTCACAGACCTTATCTGGCTTGGAGAGCTGCCAGGCCGATATCTTCAAAACTTGGCAAGGAGTCACGAACCAATTAAGCGAATTAATTGTCTCCTGCAAACTCCATTCCCCTTTCGCTCCTCTTTTATTCCCTCTGGGAGGGGCCATTCATCGTCCACCTGTGGCCTTACTCCTGAGACAACCCTTCTTTAGCTGTTCCCTTCGTCTGGCAACTCTGTGAATGCACACACTGGGAACAGGCTCCAGCTGTTCCTCTGCCTCACTAATGTCCAACTCCGAAGGCAGCTGATAACTGGCATACAGCCCTGGCCCCCTCTCTGCCTCCGACACAGAGCCCTCATCAGAGCCTTCCCCAGACTCCAGGACTGGCCCATGTTCCTCCCCAACCTCCTCACTCTCCAAATTGGCTGCCAGTTCTGCTGGCTGGCCACAACAGTCCACGTCTCTGGCCAACCCTGGGCGGCCCATGTCACCGAATGCTCGGAGGGCACCAGAACCCATGGGGCATTTGCTCTCCCCTGAGGATCTGTGGCTTGTTTGTTAGCGAGGTTTTCCCAGCTCCCAATCCTTCCAGTTAGAAGGCTGGGAACTAGATTGCTCTCCGCTTTGGGCTGATAACCGGACAAGCCTCCAGAGGAGTCGGCCTGACTCCCGAGGGGGTACCGAGGCACCTCTTGCTACCCGCCACCTGGGGCTTTGGGCATCAGAAGTGCAGCTTCCACCTGGACTGCCGTTGAGAAGGGGCCCGGCTAGAGCAGCTCAGGGCGGCCTTCCTTCGGGTGGGTTCCTGACAGCCAGCAGGTCCTGCAAAGCAGTCTCTCCCTCTTGCAGGCCGGGCGTGGCTGTACCTGGCCTTGAACGAGAACTCTCTGGAGAGCTACCTCCGCCTCTTCCAGGAGAACCTGCCCCTGTTGCATAAGCATTATGTCAAGTGAGTCTGCTCTGGGCAGCTGGGCTGGCACCGCGGGAGGGGGAGGGAAAGGATCTCTCTCTTTCACACACACACACACACACACACACACACACACAGCCTTTGCTGCTTTTCCTTCAAAACCGCTGTTCCCACGGGGGTGTCCCTAGCCACGCTGAATGCTTCGTAAGACACACAAGTACAAGGAGGGGAAGTCCTGCTTTTCACAGCTGCCCTTCTTTTTCGGTTGCCTCTTCCCAAATTAACGCTGTTGGGGCTTCCTCACACTCTTCAAGGAGTTTGAAGCAGGGGTGGGCTTCAAAAATTTTAGCAAGGGGTTCTCTGGGTTGCCGGGTGGGCGTGGCCTGGTCGGCTACCTGCACCATGGCTGGGAGGATGGGATTTTTGCCCTCCCTAGGCTCCGGAGGTTTTTCTAGAGCCTCCGGGAGGGTGAAAACGGCCTCCCCAGGCTCCAGAGGCCCTCTGGTAGGCCTGTTTTTCGCCCTCCCTGAGCCTCCACGCGCGCCCTGCATCCAAAACGGGCCGTGTGGGGACTCCGGGGAGGGGTGGGGTGGGTGGTGCCATCCAGGAGTGAGATTTGGGGGTTCTCTAAACTGCACAGAATCTTAGCTAGAGGTTCTCCCGAACCCCTGTGAACCCCCAGCAGCCCCACCCCTGTTTTAAAGGCAACAGTTAGTTCTGACTTGATGCATCAGTCGGGACTCGAGGATTTAGCGTTGCAGAAGAACTTCTGCCTCCAGGGTGTGAGTGGGGGTCCCTTTGGACCGAGCACCCCTCGGATGGGGGGGGCCTCTTCCCAGCCAGTGGGGCAACAGATTGGGAGGAGCGATTCTGGGTTGTTGACTTTGCCAGGAGGGTCCTGGGTGAATCCTGAGTTCCGTCTTTTTCCATCCCACAGAAACGCCTTGGTCTGCAGCCACGACCACCTGACCCTCTTCCTCACCCTGGTGGCCGGCCTGGAGTTTATCCGATTTGACCTGGACCTGGTGAGCCGACTTCCGGCCTCCTAGAGCAAACACCTTTCAGTTTCCTCCTCCCATTGGGCTGGGGCACATCCCACCTCTGCCTTCCGGTGCTGGGTCTTCCAATGGATTTCCCTGTTACGTCCGAAGGCGGCTGCTTTTTTTTTCTTTTTAATTCTTCCCAGCCAATGGGCAAACTTCCTGAAGCAAAGAGTGGAGGGGAAAGGGAGTTTCTTGAGTGGGCGAGCAGCAATTCCACCTCAAGCTCTCCTGCTTTTCCAGGATGCCCCTTACCTGGACTTGGCCCCATATATGCCAGATTACTACAAGCCCCAGTACCTGCTGGACTTCGAGGACCGCCTGCCCAGCTCCGTCCACGGGTCGGACAGCCTCTCCCTCAACTCCTTCAACTCAGTGACGTCCACCAACCTGGAGTGGGATGACAGCGCCATCGCCCCCTCCAGTGAGGGTAAGGGGCTGGGTGGGTGGGCAGGAGCCCCGGGAGCCCGTGGAACGGAGGGGCTGGATGGGGCTGGGTTCTTCTTTGGCCGGAGGAACAGGCCCTGTCAAGCTGCAAACTCCACCTCCAGTATCTCCAGTTCAAAGCCCCACAGGCAATTGGGGGGCAGGCCCGCGGGTGCTGAGCAACCCTCGGTCCCCTGTGTGGCGGGCCAGTATTTTGAGGTGCTCCTGAGCTTGCCTCCCTTGATCCATACAATCAGCGTGATTTTTGACCGTCCGCAAGGGACACTCGGCCTGAATCGTCCCTGCCCTTCCCAGCCGCAGTTTGGGAAAGCCCTTCGCTGACACCGCTCTGCGCTCAAAGGGAAAGCAAGCACAGCCACAAAGAGAAAGGCCTCACCTGCACCTTCCCAATAATAAGGTAAAGGTTCCCCTCACACATGCGTGCTAGTCGTTCCCGACTCTAGGGGGCGGTGCTCATCTACGTTTCAAAGCCGGAGAGCCAGCGCTGTCCGAAGACATCTTCGTGGTCATGTGGCCGGCATGACTCAACGCCAAAGGCGCACGGAAGGCTGCTCCCTTCCCACCAAAAGTCCTTATTTTTCTACTTGCATTTTTCACCTGGTTTCGAACTGCTAGGTTGGCAGAAGCTGGGACAAGTCACGGGAGCTCATCCCGTTACGCGGCGCCAGGGATTCGAACCGCTGAACTGCCGACCCTTTGATCGACAAGCTCAGCGTCTTAGCCACAGAGCCATTGTGTCCTCTGTAAAAAATAAAAAAAGAAAGCACGTAAAAAATGCAAGTAGAAAAATAGGGAAGGGAACAACGTTCCGTGCGCCTTTGACATTGAGTCATGCCGGCCACATGACCACGGAGACGCCTTCGGACAGTGCTGGCTCTTCGGCTTTGAAACAGAGATGAGCACCGCCCCCTAGAGTCGGGAACGACTAGCACATATGTACAAGGGGAACCTTTACCTTCCCAATAATTACCTTTTTTTTTTTCCTTTAAACTTCCAAGATATCGTGGTCCCTGAGCAGGATCTGTAACTGAGCCCAGTCCTGCAGCCTGAGCTGAGAGAGGGTCCCCGCCCTGCCCTTGTCCTGCTCCGTTCCCCACCCCCCCCACCCCACTTCGCCCATCAATCATGATCGCCCGAGAGGGTATTCCATATCTCTGTCCCACCTCTCTCCCCCCCCTCCCCCTCCCTTCCACCGGATTCCTTTCATTTCTAACCCTCCTTTTTATCCCTCGTTTTATAGATTATGATTTTGGAGAAGTCTTTCCTGCAGTGCCGTCCATCCCTACCACAGCCTGGGAAGGTGGGACCAGCTCGCCTGGTTTTCCAGTTCCCTCCCCTTCCCCTTCCCCTCCGCCGCCCCCTCTTGCCCCAGAGCTTCCCGCATGCTGGGCTGCAGGTTTCTTTAACAGCGGGCTGGTGCCTGAGGGGCCCAGCAGCCAGATCACCAGGTTCTTTGGTGGCGGGTCTTGCCAGCTTTAATAATCATAATAATAACTATATTATCATTGTACATTGGCACCTCAGCCCAGGGCATCTGCTGCCCACCTCCTACAGTTCTGTGGCTTCCATCTCCCAGCATGAACCATCAGTCTCTTTCTGGTTTGCACATTAACAAGCTTCCGAAGAGCGCTTCTGTGTCGGTGCCAGCGGGTCTCCTCCTAACCTCTTTCTCTCGCCTGTCAGTGCATGGGGGCGACGGAGGGAAGGAGTTCTGGGGAAATGGACGTTAAGCCACCTGATTTCGCGGCCACAGATGCTTCTGCCAGCAGCCTCTCTTTTCCCCCTGCAGGGTCCTGCTAGCGATGGTGGCAGCTGCAGCGGCCCCTTTCTCTGTCCTTGCCTCCCTCAGCTCTTGCCCTGCCGTGCCCCTTAAGACGGAGGGCGGGCGGGCGGGCTCCGGGGCTCCTAACTCGGCTGCTGCTCCTTTCGCTCTTGAGTAACTTCCTGCTCCCTCGGCCTGCGAACTAGGAGACGCAGCAACCGAATGAAAGGGGTGGAAACGGGTGAAATGTAAAATTTGTTACTACCGGTTCTGTGGGCGTGGCTTGGTGGTGGTGGGGGGTAATGTGACTGGGTGGGCATGGCCAACTTTTTATTATTATTATTATTTTAACTTTTCAAAGCATTTTTTCTGCAAATGCAAAAAAAATGCTTTGAAAAGCCTCTGCCGATCAGCCGGGATCTCAGAGGCTTTTCACAGCATTTTTTTCTGCAACCTCTTCTGCGGAAGAAGTGGTTAAAAAAATGCTTTGAAATGTCTCTCTGAAGATCAGGCAACTCAGCTGGGATCATCAGAGAGACTTTTAAAGCATTTTTTTCTGCAATCTCTTCCGGGGAAGAGGTGGTTAAAAAAATGCTTTGAAAAGCCTCTGACAATCCCAGCTGAGCCGCGCGATCATCAGAGGCTTTTTTTTTTTTTTACTTTTAAAAGCATTTTTTCGGCGGAAGAAGTTGTAGAAAAAATGCTTTTAAAAGTAAAAAAAGAAGCCTCTGATGATCGTGCGGCTCAGCTGGGCATGGGGGGGGGCGCAGGGATTTTTGCTACCGGTTCTCCGAACCATCCGCTGCCATCGCTACCGGGAGCATTTCACCCCTGGGTGGAAAGTTAAACTGGTTGTCCCAAAGGTGTTTTTTTTTCTTTTTTCTTTTTTGCCTTTGTTTTGTTTTTATTTGGGTATCCGGCCTATGCGGGATACTGGGTCCCAGTTGGTGTCCCGCCGGGGTGCAAATCCCTGCGGCAAATGGTTACCCACCCAGGCCGAAGCTATGCCTCGACCTGCGCCATTTCGGACAGGGCCCCTTTCGGAGCCCTGCCCTGGACAAATCCTGGGCCACCACTGACGGTGTCTTGAGAGGTCCAATCCTGGAAGGTGGCGCCACATCTGTCATCAAACCCCCCTCCCCCAAAGCAGCTTTGGGCAGCGGGGATGATGGTTGCGGCGTCGACATCCCCACCAAGCCAGGATCCGACCTGCCGATTTCTCGGCAGCCGTCTCGCTACCACCCCACGAGGCAGAACCTTTCGGTACGGCCTCCGGCGGGCGGTAACACCAGTTAGGGGGCCCTCCGAGGGCAAGTCGTTAGTCCCCCAGATTAGATGGGCTGGAAAGCGTCTCTATCCGCAGTGACCTGTTCCTCATCGGTGCTTTTTTCGAGCGGCCACTGGACTTCGTTGGTTTTTCTTCGAAGACGTTTCGCTACTCGCCCAAGAAACTTCTTCAGCTCTTCTTTGGGACAACCAGAACCTGGGATGATCTCCATAGACACTTCAACCGGTGGTGTCGTCAACCAAGCAATTCTTGGTTGAAGGCAGGCTTTCAGGTGGAGAGAGAGAGAATTTTGTAACGGAGTCACTGAAGAATTAGAGCCTGCCTCTTGACTCCCGTCCCACCCCACCGGTCCGCTTCCCCACTTGTAATGCACCGTCCCATTTCTGGTCTGCCTTCGGTGGCTCCTGAGGTGGGCAACCTGCTGCTGTTCTGCAGGGCTACATCAGAGGACTCTCGGGGGTTCAGCAAAGATCAGGACACCACCACCTCCCGGTGGGTCTGGGCGGTGGGACGTCGTCCTCTTCTTCTTGCGTTGCCTGTGGAGCAAAGGTGCCACTGTGTGTGAAATCAGGGTAAAATTCCCAGCCCAATAGCTGTTAAGGTGCAGTTCTGTGCAGGCTGCAAGGATTGTAGGACTCGGGATTCTGTGGACCGAAGGAACTGTTCTTCCTTCTCCCTCTGCCAGCTGTGAGAATCCTTGAATTTCTTGAGCAAAGCGTGCAAAAGAGTGGTGCATGCGACACATCTTCTGAATGGGGACCCAGCTGACCCTTCCTTCCCTTCCCTTCCCTTCCCTTCCCTTCCCTTCCCTTCCCTTCCCTTCCCTTCTTGTTCCCTTCCCCTTCCTTCCCTTCCCTCCTTCCCCTTCCTTCCCTTCCCTCCTTCCCCTTCCTTCCTTCCTTCCTCCCTTCCTTCCTTCCCTCCCTCCCTCCCTTTCCTTCCTTCCTTCCTTCCCTCCCCTTTCCTTCCTTCCTTCCCTCCCTCCCTCCCTTTCCTTCCTCCCTTTCCTTCCTTCCTTCCTTCCCTCCCTTTCCTTCCTTTCCTTCCTTCCCTCCCTCCTTCCCCTTTCCTTCCTTCCTTCCTTCCCTCCCTCCCTCCCTCCCTTTCCTTCCTTCCTTCCCTCCCTCCCTTCCCTTCCCTCCCTCCCTCCCCTCCCCTCCCCCTTCCTTCCTTCCTTCCTTCCTTCCTTCCTTCCTTCCTTCCCTCCCTTTCCTCCCTCCCTTCTCTTCCTCCCTTCCCTTCCCTTCCCTTCCCTTCTTGTTCCCTTCCCCTTCCTTCTTTCCTTCCTTCCCTTCCTTCCTTCCCTCCTTCCTCCCTCCCTCCCTTTCCTTCCTTCCTTCCTTCCTTCCTTCCTTCCCTTTCCTTCCTTCCTTCCCTCCCTCCCTTTCCTTCCTTTCCTTCCCTCCCTCCCTCCCCTTTCCTTCCTTCCTTCCTTCCTTCCTTCCTTCCTTCCTTCCTTCCTTCCTTCCTTCCTTCCCTCCCTTCCTCCCTTCCCTTCTTGTTCCCTTCCCCTTCCTTCCCTTCCCTCCTTCCCCTTCCTCCCTTTCCTCCCTCCCTCTCCTTCCTTCCTTCCCTCCCTCCCTCCCTCCTTCCCTCCCTCCCTTTCCTTCCCTCCCTCCCTCCCTCCCTCCCCCTTCCTTCCTTCCTTCCTTCCTTCCTTCATTCCAGAAGGAGACCTGACCGATACGCTCAGCTGTCCACGTTCCGTGGTCTCCGAGTTGAACAGCTGCCGGGCTTCAGCCAAGAGCCCCACCCAGCGCTACAATCCTTTCGACGGGAAGGCGGAAGGGCCGTCGTCCGCTGAGAGCACCCCAGTGCACGCTGCCTCGCTGAAGGCCGACCTCATGCCCGAAGGCACCGATCAGTCTGAGGGCTGCACGGAGCTGGAGGTCATCAGGTTGGTACAGGGAAGGAGACATCCCCTGATTGCTTGGCCCCACCTGGCTCTTGCCCCTGCCTGTGGCTCTTGTGGACCACTCCTTTCCTGCTGTGGGAGGTGTGCCAGGAATTGTTTCCCTGGGACTGGGCATCCGGGAGCCCACCTTTGCTTGCGGGCACTGAAGCGGAGGGCCAAAGCAGCCTGTGCCTTTGGAGTTGCAAGAAGTCTGGGCTCAATGGCCTCGTGGGCCCCGTCCAGCTTGAGACGTCCACCTGTCCTTGAGCCCCGAACAAGCCTGCTGGCTGCCCGGCTTACGGCTGTTCCCCGGTGTGCCACAGCTAGAGAACTCACTTGCCCCTCCCCCCCCACTCTTGACAGGCTGGCTAAAAAGAAGAAAACGGTGAAGAAGAAGAAAGTGAAATCGGAGGAGGCCACTGTCCCCTCCCTCCCTGCTCCTGCTGGGGACCAGGCTGTGGGCAAGGAGGCCGGGCGGCTATGGGCCACCCCAGAGTCCGACCTTACGGTCAGCACTGAGGCGCCAGCCCTCTGCCAACTGGGGCTCCGGATCCCTGAAATGAAGGACACGGCCATGGAGCGGGTGGGGCAGGCCCTCAGCAAGGTGATCGACTCGCTGGACGCGACCGACGGATGGAGCCGCCCCCTGGAGCCCCCGGACCAGTCCTTTCGGACCGACTTGCCAGGGGACCCCCCTTCGGAAGGGCCATCCCTTGGCGGCTTTGGTCAGGGTCTGCCGGCCCACATGGACTTCTACCGCTTTACCGTCGAGAGTCCAAACACTCCTGCAACAGGTGGTGGCCACCATGACTCTGCAGGGAATGGTCAACCGCCACATGTTCCTGGTGGCCCTGAAGCTCCTGGACAAGAGGAGGAAGAAGGAGGAGGAGAGGGGGAGGCTGCTGGGCCAGCCGTAGCCAGCTCGCCGGGAGAAGCAGTGGAGATAGCCAGCGCGGCGGCCCTTAGCAGGCTGAAGGAGGATCGGGCGAGCCCTTCCCCGAGCAGCGCCGAGGACTCCGGGGTGGAGGAGGGGCAGGGCAGTCCGTCGGAGGCTGCCCATCCCTCAGAGTTCAGGTAAGGCTGGTCCCTCCCTTTGGCCAAGGTCCTCCATCAGAGAGACAACAATACTCTTCCAAGGTGAGGGGGAGGGGAGGGAATCACAGCCTGTGTCAGGGTTCCAAGTAATACATCCATTGCAAGCAAAAACTCTTGAGGCAGGGGAATGCCTCAAAGAATAGCTTTATTGGAAATATATTGGCCTTGGTAGTACAGTGGTTTAAGGCACCCTGTTATTAAGCTGGTTATTAAGAACAGCTGCCTGCAATTACTGCAGGGTTCGAATCTCGCCAAGGCTCAAGGTTGACTCAGCCTTCCATCCTTTCTAAGGTAGGTAAATTGAGGACCCAGTTGTGGGGGCAATAAGCTGACTTTGTATAAATATACAAAAGGATGAAGGCTATTGCTTAACGCATTGTAAGCCGCCCTGAGTCTCCGGAGAAGGGCGGCATATAAATCAAATTTAAAAAAAATAAAAAATTGGCACATATCTGGTGAAAACCAACTCTGAAGTGCCCCTTGGTTTTCACCTAATTAAAGGTAAAAGGTTTTCCCTCAACCCCAGGCAATCAGTCACACGGCCCAATCACGGCGGCATCCGCTGGTCTGGTGACATCACTCCTCCTCCTCCTCCTCTCAGCCAGGTGTGAGAATGTCCTTGGTTCCCAGAAGAAAGTCTTGAGAAAGTATTTTCTTTTGACGGCACAAGCCCAGCTATCTCTAATCCCCCCCTCGCTCCAGTGTGGCAACATTGAAGCTCCAAGATGGCTTCGGGCAGGTCAGCTTCAGGGTTGACAGCCTGCTTCCGGCATCCAAAGGTTGGGACTCGGCACTATTGCGGCGGCATCTCGCCCAGCGTGTGCCGAGAAACTGTTAGGAAGGCTTTTCAGGGCAATTCTACCAGGTAACATCACTGGCGGTAGCATCATCGGTTTAATACCGATGATGTAACCTATGAGCCTCGGTGGCGCAGTGGTTAGAATGCAGTACTGCAGGCTACTTCTGCTGACTGCCGGCTGACTGCAGTTTGGCAGTTCGAAACTCACCAGGCTCCAGGTTGATTCAGCCTTCTGTCCTTCCGAGGTTGGTAAAATGAGGACCAAGATTGTTGGGGGAGTAGTATGTTGACGTTGTAAACTGCATAGAGAGGGCTGTAAAGCAGTGTGAACCGGTATATATGTCTAAGTGCTAGTGCTATTGCTACTTGGGGTAATGAAACGTCTGCCAGAAAACCACCAAGCTTAAAAGGTAAAGGTTCCCCTTGCACATATCTGCTAGTCGTTCCCGACTCCAGGGGGCAGTGCTCATTTCGTTTCAAAGCCGAAGAGCCAGCGCTGTCCGAAGACGTCTCCGTGGTCATGTGGCCGGCGTGACTCAACGCCAAAGGCACACGGAACGCTGTTACCTTCCCACCAAAGGGGGTCCCTATTTTTCTACTTGCATTTTTTTTTTTAATATTTAATATATTTAATATTTATTAAATTTTTATATCACCATTCTCCCGAAGGACTCAGGGCGGTGAACAGCCAGGATTAAAATACATACAGTGTGAAAATTAAAATAATTTAAAAAATAATTAAATCCATTTGGCTTCCCAATTTTAAAACCCCTTACCCATAAAATTAATCAATTAAAATCTTAAGCCAGCCCAGCTCACTGAAGCAAGAAAGTCTTCAGAGCCTGGCAGAAAGTACGGAGGTCCGGGATCAGTCGTATCCCTGGGGGTAGCTCGTTCCAGAGGGCGGGTGCCCCCACAGAGAAGACTCCCCCACCCAGGGGTCGCCCGTCGACATTGCTTGACCGACGGCACCCTGAGGAGACCCTCTCTGTGGGAGCGTATTGGCCGGTGGGAGGTTATCGGTGGCAGAAGGTGGTCTCGTAGATATCCAGGCCCTAAGCCATGGAGTGCTTTAAAGGTGAGAACCAAAACCTTGAAGTGCACCCGGAAGACCGCCGGAAGCTGGGACAAGTCACGGGAGCTCACCCCGTTACGCGGCACTAGGGATTCGAACCGCTGAACTGCTGACCTTTCGATCGACAAGCTCAGCGTCTTAGCCACTGAGCCACCGAGCTTAGAGAGCACCAAAGACCCCCTGATTTCAACCTTGAACTACCAATATTCTCCTATATTACTCCTTGTGTTTCGTGAACGTCATAAAGGGACATCCAAAATTGACCCTGTATTGCTTTCTCCTTCCCGGTGATTCCTTCAGTTCCGTGTCTTCTTCCTTGGAGAAAGCCACCTCACGATGGGGAGGGGGTGGGGTGAAGGAGGGCAGGGGGCCGGCCAGCTCTCCCTCCTGACCCTCGGCTCGGGCTTCTCTTCCCCCGCAGGGTAGACAACAACCACTTGCTTCTCTTGATGATCCACGTCTTTCGCGAGAACGAGGAGCAGCTCTTCCGGGTAGGTCCGATGGCCGAGAAGGGAGCCCTCTTGCAAGCGTGTTTCCCCATCTCCCCTGCCCCTCTCTCCTTCAGAAGGGTGCCAGACCTCTTCTGATCTAAGGAGAAGCTCTTCTCGCATCCCTCTGTCAGTAACGGAGGCCTCTCTCTCCCGAACAGATGATCCGGATGAGCACAGGGCACATGGAAGGGAATCTCCAGCTCCTTTACCTGCTGCTGACTGACTGTTATATGTACCTCATCCGAAAAGGTAAATCCCTGTGGAAGTGCTGTTGGTGGCCGCCTGCCTCTGAGCACCGCCCTGGGCCCGTTGGCTGTGCAGCTGACTCCGCACACTCTTTCTCCCATCCCCAGGAGCTGCCGAGAAGCCTTACATGGTGGAGGAGGCTGTGTCCTATAATGAGCTGGACTACATCTCTGTGAGTTGCGGAGGGCTGCTGAGTGGGTGGGCAGGTGGGGCTGTGCGGGCACACGGGGCCGTCCCTCCAGAAGGCTTCTTCCCAGGGGCGGTATTTGCTTACCTTTGCTACCGGTTCGCAAATGTGAGATTACATCCGGGCGGGTGGGTGGAGCCTCCCACAGCTGCCACTACCGGTTTTCCCGAACCGGATAGAACCAGCTGAATACTACCACCGCTTCTTCCCCAAGTAAGATCAGCGGCCTTAAATTCCCGGGCCTGGAGGGAGGGGCGGCCCCCTCACCCCTATCTTGCAGGGGCTGAGCCTTCCCCTCCCAGAGGCCAAGGGGTTAGGGTCCCTTCCCAATGGCCTTTTGTTTTTTTTCCGGCAGGTGGGTCTGGATCAGCAAACGGTGACTTTGGTCTGCACCAACCGTCGGAAGCAGTTCCTGCTGGACACGGCGGATGCTACCCTGACTGAGTAAGGGCTGGGTGGGCCTTGCTTCCCTCGGTAACAGTTTCTGGGATGGCGAGGGATGCCGCCCGGAGAATGCCAACTAGTATGCTGTGGTGGCATAGTGGTTAGAGTGCAGTATTGCAGGCAGACACTACCCTGACTGAGTAAGGGCTGGGTGGGCCTCGCCTCCCCCGGTAACAGCTTCTGGGATGGCGAGGGATGCCACCCAGAGAATGCCGACTAGTATGCCGTGGTGGCATAGTGGTTAGAGTGCAGTATTGCAGGCTACTTTTGCTGCCTGCCGGCTGCCTGCAATTTGGCAATTCGAATCTCACCAGGCTCAAGGTTGACTCAGCCTTCTGTCCTTCCGAGGTGGGTAAAATGAGAAGCGGTATATAAGTCTTAAGTACTATAGATAGGTAGGTAGAGATAGAGATAGCGATAGAGATAGAGATAGAGATAGAGATAGAGATAGAGATAGAGATAGAGATAGAGATAGAGATAGATGAGCAGGCGACTTCTGCTGCCTGCCGGCTGCCTGCAATTTGGCAGTTCAAATCTCACCAGGCTCAAGGTTGACTCAGCCTTCCGTCCTTCCGAGGTGGGTAAAATGAGGACCCAAATAGTTGGAGGAAATAGGCTGACTCTGTAAACCACTTAGAGAGGGCTGTAAAGCACTGTGAAGCGGTATATAAGTCTTAAGTGCTATAGATAGATAGGTAGGTAGAGGTAGAAGTAGAGGTAGAGGTAGAGGTAGATGAGCAGGCTACTTCTGCTGCCTGCCAGCTGCCTGCAATTTGGCAGTTCGAATCTCACCAGGCTCAAGGTTGACTCAGCCATCCAGTCCTTCCGAGGTGGGATAAAATGAGGACCCAAATTGTTGGGGGCAACAGGCTGATTCTGCAAAACCGTTTAAAGAGGGCTGCGAAGCACTGTGAAGCGGTATAGAAGTCTAAATGCTATTGCTATTTATTTAGAAAAAATTATATTGCCGACTACTTGCACATGGTAACTCAAGGCGGCTTACAAGGATATAAAAACACCACATAAAAGAAATAAAAAGAATAAAAAGGACAATAATAAAATAACAACACACCCCAACAACTTTGTAGGGGGGAATAATTTTCATAATTGGGTGTCTCTCCCCTTCAGTTAATGCGGTCACTTCCTCTCTTTTTTAGTAAACCCTGTGCTCAATCCAGCCTCCCCCTCCTTTGGTGGTGGGGGGAGCCCTAATTCCCCTCTCCCTGCAGGTTCTTCCTGGCCTGCCTGAAGTCCGCCATGATCAAAGGCTGCCGCGAGCCGCCGTACCCCAGTATCCTGACCGACGCCACCATGGAGAAACTCGCGCTGGCCAAATTTGTGGCTCAGGAATCCAAGCGGGAGGTGCGTCTTTCTCCTGCCCTTCCTCCCTTCGAAGCTCACAAGAAATCTACGTGCCGTAGCCACCCCAGGCAGCCTTCCCTCTGAGGGATGCACCAGCCGTGTCCCCATTCGGGATGGGGAGGTGGGGGCAAAGGCCAAGCCGGGAGGGGTTTGGGACGGGGGCTCCTTTTGGGGGCTCAGGGCCTGGCTAAGCAGTTGACTGGCTTTGGCAGATCTCGGAAGTGGTGGTCCACTTCTATGGCCTCGTTCACTGGGAAGACCCCACGGACGACAACCCCGGCCCACCTTCGTCTCACTACGTGTCCACCGAAAACTGCATCGTCAAGGAAGGTGTGCTGAATTACAAGGCAGGAACCAATTACCTGGGCAAGGAAGTCTGGAAGCCTTGCTTTGTGGTCCTCAGGTGAGGAGGATATAGTCGGGGCCCGAAGGAAGGTTGGCTAAACTCCGGTTCCTTTAAAAAAAAAAATGTTATTAATTATTATTGAAGACATTCTTAAAGTAAAAACCGTAAGAGAAAACATAACAAAAAGAAATGGTAACTAGCGAAGAAGAAATAGGAAAGGTATGCCTACCTCAAGAGTTTTGTTTTCTGTGGAATGATAATGAGCCTCATTCCAGCTGTCTCTGGTCCCTTCCCAGCTTGTAGAATTTGATCATTTGATTTCAAAGATTGCAGAAGTTCGTCCTTGAAAGGTTTATAGAAAGAGATTAGTAAACCAGTCTCCGATCCAGGCGCTTTCTTGATTTTGACCTTTTTAACAGCTTTACCAACGTATTCAGAGAGATCTGTTCATTAAGCGTTTCTGTTTTTCTGCGATCTTTGGTAAATTTTGCTTCCTTACAAGTAGGCATTCATCAGCCTTTTGGCCAGGATGATTGTTGTATAATTTAGAG
Organism: Pituophis catenifer annectens; assembly: GCF_029215685.1. Taxonomy (NCBI): domain Eukaryota; kingdom Metazoa; phylum Chordata; class Lepidosauria; order Squamata; family Colubridae; genus Pituophis; species Pituophis catenifer. The sequence goes on along the minus strand of NW_027256898.1, from coordinate 7,691,991 downwards.
TAACATTGCTGAAATGTTTTTTTTTTTGCATCTTGATCAGATGTTACGGTATTTCCGTCAAGTGGTTTTGACATCTTTAAAGTCAGCTAATTTTACCTTCATTTCTTTTGCTCTCAGCAAAGACAACTGCTCTTTTAAGAATTGAATATGCAGTGAAATGATCTTTTTGGAGAGTTTCTTTACCGCTTTATAAAACCCTAGTTAGGACCACACCTGGAATACTGCAACCAATTTTGGTCACCGTACTATGAAACAGATGTTGAGACCTTGGAAAAAGTTCAGAGAAGAGCAACGAAGGTGATCAAAGGCCTGGAGACTAAAACGTAGGAAGAATGGCTGCAGGATTTGGATTTGGCTAGTCTAGAGAAAAGAATTAGGGGGGACATTATTATAGCAGTATTCCAGTATTTGAGGGGCTGCCACAAAGAAGACGGGGTCAAATTATTCTCCAAAGCACCAGAGGGCAGGACAAGAAACAGTGAATAGAAACTAATCAAAGAAAGAAGCAACTTGGAATTAAGGAGAAACGTTCTAACAGGGAGGACAATTAACCAGTGGAACAGCTGGCCTCCAGAAATTGTGGGCGCTCCGTCATTGGGGGTTTTTAAGAAGAAACTAGACAGCCACTTCTCTGAAATAGTATAGGTTCTCCTGCTTGAGCAGAGGGCTGGACTAGAAGACCTCCAAGGTCCCTTCTAGATTCGATTCTGTTCCCGTTCCGTTCCATTCCATTCCATTCCACGCTATTCTGTATTTTCTATTCTGTTCTGTTCTGTTCTGTTCTGTTCCATATTTTCTTTTCTATTCTATTCTATTCCATTCTATTCCGTATTTCCTATTCTGTCCTATCCTATCCTAATCTATTCTATTCCGTATTTTCTATTCTATCTGTTCGGTTCCATTCCATTCCATATTTTCATTCTATTCCATTCCATTCCGTATTTTCTATTCTGTTCTGTTCTAGTCCATATTTTCTATTCTATTCTATTCTATTCTATTATTCTACTCTACTCTACTCTACTCTACTCTACTCTACTCTACTCTACTCTACTCCACTCCACTCCACTCCACTCCACTCCACTCCACTCCACTCCACTCCATTCCGTATTTTCTATCCTATCCTATCCTATCCCGTCCCGTCCTGTCCTGTCCTGTCCTATTCCGTATTTTCTATTCTATTCTATTCTATTCTATTCTATTCTATTCTATTCTATTCTATTCTATTCTATTCTATTCTATTCTATTCTATTCCATTCCATTCCATTCCATTCCATTCCATTCCATTCCATTCCATTCCATTCCACTCCACTCCACTCCACTCCACTCCATTCCGTATTTTCTATCCTATCCTATCCTATCCCGTCCCATCCTGTCCTGTCCTATTCCGTATTTTCTATTCTATTCTATTCTATTCTATTCTATTCTATTCTATTCTATTCTATTCTATTCTATTCTATTCTATTCTATTCCATTCCATTCCATTCCATTCCATTCCATTCCACTCCACTCCACTCCACTCCACTCCACTCCACTCCACTCCACTCCACTCCATTCCATTCTATTCCGTATTTTCTGTTCTATTCTATTCTATTCTATTCTATTCTATTCTATTCTATTCTATTCTATTCTATTCTATTCTATTCTATTCTCACCTATGTCTTGTGTTTTTTTGTTTGCTGTTCTGCTATATGAAAAGCCTCCTTTGTAAAAGTTATAGTTGCATTCCAAACCATCCTTATATCTGTACCTTTGTTGTGTAATATTTCTGGAGTGATACCCTTTTCTGTCGGTTGCTCTAACAAACGACTTCCTTTGCCTTGGTTTGCAGCTTTTCTGACGGTCACCATCTTTTCAGTGTATAACCCTAGAGTTAACTTTGGGCTGGACTCTGGTTCTTGGTGACAGCATAAGGGGGGGGGGGCTGTCCTGCCTTCTGAGAGGACAGAGAGAGCATTTAATTTGCATACTCGTATGCTAATTCAAACTTCCTCTGCTTTGAACTGTTGAGGGGCCCTTTCCCAGCAGCTGTTTCTGTCTTCCCTCCATAGCAACGGCATCTTGTACCAGTACCCGGACCGGACAGACATCACTCCGCTGCTGTCTGTGAATATGGGGTGAGTCCCAAATGGGGCAGGCTCCCAGGGCCTCTCCCCAACCCACCGCCCGACTCTGACTCCTCTGTCTCATTTACCGCAAACTCTGTCCCTTGCAGGGGGGAGCAGTGCGGCGGGTGCCGAAGATCAAGTGCAACGGATCGGCCCCATTCCTTCCAGGTCATTTTGACCGAGCGCCCTTCCCTAGAGCTGAGCGCAGAAAACGAAGAGGAGATGGCCGAGTATTGGATGCAATACTTATGCCAGGCGGTCTCCCAAGGGGTAAGGTCCTCCTTGGGATTGGGGCCATGCGGGAAGGTGGGGGTCCCCGCAGCTCCTGTGCTGCCTGGTGACCGGAAGGGAGGGCAGGAGCAGGGCCCTTTCGCCCTCAGGAGCTCCAAAGGTTGTTTGGCCCTCCTTCCCACCCAGGTCATCCCCCAGGGCGTGGCCCCTGCACCCTGCGTTCCCTGCTGCCTGGTGGTGACGGAGCAGAAACTGTTCACCTGCCACGAGGACTGCCAGACCAGCTTCTTCCGCTCACTGGCCACCGCTGAGCTGGCGGAGGTGGCTTCCGTCTCTACGGAGCCCGGTCGGGAATATTGTCTCCTGGTGAGTCTTCAGGAGGAGGAAGAGGCAGCATATTCCTTGTGGTCTTGGGGCTCCCTTAGGACAGCTTGTTAAGTGAGGCTCTCAGCCAGGAGTGAAATCCAGCAGGTTCTGATAGGTTCTGGCGAACCCGTAGCGGAAATTTTGAGCAGTTCGGAGAACTGGCAAATATCACCTCTGGCTGGCCCCAGAGTGCAGTGGGAATGGGGATTTTGCAATATCCTTCCCCTGGAGTGGGGAGGGAATGGGGATTTTGCAGTATCCTTCCCCTGCCACACCCACCAAGCCACGCCCACAGAACCGGTAGTAAAAAAAATTGAATTTCACCACTGCTGTCGTCCCTCCTGCGTCAGGAAGCCCAGGATCTCACGTAGCAATTCCTCTCCTACCCCTTTAGGAGTTTGCCCAGGAGCAGAAGCAGTACGTGCCCCCGTGGGCCCTCTATTTCAGCTGCCCTGCAGAACTCGAGCGGTTCCTGCTGGCGCTGGACGCTGTGTGGAAGAGCACCTACCAGGTTGGCTGGTCATGCGGCGGGGCGGCCTGGCTCTGCAGACGGGGGAGGCGGCCCAGGCGGCCCCGTCTCCCCCCTCACAACTCCTTTTGCCCCGCTGTGTCGGCAGGTCGACCTTCTGCACAAGCCCCTCGAGGACAGCTCCGTCAGGAAGAAATGCGAGGATGCGCTGAGCCTGATCCACAGCACGTGGCAGCGCAGCGACAGCCTGTGTCGTGGCCGGGCTTCCCGGGACCCCTGGTGTTAGCCTCTCAGGAGGCGAAGAACAGCCTGATCCCACCAGGAGGAAGCACGGCGGGCGCACGAGGGGAGGGGGGGACCTGAGGCGGGAGGGGTGTGGGCCTCGCTTGCTTTGGACACTCCATGAGCCCAGCCCCAAACCCGGGGGTCTGTTTGCTACCGCTGCTATTGACTCTGTCTCGCGTACCGGTTGGGGCTGATGGGTATACGACGTGTTTGTGCCAAGGGTTCGCGTTGCATCCCGGTACGGATCCTGGGTACAAGAGGGAGTGGGGAAGCAGGAGCTCCGGGCCGCTCCAGGGTGGAGACGGGTCCAGGAGATGGAGGAATAGCCGTGAAGAAGAATGGTGAAGCTTAGGGTGCCAGTGGGGAGGGGTTTCTGCAGAAGGTGGAGTCATTCGGCTGGCGGCTTTTAGATGCTAGAGCCCAGCCTGCGCCCCCCACCCCCCTTCCCGGCCCCCGCATGTGTTAACTTTTGTTCAAGACCGGCAACCGGTCTTGCGCGACTTCCTGGTCCCCGTTTGCCCTTCTCAGCTTCTGTGCTACCTGTCATGGCCCCCTCCGTGCCCACCCCCCCCACCTCCACTGAGCTAGGAAAGAGCCGCCGGGGTTGCCCCTGCCCCTCCTCTCGCCCTGCTCCCTGGCAGCAGAGCCCCTGGTGGGGGGGGGATCAGGCAGCAGGCCTGGAAGGGGGGGGCGGGGAGAGTGGCTCCCACCGCTTGGAGTTGAGGGTCCTTCTGCTGGGGGGGGGGGGCAACAGCTCACAGGGCTTTCTACGCACAGACAGACTGCCCAACCTTTGAGGTCTGGGTTCTAGTTCGCAGTTTAATCTTTCAAACCATCGGGCTAGGAGTAGTTGTAGTGGCCTGGGAGGTTTTTTTTGTTTTTGTTTCTGTTTTTTTAAAAAAAGCTTTTCTTATTTTTAGACTCTTGATTTTAACGAACGAGAGACCTGCTAATGTGCTGTATGTGTTCCCGCAGGGGCCTTTTCCCAGAAGAGGCCTCTGAGGGACAGTGTGCCTGGAGACGCGTGGCCACAGCCCTTCTAATAAAGGCAACTTGGCGATACCCAGCACTGCGTGCCTGCCTGCTCAGCCGCCTCCTCTTCCTCCGGTGCCCGAGACCACCCGCTGGATCGGTCTGCTCGGCCTGGGCCTCGCTTGCCACCGAGCGCTAGAGATAGGTAGCAGCTTCTCCAGGAGGGTCGCGGGAAGCGACTTCCAAAGACCGACGTTTTTCGGCCTCTTGCTCTCAGAACTCCTCAGATCCGTTTCCTACAGCCATGCCCTGCAGAAGTGCCCGCCCGAGACCCTGACCTGGCCCAGAGCCCATGTCCAAGATCTTCAAGGTTGACTCAGCCTTCCATCCTTCCGAGGTCGGTAAAATAAGGTTCCCAGATTGCTGGGGGCAATAGGCTGATTCTCTAAAACCGCTTGGAGGGAGTTGTGAAGCAGTATATAAGTCTAAATACTATTGCTATTCCTTCTTTCCATCCATCCATCATAGTGGTTAGAATGCAGTATTACAGGCTAACTCTGCCCACTGCCAGGAGTTTGTGTCTCACCAGGCTCAAGGTTGATATATAAGTCTAAGTGCTATCGTTATTTTTCCTTCCTTCCTTCCTTCCTTCCTTCCTTCCTTCCTTCCTTCCTTCCCTCCCTCCCTCCCTCCGTCCCTCCCTCCCTCTGGTTAGAATGCAGTATTTCAGGATGACTCTGCCCACTGCCAGGAGTTCGATACTGACTGACTGCCTCAAGGTTGACTCAGCCTTCCATCCTTCCGATGTGGGTCAAATGAGGACCCAGGTTGTAGGGGGCAAGAGTTTAGAGAGGGCTGCAAAAGCACTGTGAAGTGGTCTATAAGAGCTATTGCTATCTTCCTTCCTTCCTTCCCTCCCTCCCTCCCTCCCTCCCTCCCTCCCTCCCTCCCAGTGGTTAGAACTCTGCCCACTGCCAACAGCTTGATCCCGACTGGCTCAAGGTTGACTCAGCCTTCCATCCTTCTGAGGTCGGTCAAATGAGGACCCAGATTGTTTGGGGAACAATAGGCTGACTCTATAAACTACTTAGAGAGGGCTGTAAAGCACTGTGAAGCGGTATATAAGTCTTCATGCTAGTGCTATCTTTGGTTTATAAGGCTGACGAGGCTCCAGCCAAACCTTGCGCAGCGCCAACTGCAGAGAAGCCGGTTTCCACAAGGTCCCTCTTAAGTTTGTCTTCGTGGGGTGAGGCCCAGTGGCCCACAAACTCAACGGGGGGGGGGGAGAGGCTCCGTGGCGACAGCCCCTTTCCGAGACTGAAAGGGGGCTGCCTCTCCAGCTTGGTGAAGGTCGGGGGGGGGGGCTGAGCCCTGTCATGCAACCTCCCTTTCTCCCCCCCCCCCTTCATGATGCCCCCACATGACGCCTTCCGTAGTCTTGCCCTTCTCCTGTGATACCCTCCCTGCTGGAGCCACAGACCCAGAACTCTGCCTGTGCTTTTGAACCCTGGAGCGGCTGCTCGGTGAGGGTTGTGGTGGCTCAGTGGCTTAAGACACTGAGCTTGTTGATCAGGAAGGTCAGCGGTTCGGCGGTTCGAATCCCTCCTGCATGAGTAGGGGGTTGGACTAGATGACTTCCAAGATCCCTTCCAACTCTATGTTATTGTTACCGCTCAGTTCTGTGTGTGCCAGCAGCCGAGACTGTGCTTGTCCAAGCCAGAAGCTTGGGGAAAGCTCCTTGTGCCCCCAGCAACTTTAACCCCACCCTCCCCCCACGATTAGCTTGTTTCCCCTTCCTGCCCCCCCCCCCCCCCGCGGGATCGGTTCTTGGCAGCAGACCCTCCTGCCCGAGGACTGTGTGTTTGAGAGCCTACTGGGGCCTGCCCAACAGAACAGGACAGGAGAACCATTGTGTCAATCATCAGGGCTGGGAGGAGAGTGGGGGCGGAGGTGAGGCTGCTTCCAGAAACAGCCTCTCCCCTGGGGCAGGAAGGGGGTGGAGCTGGCAGGTATGGGAGCCAGCTCTGGAGGTAGGAGGCTGTGAGGAGGGGCTGGCCTTTGCCACAGTGGGTGGACCCAGCCGCTGGTGACCTTTCTCCTACATGCAGCCAGCCACCTGCTTCCCTCCCCTGCCCAGCCCACTGGTGGAGCAGCAAATAAAGCCCCTCTCTGATCTGGTTTCACCCAGAGGGAAGCACAGCTCGGGCTGGAGCAGAGAGCCAGGGCTGTCAATGCTGGGCAGGGCTCAGTGCAGCTCCGGAGGGCCGTCGCGGGCATCGATGCCAGCCCTGCGGGAAGAAAGGGGCCCTCTCGCCTCCTGTCAGGGCTGCCACTGCAAGGCTCCTGCTTGGGTGGGGAGGCCTCGTGTCCCGTCTCTACTCCTGGGCTGGTGGCAGCCGCCCCATGGAGCCTTCCCCCCGCCGCCCGGCAGCGGCCTCCCTCTCCCCGCCAGTGGATTTTGTCCTGGGTGCCGCGGCATGCTGCATGGCCTGCGTGTTCACCAACCCCCTGGAGGTGGTGAAGACACGCCTGCAGCTGCAGGGGGAGCTCCGTTCCCGGGGCTCGTACCCTCGCCACTACCGAGGGGTGCTGCAGGCCATGGTGGCCGTCAGCCAGGCCGATGGACTCCGGGGTCTGCAGAAAGGACTGGCAGCCGGACTGCTGTACCAGGGGCTGATGAACGGCGTGCGGTTTGGCTCCTACTCCCACGCTGAAGATATCGGCCTGACCCAGCATCCGGGAGGGACCTTGGCAGCCGGAGCCGTGGCCGGAGCACTGGGGGCCTTTGTCGGCAGCCCGGCCTACTTGGTAAACCTCTTAAAGGGGGCGGGGAGGGTCTCCCGGGCAGAACCTTGGCTCGCTTGGCCAATGTTGTCCCTCTTGCAGATCATGCATGGAGGTGGTGGGGGTGGCGTCTCCTGTGTGGTTGGCCTCCCTTGATATGCCAGCTGTGGCTGTACCCCCTTTTCAGAGCAAGGGCTTGGATATCTCGGAGGTCCTCTCCAGCAGGACAGCTGCTGCAGGCTCGGAGGGGCTTGTGAGGCTGGAGGTGCCTCTTTGGGGTGGCCTCGAGGTACTCCCCGTTCCCCAGGGTGCTTCCATGGGCACCAGAGTCCCCTTTTCCTCCTTTGCTGCCCGCAAAGCTACGGGCATGGAAGCTGGCTAGAGTGGTGCATCTTTCGTCTTCTCGCCAGGGAGGTGCCGAGTTTTTTAAAAGCCTGCAGGCTTGTTGCCTGGGCATTTGCAGCCCAAGAGAGCTGTCAGAAGAAACTTGATCTACAAATGGCCCTGCGGTGGCCCAGTGCAAGCTGGGCATAGTGCCTTCTCCCTCCGCACAGGCCCTGCTTTTGCAAAAAGCCAGCTTTCGCCCTAAGTGGGAGCTCCAGTTGCTCCCTGCGAGAGTGAGGTCCCATTGATTAGGCAGCTGCGCACCTGGGCAGCCCCTTTGTGAAGAGAGCCCAAATGGGGATGGGATGGGGGAGGGGGGGTTAGCTTAGTATCCCTGAAGAGGGAAGCAAACTAACTGTCCTCAGCAGGGATAGTGCAGGCTGAGGGCCCTGGGTTTCTGAAAAGACCCGGGTGCAAGTCAGTGGGAGAGAGTTGGTTTCCCACCCCACCCTCCATCCCGTCCCGTCCTCAACACATTTGCTTACCTCTTGTAGGTCAAGACGCATCTGCAAGCACAGTCGGCAGCTGCCGTCGCTGTGGGACACCAGCACAACCACAAGGTCCGAGGCCATCTCACTCGACACAGGCTTCGGTTGGGAGGTGTGATGGAGGGGGGGGCACCTTTCTTGGTCCGGGACTCTGTCCAGAGCTACCTTTGCCCATCTTGGCAGAAGCCTTGGCCGCTTTGCAGAACCCCTCTTGGGGGTGTGTGTGTGCCAGGGGTGCTTCTGCCAGGGGTCACGCCTGAGCAGTCCCAGTCCTTGGACGGAGCCTCCCTCCGGGCAGGGTGAGGCCAAGGGAGGCTTTGCGACCTCGGGCACTGCCAAGCAGGAGGGACGAGGGGAGGCCCGATTGGTCCCCCAGGCAAACCCATAGCAGCTGCATCGGCTGTCCGTCCCAAACTGAGAGGATTGCTTTCTGGGAAGCTCAGCACCACTGGCTTGACAAAACCTCCACTCTCGGCTGCAGTGGCCCAGCATGGCTAACTAGCCGGCCGGCCTGAAAAACTCTCAGCCTGCCCTGTCCCTAGAGCTGGGCTTTGCGAAGGCCGACTTCGGGATGGAAGCGTTTTCCTAGCTGGCTGCCGGCCAGGTCCCCAAACAGCCCACCCACCCCCAGCTAAACATCCTAGGCAGAAGAGTCTGGTCCTCTCACCGTTTTGTCTGTTAAGGATGCAGCTTCCTCGGCGAGGAATCTTTCCGCAGCCAGGTCCTTTACGTGGCCTCTGCTGATAGGGCAGGGATCGGCTTGATGCCGTCGGATGCCATTTTCCTAGTCCTTTCTAGGTGGATCCTGCAGGCTAGAAAAGTTCCTCCTGTTTCAGGCCCCTCTTTCTCCCTGGCCTGGCCCGAGGCAGGGGCGCTGGTCTGAGCTGCTTGTCTTCTCCTGCCGCTTTCCAGAGCATCTCCGGGGCCTTTGAGGCCATCTATAAGCGGCAGGGGCTGCTGGGGCTGTGGCGCGGCGTGAGCGGAGCAGTGCCTCGCGTCACGGTGGGCTCCTCGGTGCAGCTGGCCACCTTTGCCTCTGCCAGGGAGTGGGTGGCAAGGCAGCAGGTGAGCAGGCTCAGTGCGTGTGTTTGTGTGTGGGTCTCCTGAATGGGGTGGGCCTTTGGCCAGCATCCGATTCACCTGTGGGAGCTCCCCTTTGGCCTTTCCCAGCCACCCTGCTTTCCCAGGCCCGTTCCCAAGCGTCCGTGGTGGCCTGCGGAACACTGGATTTGCCGTTGCCAAGATGGTTTCTCTGGCTTTTCGCTTCCCAGTGGTTCAAGGAAGGCAGCTGGATGGTGGCCCTTGCTGGGGGCATGATCAGCAGCGTGGCCGTGGCCGTGGCCATGACTCCCTTTGATGTGGTGAGCACACGGCTCTACAACCAGCCGGTGGATGAAGCAGGAAGGGTGAGGCTCACCACGGAGGAAGCTGGCTTGTAGAGGGGCTCGATACCCCCTTTGCAGGGGTGGGGTGCTGGGGGTTTGCAGGGGTTCGGGAGAACCTCTAGCTAAGATTTTGTGCGGTTTGGAGAACCCCCAAATCCCACTCCTGGCTGGCCCCGTCCGCCCTGCCCCAGGAGTCCTCACGCGGCCTGTTTTGTATGCAGGCAAGTGCAGGGTGCATGCAGAGGCTCGGAGAGGGTGAAAAACTGGCCTACTGAAAGTTCGGGAAGGTCTCCAGAGGGCCTCCAGAGCCTGGGGAGGCCGTTTTCACCTTCCTGGAGGCTCAATGAAAGCCTCCAGAGCCTGGGGAGGGCAAAAAGCACCCCTGCTGCCATGGTGCAGGAAGCTGACTAGGACACACCCACCATGGCCACGCCCACCCAGCAACCAGGCAGAGAACCCCTTGCTAAAATTTTTGAAGCCCACCCGTGCTCGTTTGGGTTGGAGGTCAGAGAGGGGGAAGCGTTACCCCGTCAACTGGCCCTGTCCTCTTCTCCCCCTGCAGGGCAAGCATTACCGGGGCTTCTTCGACTGCGTCGTGCGGGTCTCGGGGAAGGAAGGCGTCCTGGCCCTGTATAAGGGCTTCGGCCCCGTTTACCTCCGCCTGGGACCACACACCGTTCTCAGCCTTCTCTTCTGGGATGAGCTGAGGAGGATCACTATTGGCAGCAGGCCACCTGATGACCCCCAGGCTGCTCGGGAGCCTCCAGCCTCAGAAAGAGCAGGGCTGTGGGGGGAGGACAGGAGAGCAAAGAGCTCTTTCTCCAACTGGAGCGCCAGGAGGTCCGTCTGTTCAGATACGGAGCAGTGATGGCGGCTGGAGAATGAAGGACCTGCCGCAGAGCCAGTTGTAACCTTCAAGCAAAGTTGAAGCTTCAACCACCGCCCTTTTTTGGGGGGAAGGGAGGGAGTCAGTGTAAAATTCACCACCTGAGACTGTTCCAAGCAGACTGGATTTTACTCCTCCCCTCCCCCCGGGAGTCGTCTCTCCCCCCCCCCACACACAATTTGACTTACACTCCAGGGCAGAGGTGGGATTCGCTCACCTTCCTTACCGGTTCGCAAATGTGAGCACACGCGCCTTCTCTGCGCAAGTGCAGTAGTCGCACATTACGTCCGGGCGGGTGGGCAGAGCCTCCCGTTGTCACCGCTACCAGTTCGCGCGATCCGGAGAGAACCGGCTGAATCCCACCACTGCTCCAAGGCCAGAATCAGAAAGGCAGGTGCCACAAGGAAGGAGTGGCAGAGCATCTCTCCCTCTTCCAAGAATCCACAGCGGCTGCACTCTAGTTTTTCTCACAGAAGAGGGAGAGCAGATAAAGCAGGAAAGGAAGAGGAGGAAAAGAGAGAGAGCGAGAGAGAGAGAGAGAGAGAGGATTCTAAGAGACAAGAAGAAAAGGGGGCCTTCCTGCTTTGGAAATGCTGAAGCCTCCTTCGCTGGAGTTGCGGCGGAGGAGATACTTCTAGGACAGAGAGCTTGGGAGCAGCCCCATTGCCTCTTCTGACCTTGGGGGGCCATGAGAAGGGACAAGGGGGGGAGCACAGAGAGGGACTGGTTGCAACCATCCCTGGGGTTGGGTAGTGTCCAGATGCCAGTCCCAACACAGCCGTCAACACAGCAAGGGCAGGGAGGCCACAGTGGCCAAAGGCTTGGCCGTAGATTGCGCCACCCACAGGAAGGAAAAGGGCATTGGGTTTCTCCCCCCGGATTTATGGGTCGCTTATTGGAAGCATCTTTTTTTTTCTCCCTTGCCTTGTTGGTCGGGCAAAGTTTAGTTGGCAAAATTAGCCAGGTTTTTGGTTTTAAGCCACTGGAAAACGGCTGAGGCGCCAGGTCCAAGGGCCCAAGTTCAGAGATGCAAGAAGGTGGGGCTGAGAATTAATTGCTGTCCCGAACCGGATGGCTCTGGATCTCCTCGGTGACCCCCCACACACCCTCTCCCCACCTGGCCTGGCGCTGCAGGTCTGGGACGGAGAATCGGCTACGGGGCGCGTCTCCCGTTTCTGTTGTAAAAAATAAATAAATAAAGGCTCTGTTTCCACAAACGAGAGAGCAATCCTTGTGTGGCCCAGCCCCTCTGGGTTCTCACTCAAAGGGGTCAGCACAAGCGGCCGAGGGACCGGGGTAGGAGACGGGATCAGAGCTTCCTGCTTCATGCGCCGATGGCTCAGGCTGAGCCAGCTCCTCAGCGGGGCAGAGTCGGCTTCCGTCCGGGGCTGAGCCTGGTCAGAGGGAAGACTCCTTTGGCTGAGAGGGAGGGAGGGCACTGAGGAAGGATGGATTTGGGAGCTTGCCCGAGGAAAGGAAGAGCCTGCAATCTGGCACCCATGTTGCAGTGGAGAGAGGCCCGGCCCCACGTGTCTTCCCCCTGGCAGGACGGCTTGGCCTGGCCCTGAGGCCAGTGGCGGGCGACTCTCCGGTCCTCCAGGTGAGGAGGGAAGCCAAGCGGAGCAGGGCTTCCTGTCTGAGGCGTCTCTTTTATGGGATGTTTCACGAATACTCGGACGGAAGGCGGCTGTGGTCCTTTGGACCGAGGGTCCAAGTGTCCCAGCCTTTAGCTGCTTTGTGATCTTCAGAGGCATTGGACACACGCGCGCACACACACATTTGATTGCCTGCTTAATACGTCTGATTCAGTGGATCCTCTTAAGCCGCAAAAAGGGGCGGCGGCTGTTTTTTTTTTTGGCCCTACAGCTTGCCCTCTAAAGCTGGGAAGGCTTTCCTTCCCCCCCGCACCACTCCTTCTTACCTGGGCAGGAGGCCCTGGTTCCCTCCTCACAGCTCCTACCTCGGTCTGGAAGAATTGGAGCAAAGCTACCCAAAGTCTGTGGCTCCCATCATCCCCAGCCCATAGAGCAGAGCCTTGGAATGAAGAAGAGGTGGCGGAGGTGCCTTCCACGTGCTGCTGCTGCTGCTGGGAGGGCCTTTCCCAAGGCAGAAAAGGCTGAGCCAGCCTGCCCACTGTCGTCGTCCCCCTCCCAGTTTATTTGCTCACTCTGGGCTCAAGGTCCTTCCTGTGCCGAGGCCGTTGAGAGGAACCTGGGAGTAGCACGGGCCACAATGCTTGCCTGGGTGCAGGGTTTCCTCCCGCTGGCCTGGACCTCCAGCCTTGTGGATTCCCTCCTACAGGGTGAGTTCTCCCCATGCCCACCCCCAATGCCTTCCCTCCCTCTTCCCACAGTCCCTCTCTCCCTCCTCTCCTTCCTGGCTGACCTCTGCTTCCCTACAGGGCTGGTGGGGGCCTGTGCTGTCTGCATCCTGGGCAGCCTGATGAGGATTTACCTCTACATCCAGTGCTTGAAGTGAGTGCCTGCTGGGAGGGTCCCCGGGGTCGGGAAAGGAAGGAAGTCCACATTCGGTGCAGCCCTTCACCACCACCCTGGGCACTTCCCATGGCTGATGGTTGACCCTTGCCTGGGTCAACCAGGAGGCCGTGCAGGGGTGGGACCAAGGGTGTTATTCACTTACCTTCGCTACCAGTTCTTATATGTGAGCCCATGCACAGAGCATCAAAAACAGGACATGATGATGTCCAGGTGGTGGGCGGAGCCTTCTGCAGCTGCCGCTACCAGTTTGCCTGAAATGGATAGAACTGGCTAAATAATACCACGTGGCTGGAACGCTTCTCTGGCTGCCCCGTAGACCCATCTGGCTTTTCCCCCCTTTATCCTCTCCAGTGACCCCGACAGGCAGAAGGAGAAGGAGGTTCTCCGGAGGCAGCAGCCCTTCCTGGACCAGCTCCATCTCGTGGTGCTGACGGCCATCTTCACCATGGTGGGGCACCGGGTGGCCGCCCTGATCGTCCTGGAGTTCTCCCTCCGGGCAGTGTCTACCATCCTCTCCCTCAACAAGGTTGCCCATCTCCTTCCTGTTTCTGCATCGGGGCTGGCTGGGGGAGGGGTGCGGGGAGAAATGGGCGGAACCCCAGACACAGGTCAGAGAATGTGGCCAGATAAAAAGTTGTGCAATGCCGGCTTAAGGGCCACTTGAGAGGCACTGAATTCCTGCTCGGAGAGTAATGCCTCTTGCCTCCACCGTGGCCTCTGTCAGGAGGCAGCCAATGGCTTCCTTGCTTTTTTTTCCCCCACCCATCATTTGAATGGGGAGCCACACTCCCCTTGGTGCCCCTGTGTTTCTCCCTATTGAGTGGGCCGCAACATCCCCCTGTGGATGGAGGGGCCTGGATGGAGATGGAGCTTGCACAGGGTGGTGGCTGGACAGATGTGAGTTGTATCAGGGCCTCCACACTGGCACTGCATTGTTTTAAGCGGTCTTATTTTATTGTGTGTGCTGCCCAGAGTTCTTGGCAGGCAGGTGGCTAAGTAGGCCTCCGTGTCACAAAGAGGCCACCCGCTTCTTGTTCCCAAGGGAGCCCTGAGCAGCCAGCTCTACCTGCTCTGCCAATACTCGCTGGGCTGCGGCGTCTCCTGCAGCCTCGGCTACCTGCAGGAAGGAGCGCCCCATCGCACCTGGAACCTCCTCCTGAGCGTGGGGCTGGCCACGCTCCTGACCCACTACGTCTGGCGCCTGGCCTGGCACGTCTCCACGATGTACGAGCTGCACTGCAAGGAGCGCTATTGCGGGGGGTGCCTCTTCCTCCTCGCCACGTGGCACGGCATCCCCCGGCTGCTCTGCAACGCCCTTCGGGTGACCTTTGGGGTAGCCGACTTGGCGGCCGTGGCTCTGATCAACCGGGACTTCCTCTCGACCTCCGAGGCCATCCGATTCTGGACGCCGCTGACCATCTGTTACACGCTTCTGGTCATCTACATGCAGGGTGAGTTGTTTCTGGTTTCGCGAACGCCGACCCTGGCCCCACGGAAAGCAGGGCTGCCTGCAGACCCCATCCTGTTTGCCCTTTCCCTCTCTGGAGCGTTGGGGATCCTCTCTGAGCAGCGGCCAGCCTCCCTCTGTGGAAGGGGTTGCCCGGCTCCTCCGGCTGACCTGCTTCCTTCTGTCCGGTTGACCAACAGAAGAGCAGCATCACAACCCCAACCAGCAGATGGCTTTCCAGACCGTCTTTGTCAGGATGGGTGGCCTTCTGATCTTGCTGATGACGGTGGGCCAGTGGAGGGACATCGTAAACATTCTCATCTCGCTGGTGGGGGAGATCTGGTGCCTGACCCGGAGTGGATCCATGCTGGAGGTGTGCAGAAAGCAGGTGAGGAGGAGGAGGAGGTGGCTGGACCGCAGGCAGAAGCTGTTGTGACCTAGGCCCAAGTAGTTATTACCGGACACAATCAGTCCTAAACAAACATATTTTATTAGAACAGCTGAGAATTACTTTATTCTCAGCTTAGTCCAAATTAATTCCAAAACAAATCCTTCATAAACAGTCCTTCGGTCTTATCACAAACCTTTGTCTTCTTTGGCACCCTGCCAAAGGTGTCTTCTTGGCAAAACCCCACAAAGTTCAGAAGCAAGAGACACCGACAAGAAACAAATGTAGCAACATTGCTTTCCTACAAAGAGCCCAAGAGCCGTTGCTGCTCTTTTAAGCCTTCTGGGAGGGGCCAATCATCTCCTGGCCTTACTCCCAAGTCATCCTTTTTGCTTTAGCTGCTCTTGCCTTCTGGCAGCTCTTTGCATGCGTGCACTAGGAACAGGCTCCTCCTGTTCCTCTGCCTCTCTGCTGTCCGACCCTGGAGGCTCTGGAGTCCGCTGATTCCTCCCAGATAGCCCTGGCCCCATCTCTGCCTCTGATGCAGAGCCCTTGTCAGGGCCTTTCCCTGACTCCAGAACTGGCCCATTGTCCTCCCCAGCCTCCTCACTGTCCAACTCCGCTGCCAGCTCCGCAGGCTGCTGGCGGACCACAACAAAAGCAGCCCAGCCTCTCAGCTGCATCTCTGCTGACCTCTGGGAAGTTCCCTTTAAATGGAGCTCAGGGTCTGATCGGCCCATTGCTGTCTTCACTAGCTGAGCAAAAGGGGGTGGTTTTGCTTCCCTCTCCCCCACTCACCCAAAGTCCAGAGGTCCAGACTAACCAACGTAAGCAAGAGGCCTCCTGTGCTGCGAGTCCAGGCGCTGTTGGAGGGAAGCTGGCCCTTCCGTGTATTTTGCATTTGCTTTCCGTTTCAGGATGAGAGCCCCTTGCTCTCCTCATCGACATCCGGTCCACCTCGCGGTCAGTGCCGAGAGCGCCCCTCAAGATCTCCGGCGGGAGCAGCAGTGCCAGAGGCCACGTCCTGAAAAGGTGAAGCCTCTCACGAAGGGCCCAGCCTAGAGACCGTAGACCAGGCTGGCCACAGGCCCAGCTCCTTCTGTCTGGGCTCTCCACCTTTGGTGTCAAATGGGTTCGTGGGTTCCCTCTCGGCACACCGCTGCCCCCTTCAGCAATTCTGTCAGAGTGTTTATAGCATGACTACTATTTTGAGACAACCCAGGAGCAAAATACAGGATACAGAGGTTTTGTCTTACAAACAGTGCTTTACAGTATATACAAGACTTCTATATACAGACATACACGTGGGGATTATCCGATGCCCTGTAAGGTGTTTGCTATTCATCGATCTTTTCCTGCGCTCCAAGCATTTGTGGCATTTTTTTCCTGGGTGGCTGACAGTTGGCTGAAGCCCTTTTCCCTCCCTCACTCCACAGGGCATCTCCAAAGTGACGGGTGTCAGGGCGAGAAGGTGGGTGGGAATGGAGATTTTGCAATATCTTTCCCCTGGCATGGGGTGGGAATGGAGATTTTTTTTTTTTAATTTGATTTATATGCCGCCCTTCTCCGGAGACTCAGGGCGGCTTACAGTGCGTTAAGCAATAGCCTTCATACTTTTGTATATTTATACAAAGTCAGCTTATTGCCCCCACAAACTGGGTCCTCAATTTACCTACCTTAGAAAGGATGGAAGGCTGAGTCAACCTTGAGCCTGGCGAGATTTGAACTTACTTTAATTGCAGACAGCTGGTGTTAAATTACAGTGCTTCTGTCTGTTGAGCTAAACCAGGCTTCCCTGGGGAAAGGATTTTGCAGTATCCTTCCCCCAGGAATGGGGTGGGAATGGAGATTTTGCAGTATCCTTTCCCTGCCACGCCCGCCAAGCCACAGCACGCCCACAGAACCAGTAGTAAAAAAATTGGAATTCCACCACTGGTGCAAACCTCAAAAGGGCGCAGGGCTCCCTCAGATGCTGCTTTCCAGAACTCCCCCCCCCCCGAAAAAAAACCTGGCTTCTCTTGGATACCCTCCCTGCCCCCAAGAGCCACCTTCCAGGACGAGAGGACCAAGGAAATGCCCCCCACCCCAAGCCAGAGGCTGTCCCCATCAAAGACGGGGTGGGGTATGGGGCAGGCATGGCCCCCAAAGATTGCCTATAGGTGAAGGGGCCGGATTCCTTTCCTTACTGGTAACCTTTGACCCCAGGAGGTGTGCCCGACTTGTCTCGCAAAGCTCATCCTAACCAACGGGAGGTGATGGGTCTCCCTTTCCCTATGAGCCCAGCAGGTGGCAGCCTCGAGCCAATTTTGGTGGCTCTTACCAGTTTGCAGGGTCAGACCTGAGCGGCTCCGGGCTAGAGACGGAATTGGGGAGAGGAGGGGGGGGCTGGGAAAGCCACCTTCGTTTCTTGGCCGAAGAAGCCAGCGGGAACCGGCTGCAGTGGTGGGATTCAAGTAATTTAACAACCGGTTCTCTGCCCTAATGATTTCTTCCAACAACCAGTTTGCCAAACTGCTCGGAAAGTTAACAACCGGTTCTCCCAAAGTGGTGCGAACCGGCTGAATCCCACCACTGACCGGCTGGGTTCATGTCATGCAAAGCTTCCCTGTGCGGATGCAGCTAGGAAGAGTCGAGGAGGCTGAGCTGCGGTGCCCCCCCCCGCCCTTCTCCTGCCGCTGGAGCAGTCCTGGGGGAATCCTCAGACACTGGCCCGACCTTTGGGGTAAACCTCTGCCTGGCTCCCCTCGAGATGCGCTCGGGAAAGTTTTGCTTGATACTGATATCTACCAAGCGATCTATGCGAGAGAGAACCTGAGCCGAGCTGTGCCCGCTTCAGGAAGGGCATCCTCCGGCCAATAGACGGGGCTGGACAATCAGAAGACGGGCGAGGATTGGGTCCACACACTCTCGGTATAGGATAGTGATGTCCGCCTCATCTGGGCTCAACTGGGGCCCAGCCGTCAAAAGCAGTGGGGCCCGAGTGACGCTTCTGGGCTTCAGCTTGTGTGACCAAAATGCTCCCCTCGGAAGAGAGGTAAGCGGCTGGGAGGGGCAGCAGTCAAGCCCCCTGCCCATCCCCAAGCTTCGTTCCAAGGGGGTCAGCCCCCACAAAATGGACCGAACAAAACAACCAGGGGCTTTTGACGGTCAGAGTAACTTGCGGCTCTCTCTCCCTCCCTTTAATGTTCCCCGTAAATTACTTAGGAAGGGGCTTGACTGAGTTACTCAGTGGGGTCCTTGGCAGGTTTAAGTGCCTGTTTGTCTAAGTCGGTCTCCGGGGGGGGGGGGAGAGGGGAGGGGGCTCCTCGGATTGAATGGCCAGACAGAAGCTTTATGGGGGAGGGGGGAGAAGGATGCCTGACTAGGTGGCTCAGTGGCTAAGACACTGAGCTTGTCGATCGGGCAGTTCGGCGGTTCGAATCAGGAGTGAAATCCAGCAGGTTCTGACGAACCGGTAGCGGAAATTTTGAGTAGTTCGGAGAACCGGCAAATGCCACCTCTGGCTGGCCCCAGAGCGGGGTGGGAATGGGGATTTCGCAGTATCCTTCCCCTGGAGTAGGGTGGGAATGGAGATTTTGCAATATCCTTCCCCCAGGAGTGGGGAGGGAATGGGGATTTTTCGCAGTATCCTTTCCCCTGGAGTGGGGTGGGAATGGAGATTTTGCTGTAAACTTCCCCTAGCCATGCCCACCAAGACACCCAAAGAACCGGGAGTAAAAAAAAAAAAAAATGGGATTTCACCACTGGTTCGAATCCCTAGTACAGATCCCCTGCTGTGAGCAGGGGGTTGGTCTAGATGACCTCCAAGTTCCCTTCCAACTCTGTTACTATTACATAGGGTCCCCTTCCTCCCCTAAGGTGGGAGGAGGGGGGGGGGAATCCGGTCCTCCTGCTGAGCCAGGGAGCCCCAGCCAACAGCCCTCCTTCCTGGCTCAGCCCAGAGGAAGATGGGATCTGAGGATGCCTCCCGCCTGGGGATGATGGGTCCCGCGACCCAGCTGGGCCTTTTTGAGGGGGGGGAGAGCCTGCTTGGGAGCACAGAGGGGGCCCGCGGGAGCCTCAGCCCCACCACCAAGGGGAGGGGGGAAGGAGGGCGCGGCGAGTTCCAGTGGGGAGGGGAGGGGCGGGGCGCGGGAGGGCCGGGCAGGTACAGGAAAGCGCCGCTTTTGGCAGACGCCCCTCGCCTTTTACGGCCACAACGGCGGCGGCGGGGCGGGGCGCGGCTCCTCGACCCCCGGGCAAGGCAGGCAGGCGGCAGGCAGAAGGTGTTTGAGCGAGCCACGGCTGGAGGGAAAAGCAGCCGGCCGCCCTGCGCTGCCGCTTCCAGGTGAGTTCGAGAGGCGGTAGTCTCAGGAATGATCGAGCCCCCCACCCCATCCGCTGTTTTACCTGGGCGTCCGGATTTCTTCGTTCGGGAACGAGATGCTCTCTGGGCAGCCTTTCTCGGGAAAGTCACCCCCAACTTCCCCCCTTTCCCGGGGAGAAGGGCGGAGTGGGCGGGTTGCGCTTCTTTGCAAAGGGACCCCCGCCGTCCGGAGAGCCGCTCTCCAGGTAGAGTCTCCCCCCCCCCGCGTGGGCAGGCTGGACCCCCTTCCCCCTCCCCGAAAAGTCCCCGCTTTGTCTTTCCTCCGGCAGCCGAGCGGGGAGCTCAGCTGGGGCGTCCCCTTAGCCCCGCGGAACAGGCGGTGAGGTCCCTAACGCTGGGACCAGGGGTGAAATCCAGCTGGTTCTGATGAACCGGTAGCGGAAATTTTGAGCAGTTCGGAGAACCGGCAAACACCACCTCTGGCTGGTCTCAGAGTGGGGTGGGAATGGAGATTTTTGCAATATCCTTCCCCCAGGAGTGGGGAGGGAATGGGGATTTTGCAGTATCTTTCCCTCGCCACGCCCACCAAGCCACGCCCACAGAACCGGTAGTAAAAAAATTTGGACTTCACCACTGGCTGGGACCCCACAAACAGGAAGCCGCGGTGCCCACCTACCCCCCCTATTCCTGCAGAGGGGCGGATGCCTGGTGATGCCATGCATCCATCTTCCTGCCCCATTTGAGGCTCCTCTCTCGGAGGGGACAGAAGAAACTGGGTTTCTTCCAACTCTGGGCACAGAAGAAAAGGGGGTGGGTGGGCGAGGCCTGGGAATCAGCTGTGGGGTGTGTGTGCTTTTTTTTTTTCTTCAAACTTTGTTTCCCTGGACCCCTTTTTTGTGGCTTTCTCTGCCGGGACGGGAGTGGGGTGGGGTGGGGGCTTGGAGGGAGAACCCCTCTGAGGTTGCCTCTTGCCTCACCCTTTTTCTCAGGTGGGGATGCTCTCGGACAAGAAGACGGAGAAGCGCGTGGTCTCCTCCATCTTCATCATCCTCGCGCCGCCCCGCAGGGGCTGCGGGGGTCCTGCGAAGGCCCCTCTGTTCCTTCCCACTGAGAAACCAGTCCCTCATAAAGAGGGGTGGGGGCTCAGCGGCGCTCCGGGTGCAGGTGAGGCCCCTGCCACCCTTCGGACCCCGGGGCCCCTGAATAGGCTAAAACGGGGTTGCTCTGGCTGAAGGGTCTTGGCTGGCTCGAAAACCCAGATCCCTCTAAGCTCCTTCCCTCCTGCAGGCTCCTCTGCCCTGCTGCCGCCTCCTCCTGTTGACCCTCCTCAGCCCGTGGAGGCTGTCCTGGGGTCTCTGCAGCCCGCTGCCCTCCGAGTGGAGACCCTGGGCCCGGATCTGCAGAAGGGAGCAGCCCCCTCACCCGCCTCCCTGCAGGTAAATTCTCTTTCGCAGACGAAGCCTTTCCGGGCCTTTCCTTAAGGGGAGAGCAAGAGAAGCAGGCCAGCTGGGCTGCGGGAGCAAGAATTAAAATACAGGCTTGATTATAAAGTTTTAAATGTGGTGTAATGGCCACCTGGTGATCTCCTGGATCCTTCCCTTTAATCATGCCACTTTGTCTGGCTTTTTAAAATGAAATAAGCGAGAAGGCAATTTCGAGAGGCTCAAGGCCGCATTTCGGCCTCCGCACACCCTGTTTTGCAGCTTTCCCAAAAAAAAAAAAAAAAAAGGAAGAGTCTTAATCTTTAATTAAAGACCTCCCCACCCTTGACCCACAATAGCTAGGTTGCTGTGCCTCCTTGCTCCTTTCGGCAAACTGTGAAATCCACTTTGCTTTCCTTTAAGCCCGTGGTGGCACACGGAGCCATGTCGCCTGGCACGCCAGCTCAGCTAGGGCGCACATGCACGCGCCGGCCAGCTAATTTTTGGGCCTTCTGGGCCCACCAGAAGTAGGGAAACAGGCTGTTTCCTGCCTCCGGAGGGTCTGTGGGTGGGGTGGGGAAGGCTGTTTTTGCCCTCCCCAGATGCATAGAGAGGATCTGGAGCCAGGTGAGACAGAAAAACGGGCCTACCGTGACATCACGTGCCAGGAGCAAGGGGAAGGGGGGTTGCGTGTGCGGGGTGGGGCGCATAGAATTATGGGTGTGGGCATGCTCGCTCGCGAACCTCCCCACCCACCCCTCCTGGCACACGATGGCAAAAAGGTTAGCCATCACTGCTTTAAGCGCTTGGCTTAACTCAAGCCTGTTCTATTCTCTTTTCCAGACTTCTGGAACGGAAGAGCCTCAGCCGGCCTTGTCTCTCGGCTGGACAGATGGACAGGCAGAGGAGGAGGAGGAGGAGAAGGCCGCAGCGCTAGGTGAGGAGCTGTTCCCCGATCCCCACTGAGAGGTCTCTTGCCTCGGTGTTTCCAGGGAGGCGACTTGAGCCTGGCTGACCATCCCGTCGGGTCTTCCCTAGATGTCTGCGCTTTCTGTCATAAGGGCATCACGCCCGACGCTGTTGCTCTGGAGGCCATGAGGAAGCAGTACCACGTCACGTGTTTCACTTGCCGGGTGTGTCACAGCAGCCTGGCAGGGCAGAGCTATTATCAGAAAGAGGGACGGCCGCTGTGCGTGGCCTGTTATCAGGTAAGGCCTAGGCCAGTGATGACTAATCCTTTTTTTTCCCACTCGGATGCCAAAAACGCACACATGCGCTATCGTGCACAGGCGTATCCCCACACCCATAATGCAATGCTCTCCTGCACACCCCGTGCCCCTGCGCATGCGTGCGCAACCCCCCCGCCCTCTTGTGCAGGTGTGCACAACCAACCCCCCCCATGGCCCATTTTGGGCGTAGCAGGCTTCCCTAAAGCCTCCAGAGGCCGGAAGTGGCCCATATCCGGACTTTTGGTACTTCCGGGAGGCCCGGTTTTTATCTTTATCTTTCTTTTATCTTTTATTGGATTTATATACCGCCCTACTCCCGAAGGACACAGGGCGGTGAACAGCCACAGAATAAAACACATAAATACAAAAATTTAAAATAGAATAAAAACGAATTAAATAATTTGGCTGAGACAAATTTAAAATACCCAATAATTTAAAAACAAATTAAAGTTTACATTTAAAAGGGGAAAAGATTTAGGCCAGGCCTCCACAGGCTCTGGAGGCTTTCCTGGAGCCTCCAGGAGGGTGAAAACGGCCTCCTCTGGAAGCCGGAAATGGCATGTTTCCAGACTTCCGGTAGGCCTGTTTCTTGCCTTCCCAGAGCCTCCCTATACTTAATGTGTTTCCCCGAAAATAAGACCCTGTCTTATATTTATTCAAACCCTGAAATATGCGCTTGGCCTTATTTTCGGGGAGGTCTTATTATTTTGGGGCGCATAGAGGAAACCAGAGGAAATGGCGGGGACCAGCTGTGCATGCGTTTAAATATTTTCGGGGAGGGCTTATTTTCGGGGGAGGGGGCTTATTTTAGTGCATGCGCTCAAAAGCCCAATTGGGCTTATTATCAGGGGAAGTCTTAATTTAGGGGAAACAGGGTACCTGGTATCTAAAACGGACCGCGTGGAGACTCCTGGGAGGGGAGGGGCGGCATGAGCATACGCGCATGGCTGCCGCATTCGTGGCAGAGACCCGAAAATCAGCTGGCCAGTGGGAGGCGCGTGTGCATGCGTGGTGGATCTGACCTCGGGCGACAGCCCGCGTGCCCACAGAAATGGCTCCATGTGCCACCTGTGGCACATGTGCGATAGGTCCGCCATCGCATGCCTAAGCAATGGCCAGACTGGCATGCGGAGCGGGGAGGTGGAGGAGAATCCGGCCTGCCTCTCGCCTTCCTGGGTCTCATGCCGCCTCCTGCCCACCCCAGGAGACCCTGGAGAAATGCGATGCCTGCCAAGCCTTCATCCAAAGTGAGATTGTATGGGCTGTGGGAAAGGGATACCACCCTGAATGCTTCACCTGCGTGGCCTGCAGCCAACAGATTGGTAGCGACGCCTTTGCCGTGGATGACGATCAGCGGGCGCTTTGCCTTCCAGACTTTTACCGGTACAACATCATGGCTCTCTGCCTTTGGGGGTGGGCGGGAGGGTGTGTTTTGCACAGGGACGAAAGGCAGGGGAAGCCCTGCCGCAGCCTAGAGTTAAAACGGAAGCCGCAGCATAACCTGCCTGCCTGCCTTCCAGGAGGTTTGCTCCCGTCTGCGGGGTCTGCGAGGAGCCCATTATCCCGCAGGACGGGAGGGACGCGTACCGGATCGAGTGCCTGGACAGAAGCTTCCACGAGGACTGCTATCGGTGTGAGGTGGGTCTGGGGAACTGGGCTGAGGGCAGGGGTGCTATTCTGCATGGTTCTGGGGAATCAGTAGGGGAAATTTTGAGTAGTTCGGAGAACCGGTAAATACCACCTCTGGCTGGCCTGAGTGGGGTGAAAATGGAGATTTTGCAGTAATTTTCCCCTGCCACGCCCACCAAGCCATGCCCGGTAGTAAAAAAATTTGGATTTCACCACTGGCTGGGGGGGGCGGGGTCGTCTTTAAGAGGCCTTCGTTTGAAGGATGCCCGAGCAAAGAAGCCAGCATCGTCGCGTGACCTCTCTTTCGTGAAGCATCTCTGACTTGTGGAAATCAAGGTCGGCTTTCTTGCTCCAGAAACTTCCTTTCCCACTCCTTAATTGTGGAGAACTTCCAAGCTGGGTTTCAGCAGCTTGGAAAAGGCGTGCTCCCTCCTCCCCAGGACCCGTGGCCCCCACCCTAACCACGCAGTGTTCTTGGCAAAGAGGATGAAGCAGTGGTGAAATTCAGATTTTCTTTTTTTACTACCGGTTCTGTGGGTGTGGTTTGGTGGGCGTGACAGGGGAAGGATACTGCAAAATCCACATTCCCTCTCCACTCCAGAAGGATACTGCAAAATCTCCATTCCCTCCCCACTCCAGGGGAAGGATACTGCAAAATCCCCATTCCCTCCACACTCCTGCAGGAAGTACATTGCAAAATCCCCATTCCCTCCCCACTCTGGGGCCAGCCAGAGGTTCTTCGAACTACTCAAAATTTCCGCTACCGGTTCTCCAGAACCTGTTGGATTTCACCACTTGGATGAGGGTTTCAAAGCAAGCAAGCTCTGCGGAGGTCTTGAGGAGGCAGCCCTCCTGACTCTTTCATTTCTTTTGGCCCGTAGAAGTGTCAGGTCTTGCTGTCCCTGGAGCCCACGGAGGACGGGTGTTACCCTCTAGGTAGCCGCCTCCTTTGCCGAGCCTGCCACGTCTGGCAGAGCCAGGATCCTCCCGCGGAAGAGACGGAGGCTGATTGCTCTCAGAATCGGGGCCAGGAGGGCTAGCCCAGTGCTCCACCTGCCTTCCCCCGCCCCCTTGTTCTGTCTGTGAGCCTTTTTCAGTGTTTTTTCCTCCTTGGGGAGTGGGCCAGGGAGGATGGAGATTTGAATGAGATTTGCCACTCTTCCACCAGACCAAAGACGCCATGCTCCTAATGCCCCCCCCCCGCTTATGTCTGCCGGATAGGGGCACTGCTCTTATGCTCTCCTTGCTGCTGGAGGCACCGCAGAAGCCTCGGCCAGGATTCAGCCTCTTACCCAGGCTAGGAGAGGAGAGGAGAGGAGAGGAGAGGCTCAGGGTCCTTAGTAGTCCACCTTTAGGAGGCGTAGAGCGAGGAAACGGCCCTAGTTGGCCCTCCCAGCTTCTCCCAAGCTCTGCTTTGGGGAGAGGAGAGGGGGGCAGGTGACAGCCTGGGCTTCTAGGACCACCTGACTTAACACAGGAGATCTGGAGAGGGAGCAGCAACCCCATGCCACAAATTGCCATGTGGCATCTCCATAGTTGTGGGCCCTTCAGCTGCTCCGTGGTTGGTTGGTCGGGCGAGAGGGAGCCGAGAGCGCTCTAATCCTGCAGGCCTCTAATCCTGCTCTCCCTGCCCCAAAGAAGCCCCTCTTTTGAGTCAAGCCCAGCAGCCAGGAGATCAGAGAAAAGGCCTGGCAGGTTGGGACACCTGGGCAGAAGCAAGTTTTCAGTGGATTTCTCCCCGTTAGTACCCGTCTCCTCCACTAGGGGGCAGCCCAGCTCTGGAACTTGGGTCCCCCCCTCCCTCCCTCCCTGCATATCAAAAAGATGTGGGCACCGCTGCTGGGACTTAAAACATTGGGGAACCGGGCAGGAGCTCTGCCCCCTTGAAGGACAGAGAGGGGCTCCTGGAAAAAGCTTTGTGGAAGCTCATTGTCCCACAGACACATTGGAGGCTCTTGCTTTTGATTCTGGGGCAACCGCTTGAGCCTTCTCCCTTTGCTTTCGTCAGTCCTGGCCAGCAAGGCCAAGAGTTAAGAGTGCCAATAAAGGGAGAGGGGTCCCCAAACTGGCTCCCCACTTTACCCCCGCAAGTCGAGGCGGCTTGCTAACTGTTTCCCTTTGTCTGTGTTGACCCTGCCCAAGTGCTGTCCAGGGCCATGACTGGAGGGAGAGAGGGATGTGCTCCTTTGGGGCTCCCTCGGATATTTCAATCCTAGGAGCCCCACTTCGTTGGTACTCGGGTGCCAGGCAGCCTCTCCACCACCCACCCGCCGCCGAGGCTGGGCTGCATCCCTCCGACAAGAGCCTGATGATCTGCAAGCCTTTGTCATAAACCGATCAGGAGCCGGCAGACACAGGGCAGTTGCTTAAAGCAGGGGTCTCCGACTTTGGCGAGTTTTACCACTTGTGGACTTCCACAAGTCCACGAGTGGTAAAAGTCGCCAAGGTCGGAGACCCCTTGGCTTAAAGCCATTGGGCCCAAAGGTGCTTTTCAAAAGGCAACTGGACTTTCTTAGGGGTTCCTCCCCCCACCTCCTTTAAAACGTTTCGCTAAACATTTTCACAAGGTGGGGGGGGAGAAAAATCCCTTAAAAAATTCCAGTCACCCTTTTTGGGACAACCGTGGACGGCTGAAAAGACTTTCTCCGTAGACCCGGCTAGGTGGCCGTGCTTGTCAATCAGAAAGGTTGGCGGTTCGAATCCCTAGTATAGGGTCTCCCTGCAGGTGAGCAGGGGGTTGGCTAGATGACCTCCAAGGCCCCTTCCCACTCTCGTTACTCTTGTTATTATGTTATGAAAAGCCATTTCTGCAAAGGCAGAGCCTGGTTAGCAGGGGTTGGGTGTGTGTGTGTATGTGCCAGCCTTGGTGCCCTTCGGAAGGGGGTGGGTGGGATTTATCGCCGGGCGCCTCGCAAGAAGATCTCTCCATTCAGAGGCTGGCAAAAAGGGCATCTTTGCTTGGCCTGTCCGATGTACGGATGGAAATCCGGGGTGCGTGTGCAATAAAACAATCCAAAAATAAAAAGCTTTCAAAAAAAAGAGAATCCACCACCGAAGCCTCACTCTACGACATCTACTGAACGGCCTTTTTTTGGGGGGGGGACTCCTGGTCAAGCAATCCCATTGGCTGGGAGTGGGGGGGGGGTTTGGTTGCACAGGGTGGGGTGGGAGGGCGGATCAGTCACCCCCTCCCTTTGATGAGAGGGAGGGGGGGCAATGTGTGTGCCCAGCGCCCCTGCTGGACGCTCGTGGAAGGGCAGCCGCGGCGCCCCGGTGTCACAAAATGGCCGCCCGGCCAGGCAAGGAGCGACAAAATGGCGGCCGTCCCTGAAGCACGAGGGCGGGGCGGCCTTCCCGGGACACGGCGGAGCGGATTTTCCCGGCCTTTCGACTTCCCCGGGTTGACTTCTCTCCGGGGGAGGGGGGGAGAACGGTCGCTCTAGGGCCTTCCCTGAGCTTGTCAGGTCCTCGGTGGCGGAGGCAGCCCGGGAACATGAGGAAACCAGGGAGTGGGGTGGGCTGCGGAGCATGGGAGTTGTAGTAGTGAGCGCCCGGGGCCCGCCGAGATCGGGTGGAGGGGCGCTCAAAGGGGGGGGCTGGGGCGGAGCTCAGTTCGGAGAATAGGACGTAATAACGGAAGACGCGGATCCCGCACACGCGAGCGTGCAACTACTTGTGAACGGTACCCACTAAACTCCCCCCCCCCACACACACCGCCTGACGCTGAGGAGACAGAAGGGCGCACGCGCAGATGAAAGCCCCTTCCCCCCACCCCCAGAGAACGCGTGCTGCGCGTGCGCGTTCGCCGCCGAGAGGCGTATAGAGGACAGAATTCTCTCACGGCTCCCCCGCCCCCCCCCCCACCGCCTGCTGGAGCAGTCTCTCCCTGTTCCCCTGGAAGAAAAAGAAGTCTCCAGAGCGCTTGCGCACGCTCTTCCCCTTCGCCTCTTTTTCGCCCCCCCTCCTCCCCGTCCGACGCGCGCTTCCCGCCGCCCAATAGGCGGCGCGCTCTGGGGGCGCGAGGCGGGTGCTCGGCGGCGGATTGGCTACGGCGGCGGCCCAGCGCGCAGGCGCCGTGCGTGCGGGCGGCCGAGCGGGCGAGAAAGAGAGAGAGAGCGACGCCGCGCGCGGCGCTGCTGCGGCTGCTGAGGAGAAATTGGGCTGAAGCAGCGACAGCGCCGCCGCCGAGCAGGACGCGCGCACGACGACGACGACGACGACGACAACGACGGTCAAGAAGAAGGCGGCGGCGGCGTCGCCGGCGGCGGCCCCCTCAATATCACCGGCATCGCCGCCCACAGCAACAGCAGCATCCGGAGCGGCGAAAGGAGGCGGCGGCGGCGGCGAGGGGCCAAGTGGCGCGGGAGTGGCGGCGGCGGCGGCGGCGGCGGAAGCGGCGGCGGGGCCCGGTGGGATGGTGTCTCCCACCGGCGCCGCGGAGGGAGGCGGCGGCGGCGGTGGAGGAAGAGCGGGCCGGGCGCGACGGCGGCGGAGGCGCGGCGGCTCCCCCTCGCGGCGCTGAGCCGAGCCGAGGCGGCGGCGGCAGGCGGGCGGCGCCAGGACCCCCCCGTCTCCCGGGGGCAGCATCATGGTCCGGGAGACCAGGCACCTCTGGGTCGGCAACCTGCCGGAGAACGTCCGCGAGGAGAAGATCATCGAGCACTTCAAGCGGTGAGCGGGGCCGCCGGGGAGAGAATCGGGGATAAGTCCCGGGAGGCCTTTCCAAGCGGCCGGGGGAGCCAGAGAGGCCTTTACTCTCCGGGGAAGGGAGTTGAAATTGGGTGGGGGGGGGGATGGCCGTAATCGTGGGCCGGGGAAAAAAAAAGGAGATTTCCCCTCCACGCCAATGGGACCGTCCCTTCCAAAGGGGGCGATTCCGAAGGTGCCTCGCTGCGACAGGTAAAGGAGGAGGAGGAGGCCGCTTTGTGTGTCTGTGTGTCTGTCTGTCTGTGTGTGTGTGTGTTTGGATGGTGCCTGGGAAGCCCGATCGAGGCCCGGGATTTAAAAGAGGGCCTCTCGGGAGCCTGGCCCAAGAAGAAGTCAACCTGGACACAACCTGTCATCTGGAGGAACATCTGGAGGCTTCTGTCTGCAGCCCCCTCCCCTTCTCTTCGACTGCACCTCTGGAGAAGAAGAAACCCCAACAAGGAGCTATGCCGCTTTGCTGCTTTCAAAAAAAGAGAATAAAAAAAAAAGGCTCTCTGGACTCCCTTTTCTGCATTTGGGCATTTTAGAAGCCTGGACCAAAAAAAAAAAAAAAAAAACACAAACCACTTCCATAAGGTGCAAGCAGCCTTCAAGCTCGTATAGAGACCGCTTGCCGGATGGAGAGAGAGAGAAAGAGAGAGAGACGGATGCTGCACCACCACCGCCGGGGCCTTCATGTCGTGGGATTTTCAAAGAGCGCAGTTGGGATGGAAACCACTTTTACGCTAAGCCGTGCTTAAAAAAAAAAAATCTTATTTTTGGTTTTGTTTTTTCTTTTTTCACCCCCGCACTCTGATCCTGGACTATTGAGTGCTTGAATTTTTCTTCCCACCCCTCAGACGAGGTGGCAATTGAGCTCGGCAATTTTGAGGCTTCTTTGTTTTCTTATTCTTAAGGAATTATGAAAGGGATAACTGGAACGTGGATATTTTTGGATATTTAGGCACCGCTTTGAGTGACTAGAACACTGAAATTCCTTTTTTTTTTTGAATCCGACTTCCTTTTGTTCTGTTGCTGTGGAACATTTCCGGGATGGCCTAATACTGAACAGTAGCTTAGTCGTCTTATTTGCATTCATGAGATCTATATTTTTTTTTTCTGGCTGTAAAAATTCACCCAGGGAGAAACCTTTTGGACAAAATACATGTTAGCCGAATAGCACTAGCGTGGTGCTACATGGGATGGCTTTTGTGTGGTGATGGACACATTCTAGATAACAGTTGCAGAAACATCTGTCTTAAATAATTATTTCTGGTCTTGCCTATTATGGCATTTGTGAAGGAAAACTCTCATGCATCATTCTTGACTCCTATCTGGGTCAGCTGAAGTTATTTTCAGTGAAAGACTTAAGAGGATTGCAAGTTTTCTTGTAATTTTCTTCCTACTGTTTAGGAAGATTATGGAGCGTACCTAATGAGTCATCATGGGAAAAATAGACTTGCATGGTTACTTCATGGGGGAACAAGCTTGACTGGTGAATCTGGGGGAAGAGATAGTGAAATTACCCTGTATTCTTAAATGGAAGCTTGTTTTGTTGATGGTCAGGATACATTTTCATTTTTTGGCCAAAGATGTCCTTTAATGTTATGTTAGAATTGATGCTTCCCATTACTCACCCCCCCCCCCCCCCTATAATTCTGAGTTGGGGCACGCAGGTTACAAAATCAGAAGTGGATTTTTATTCTGGTCTTATTATCTAGTAGATAGGAAAACGGTTTTAAAGTGTTGGAGTTCCCATATGCAAAATAAGTCTTGCGTGGGAGCTGAGCAGGTCCTTTCCTAGAGGTTTTCCTTTGTGTTGTTTTGTTGTTGTTGTTTGTGTGTTTGAATTGGTATCTGAGGAAGGCACGCATGTGCGCATACACACACACACACACACACACACACACACACACACACACAGAGTCTCCTAGTACTTGCTGTGATTAGCAACATAGAGCCTGATTCATCATTTGGCAGCCCAGCTTTTTAAAAAAGAACTGTTCCTTGATCCTCCCTTTGCTGGAGAGGAGAGAACAACATGCCTCTCTCCGAGGGTTTAGCGCAGTGCTGGCTTGTATGAATGCCTTTCTAAAATGGCGGCCGGGTCCCAGTTTATGTCGGAAGGAATAGAGCCTCAAGCTGCACATAGAGGAGGGGGGGGCTTTGTGAAGCAGCAGCAGCAGCAGCAGCAGAAGAGCTGCGTAACAAGAGATTTCATCTGACTCCCTGGCTGCTGCTACCGCTGCAGAGCTTTCCCTCAAAATGTGCTGAAGGAGGAGATGCCTTGGAAAAGAGCAGCTGTAACTGAAGCACACGTATGCACAAGGGACGTCCCATTTCAAACAGGGGGGCAAATACTGTCCCTTCTCACCTTGCGCTAAATAATAGGAAACAGTGATGCAAGAAAAAAAAAAACCATGCACAAATTTAAACATGGATGCAACAAAAATGTAATTTGCTCCATTCCAGGAAACTGTATCATGCAGATTGTGGTTGTGCTATATAAAACTGGAAGAGTTGCCTCAACTTTCCTTTTGGAGAAAGGGCAACACTGGTTTGGGGCTGCTGGTTTGTTGTGGGATTCTAAGGGCTTCTTGTGCCCCAATTGTTGGAGGAAATTAAAATTGGCATTCCAGCATGTTGTCTCCTGCCCTACCACCCTGTTTCCACAGAAGGTTTCTAATGCTGGATAAAGTTGCCATGGTGCTGTTGCTTAGAGATGAGTCAGAAAGACGGAAGGTTCTGGTTTTTATTCCCACCCCCCCCCCCCACCCCCCGAATGTGCCAGTTTTCACATAAGCCCAAGCGTGGTTGGATTTAAAAAGCCAGTTTATTTGGCCAGCGTTTGGTCCAATCGTTCAGTATATTTTTCATCGATCATTTGGGTTACCAGCCTTCTAACTTATCAGTCGGAATTGTAGTTGTGTTTTGGTCCGCAAGAGATGCCTGTGAATGCTGCCTGTGTACAACAGGGCGGCCCTTTCTTTGTATGACCCTGGGTGGGGGAGGGGACAGGTTGCACAACAATTGCATTGCGTTGCTGCAGGGTGTGTATACCAACAAAAGACTACTCCTGCAGTTGTCTATAGCTGTGTGCATTTTAATTACCAGAAGAGAAGCTCAAAGGGGGAACAAAACCTCCCCTTTTTAGTTTTAGCTGGTCTCTCTGGCAAAAAAAAAAAAAATTCCCACCCATCCCCCCCTGCCTGGGAATAGGACAAAGAATTTGCAAAGAGCAAGCAGCGTGAACAGCCTTATAAGAAAACCAACCTACGGCTTGCTAATATATTAAAGATTATGCATGTAAATAGAGGCAACCTCACTATTTATCCTTTTGTGTCAATTTCAGTCATTCTAGTCGATGCTTGTTAAGTGTCCCTATCAGTTGGAAGAACTATATTGTCTATATACACTTAAATTCTAAATAAAATATGGCTTATATTGGTATGTGAAAAATCAGTTGTTCCAAGCAGGGCGCGCTTAGGAGAATAAAGGTCATAAGAAATTACACAAACATTTGAATTGTACAGCTCTTTTACTCAGTGGAATGATCAATGAAGGACACTTCTAAGATGACCTTTAACATATAAGTAACTGCTGTTTAGAATCCGATGTGATAATTTGGGTTATCCCTGTTTTGGAAACTTGTTAGGAAAGATAGTTTGTAAATAGATTGTTTCTACTGTGCTTGTGCATATTAATTTACAGTGGGTTTTTTTTGGGGGGGGGAATAGCCCTGCAGCCCTTACAAACTTCCGGTAACCAATAACAAGGGGTCATGTTTGTGAAGGTGAAAGAGAAGTTGACACACAGCTCTTAAAATAAAAACCACTCTTTTAAGCTCTTAAAATGATGCAGTGCATCAGATGCAATGTTTATTCCCCCCCCCCATCCATATTAATTCACTACATGTTTAAAAATAGAGGCCCTGTTTAATCCATCCATATTGGTTTCTTCTGCTGCTTGCTTTTTTTTTTTTTCTTTTCTGAGTTTCTATGAAAAACATTCCAGGAATCCGAAACTCTTAGATGGTCCTTTTTTTTTTTTTGATAGAAATCTGAGGAAATGATTGGTTGTGAAATCCTAACTGTGTCTCAATTATTGTAAAAATTGAAACACTGAAAGTATGTGCTACTCTTGAAGGAGATGCAGAGCAGCTTGCAAGAAAGGGTGGCTAAATATAGCAAAGTTTGTCCTCTGCATGAATGCCAAATGTCCAGCAGTTCCCTCTTGATTAATTAGAGAAAAACAGCAGTCTGTTTTGAACAGAACAAGTGAGTCGGTGTCGCTTTCTCTGTCTCTTTTTTAAAAAAAAAATAATAATAATAGGCACCTCAAGAATAAGGTGGGCTTCCAAGGCAGCTTTCCTTGTCCTTTATCATTGTTCTTATTTGGAAGTGATGGAGTTAAATACCAAACTGATAACCTTCCAAGTATGCTTTCCTGGGGAAAAAGGGCTTTTTTTGTAAATTTCCTGTTTTATTTCCAGTCCGGTCCATTTCATGGCTACACCGGTTCTTTTGCAGGGCAAGCTGAACCTGGCAGAGCTGATACGTTCCTGGGCACATGTATCTCTTCCAGTCACCGGTGTGCACAGTTCAAAAGCAATTTGGCCATTCTCTTTAATAACCAGGCTGTCTTTTCATGGTCACTCAGAAGTTATGGTGGACCAATGGGCCTGAGCATAGCTATCTTACGACAAGGACCGTGTTCCTTTC
This sequence comes from Pituophis catenifer annectens, assembly GCF_029215685.1. Classification (NCBI taxonomy): domain Eukaryota; kingdom Metazoa; phylum Chordata; class Lepidosauria; order Squamata; family Colubridae; genus Pituophis; species Pituophis catenifer. Next base: position 7,659,311 of record NW_027256898.1, on the reverse strand, counting down.
CCAGAGCCCTTCTGGGTAAGGATGCAGGCCCTACTGCATAAATGACAAGAGAAGGATTTAGTGCAGAAGGGGGAAAGTGGTTGCAGAAGAAGTAGGCTTTCCTTCCCAGCATGAACCAAAATCCCCACGTGGCAGAATAATTGGACTTGACATTAGAGTTTGCTTCGTCATGTTATTGCAGCCTTTTCTTTTAAACTTTACCCACTCCTTTGTTTCTCCTTGAAAGTGTGACAGCACGGCTGCAGAAACTCCAGCCGATTGCGAGCAGAATTGCTCTGCTCTTTTGACAGCTAGAAGGCCTCAGATCTCCCTCCTCCGAGGTGACTGAGTGAAACCTATCGGGGTCCACAAGCTGAAAGGAGCAAGTATTCCTCCCGTTTGATTTCTTCAGCCATCACCAGTGGCTAAACTCTGGTCGCTCCCTCCCTGACTCATCTGTTGGCTCTGTGTGAATCTGGGCCTTTGGTTTGCTCCCCTCAGCTTATAACTTCTGGCTTAAACGTTACATAATTACGGCCAGTGACTTTCCTGAGAAATTCTCACCGTGCTTCTCTGCTGTGAATAGCTTTTTCCGGTCATGGGGCACTTAGAAAGCATGGACTTTGGAGGTCTGTCCTGTAGTAGAATTTGCACCTGTTAAGCAAAGGTAGCCATGACGTACATTGTGGATTTCCTGCATGGAAGAACATTCACCGCGCACAGGATTCTTGGGTGCCCTTGATAGCATTCTATAAATAACACTGCAGAAAAGATAAAAGCCACAGCTCCCTCAAACCTAGAAAGTCCCTGATAACTGGTGAAATGCCATCTAAGGTATTTTCTTCTGTATTTAAATGGCTTCATGTAGCCCGTTTCTGAATTCTCCCATTGATAGTAGCCCCTCCCAGCTCTTTTTGATACTGCATAATCGTATCATGTTCATTTCTTTATTTTCACTGCATCTACATTTGCTTCCCCCCCCCCATGGATCTCAAGATAATTTAGTCACAATTCTCAGAATTACTTTAATTGGTGGGAAATAATGACTGGACCTTTCTGATAGGCTTCATGGTCACCTGAGACCTTTGCTTTGGGTCTTCCTCATTGCAAGCCACCTGGATTACGCATTGCACAATATGCTCCTTTATTTTTGCAAGTAGCTTGGCTACTTAAGAACGGTATTCATTGAAAGGCGTAATATTCCCAAACTAAGTCATAGAGAGAAATCCCACTGAGTTGAGTGGGATTTATTTCTAACCATTGTCTTAAGATTCTGGCTTCAGATAAGGTATTCCTCAAATGTTTTAATGTTTATTAGCTCCAGGAGTCTTAATTGGCTCCTGCGAATCTGGGCGTATCTAGTAGGGAGTCCATTAAACTTCGCTAAAACAATTCAGAATCACAACTTCCTCAGCTCCAACCAATATGCCTGATGGTTAGGAGCTCATAGAAGTTGCAGACTAGTATGGGGGGGGAGGGGGGTTTGTCATGCTGAAAGCTGGGCTGAGGAGTTCCTTATCTTGATGCTTACATTTACAATGCTATAGATTCTTTCTCTTTGCAAATTTTTCTGGAGTGAAGCTTGATAGCTGAAAATGTCCTTGTGCTTAAACTAGTCATTGCCTGTGGCCCGCATGTGTTGATATTTTTTTCCCTGTGGCTCCCTTTACGATCTCTGGTCAGGTTAGCTGTCTGTTTTGTCTCGATGCTATAGGTTGTGCATTAAAATTCATCATTGGGTGCGATTGGCTTCCAGACCCTTGATTTCGGAAGCCCCTTTTCTTTAATGCATCGTAAACGTATGGTTCTGACTTGTGTCTGAGGCTTTACAAAAATGTGGCACTTTCACTGTGGTTTGTGGGCAGCCAGGTTGACCAATCGGGGCCTTGAAAGTAGCAAGAGACTTTTGGGTTTCATAATCATTTCTGAAGAAGCCGTCTTCGGCGGAACTTGCCTATGGAATTCAATCCACAGTGTGGAGAAGTCAATGCTTGCCTTTGACCTACCAAGGTTACAGAATTCTCTTGCTCTTGAGTGCAGTATGCGAATCCACCCAGGATGCTGAGCCACCTCAATATGAGTGGAAGTGGCTTTTTGCAGCTGCCATCTTTGTTTTCCTGTAATACTGGTTTTTAATACCTGTATGGTTGGGAGGGGCTGGAGAGCTCAAATAAATACCTGCTTTTACTTCATCCTCCTCTACAAGGACTAAACCTATTAAGTACACATTTTGAATGAAGAACTAAACAGTCTCTAGGGACAACATACCATGAGGACCATCAAAGCATATTATTGGCGCTTCTTTCTAAAGCATTTCCCGCTTTGGTGTTACCAGAGCAAAATCCTCACACCACTAGCATTTTTGGCACCTGGATCACTTCCAGACAATAGCACCCAACTGTGCCAATGGCTGCTATATGTAGCTTTCCCTTTCGGAACAATTGGCTAGCTCTGGAAGAAGGCACTTACTGCAATTGCTCAAAGATGGTGGGGCCTGATTAATAATCCATGGATGGAAGTGGGACTGAAAATTAATATCGAGGTCTCCTAAAGCCAGCTGTTTTAGGCCTGTCAGCAGCGCATCTTAACTTTACCATCTCCTGGGGTGAACTTCACATACATTTTTTGAATTCTCCCTCCCTTATAACGAGCTCCTTGTCTGATACGGGAAGGGGTATTTCTATCCCCTTCCCGTAGACAAGGAGGAAAGTGGCAGGAATGGTTTTTTTTTGGGTGACCAGCATTAAAATATCTATCCATGTCCAATTAGATGATGTTACAACAGCTCAGAATTATTTTCGTGCTTCCTTCATATCATGTGAGTTTGGGGCGCCTAGAGGAGGGAGGGAGGAAGGAAGGAAGGCAGGTTCACATTGAGGCCTTGACCCTCCAGCCCCCACGGTCTGCTCCAGAGGAATGAAAGTATCACGCTTAAATCAGGAATGGTCCTGAACAACTATTTTAGTATAGCTTGAGGAATTTGGCCACTGTGACTGAGACATTATGAAGAAACAGATTGAAGTTCCGTGGAAACTGGAGGTGTAGCGCTTAATGCATAGACCAGGCAGCACCAGGGATTCTTCTGGGAGAAATGTCCTACTTTAGTGCTGGTGGGAAGCAAAACTGACTTGTCCCCATTCTGCAAGTGGTCATGTATTGATTGGTATGGATTATGCAAGCAGCAAGCCCTTTAGAAACCCTCCCCCCCAGCAAAGCCTCCTGTGCGTCAGGACCTTTAGAGCTCAGGGGTTGGCCCCCTCCCCCTCCCTCTTCTGCCCTGTTTGCTCTCTGTGCTGGCGGTTGGGAAAGAGCTGCCTTCTTGGAAAGGCTGAGGCTGGGCAGAGATGGGGAGGGAGGGCACATTTCACGTGAGCGCCCGCCTTTCCCAGCCTTCCGCTTTTCTGGACAGCCATTAAGTGGCTCCTGAAACCTCCCCCTGAAGCCACACGCCTAGTTCATTAGCACCTCCCTCCGCAGCAGCTTTTCACGGGGATCCTTTTTCTTGCTGGGCATTGATCCCGCACGCTGCAGCACTGCGGGTCTTCCCCCTCCCCCTCCAGATTGGTTAGCATGAAGCAACACAGCTCCCCCTCCCAGCGGCAACTGCCAACACAGGAGAGGATTGGAGAAGACCCAACGGGTGGGGCTGGGGTCGGATTGCCAGGCAGATTAGCCTTCACGCCGAGTGAAGTGAAGCCGAGTGACTCTAGGATAAAGCACATGCAATCTGGGAATGCAGATCATAGAACTCTTTCCGAATGCTGCCTTCCATATCTCAGCATTTGCGGGTGGGGGTAGCCAGAGATGCGGTTGTGTCCGTTGCCTCTTTAATGTTTATTCCAGCTGCTTGTCATAGGAGTGAGTGATCTAAAGCCAATCCTCACACACCACCCTCGAGCATTCTGGTGTGGGTCAGTGACTTGGAAATGACACTTGGCAACCCCTTCGCCAGTACCGTTGCGCTGTTGCATAGTTTGGAGAGATCCTGGCTCCACATCTCTTCCCTTGGTGCTTTGTCTCCACCATTTCTGCTCCAGATTCCTCCTTGGGATATGTTGGAATATAGATTCTGTCCTCCAGAAGCTGCCGTAGGTGTTGCCTCTGTTCCCTGCTTCTTATCAGTTTGTCATACAGCGTCATGTTTTCAGCTGCGACTGGGGACGTTTTTTTCAGCGATCTCTGGGTCACATGCTTTTCCTGTCACCACAGAGGCAGACACCACATGGGAATCTGGCGCTTTTGGCATTCTAGGCTGGCCTACCATAGAGATCTTGAACAAGGAATGGATTGATCCGTTGTTAAATAGTGGCACTGTTTTTGGTGAAGAATTCTGCCCCCCCCTTTTTTTTTTAAAAAAAAAATAGTGACCCTAATCCCTGTGTGGTAGAAACACTAAGCCCTCCTTCCTTGGCATGTTCAGCGCAATCTTCTTGTGGAGGATTGATGTGACTAATGGTGCTGAATTTCACAGATCAGTGTTGGGGAATCTTACCCATGCCTTTGATGGTTACGCTTGAGGGCAGAACAGCAATAAGAGCAACATAGAAAGATAAATTCAAACTTGAATGAGCTTAGGTCATACTGGTGTACATTTCCATTTTCCATCCTGGCCAGACTTGAATGGTAGGCTAGTTGAATTGCTAAAGAAACCTCTGGGACTGAGGCTTGACTTCATTGCTGCCTAAATTCCCTAATATTATATTTGGTATGTCAAATTTATCTGTTTATCTCTAGAAAGTCTCAACAGTATAATTAAAAATGCAGAAAGGTTGTCAGATGAATGTGATGGTATTGGTTTTTTAATGAAAGAGAATTGCTAGTTTATGTTTCATATCTTTTTGATCTGTAAACGCGAACAACATTCATAGATGTGTGTATTTTTAATAGAAATCCATTTCTTTTGGATTAAATTGCTTGGAAGGTCAGTGACGTTTGGTCAGACTGGATGGTTTGAAAACGTACTGGAGAAACTTGCAAATGTCTTGCATATTAACCCCAAATCTGCTCGCATATACAGTGTGAATTAAATAAATTGCATTGGTAATTTGTTTTTGCCGCTGATTTCTGCAGCCATGAAAAGCTTATCTCTGGAATTGCCAAATATTTTCCAACTCTGGCTCAAGCAGAGCTTCCAACATCATTTAGATTGTAAACTTGTAGAACTGGCTTTATCCCTAGAACTGTGATTAAGCAGTGATTAGAACGATATGAACAGGCATTGTACTCTATTAGACACTTGCATCTTGAACACTAAATAATAACTGCTCAGCTGAGAACAAATGAATACATGTAATAAATTCTCCACTCAGATTCATCATTTCAACATTGATTGCATTGAAATATATTTGAACATCACAGAATAATGGCTTTTCTGTTAGTGCTAAATTCCTATTGCAGATGTTGGCAAAACCTAAGTTAGGTGAAGTTTTTGTATCCTGGCTTTTTTTTTTCAAGGTATGATATGATGAAGAAGGGGAAAAATGTTAACAAGCTTGAAGTGTGTATGAATATTCCCATAGAATAGGCTTTCAGCTTTGCTCTGGTACGAGTCCCAGAAACTAAGCCATACCTGAAACTCTGTTTATACTTTATCTATTGAAATGAATGCTTAGATATATTTTTTTTTTGTAAAATCTGAGTCCAGAAATTTCAAGGTACTAAAATGTGGTTTCTTAGCTGATTTTCTGTGAGCTTTAATGTATGTGATTTTTCTCTGTCTTTCTCCTAGATATGGACGTGTTGAAAGTGTCAAAATTCTCCCCAAAAGGGGATCGGAAGGCGGCGTGGCGGCCTTTGTGGATTTTGTGGACATTAAGAGTGCGCAGAAGGCACACAATTCTGTCAACAAAATGGGAGACAGAGACCTTCGGACGGATTATAACGAACCAGGAACCATTCCTAGTGCTGCTCGGGGATTGGATGATACAGTTTCCATAGCATCTCGTAGTAGAGAGGTTTCTGGGTTCAGAGCTGGTGGTGGGCCCACGTATGGCCCACCACCATCACTTCATGCACGGGAAGGACGTTATGAGCGGAGACTTGATGGGTAAGTTCCAAGGTTTCACTAGGCAGGTATTTTGTAATTGATTGTGGTGAGAAACACAAACTCCTGATAGGGCCCCCAGATGGATTTAAAATTTGGGGAATTATCTGCATTTCCTATTTTGGGTTGGAAACGGAAGTGATTCCCATCCCAATGGCTGGGATCTTGTGGATCTGTAGAAGATGTTTCCTGCAGCTGGTTGGAGACCCGATTCTAAGATGGAAGACGCCTCGATTATGGAGCTATTCTTCTAGGGCTTGACAAACCCCAATTCTTGGATAACCTTAAGGCCTTCTTTGGATGTATCCTTATTATCCAATGGAGTTTATTGGATACCGCAAGTCTCCAAACCCAGATATGGAGTACCTTCAGCATTCGTAGGACCTACACAATCCCTTGGCAAAGCTTCGCGTGTAGTTTTTTCAGGGGTGTGCTGGTTGATATAGTCTATGCATAAAATTGGATTGGTATCAAAATTTTCTAGCAGACTTATAAAAAGGCTGCCTCGTCTTGGATTCTACAGTCGTTAGCCCTGGGAATACATACAATGAAGACAGGAGAAGGCCGCTGTTGACGTTTCTTTCCCCTCTTGGATCTACATCACTTTCCATGTACCTTGGGATTACTATCCTCATGGCAAACTGAACGAGACGGACGCTGCTCAGTTTTGGAAATTTACAGGCCATCCGTTGAGGTGCTGGAATAATGGCTACTACCTCAGATTTGTGGGATGGTTTCGAGCCAAGATCCCAGTGGGCCAGGGGAGTGGATTACTTACTTAGTCTTCCTAAAAAGCACATGTACAGTGAAAGGCACTCTAGCTTTAAAGACATGGTGTCGATCAGCTTGTGGATACGTCACAGGAAATTGACTCTGCTGGATGGTTACAAAGCTGGACAGAGGATGTCTGCTAGCCTGGGGCGAGGCCTTCGTTCATCCCCTGGTGCCTTTTTTTTTTTTAAACCAGCCGATTCGTTCAGACTTAGGGCGACAGTCTGTGGTGGATGTACCTAGAAGCGCTGGCTGTCAGAAGAATGAAGTTGGGGGCTTCCACCCTTTGGCCAATCTGGGACTACTGGCTTCCAGTGGAGTTTTATTTTGGGTTTTTTTTTTCCTTCTTGTCCCTAGGATATTTTTTTTTTTGTCTTGCTCGCTCATCTAAAATGCCACTTTTTGACACCCTTGCTTGTCCATTAAGAAGGTGGATTACCCCTATAAGAGGGGCCAAATTGGGGAAGTTATGTTCACAATTCTCTCCCTAGATTTAATTGGGAATATAGGTCGTGTTTCCACACTTGGAAAAGGTTGGTATGTCCTGCCCTGTGTATATTAGCCCCTCTCCTAACCCAAGTCAGTTCCTTTTTTTTCCACTAACTCCAGTAGTAATTAGTACTAATAGCTAACCAGCACTGCTGTAGTCATTAGATTCTCAGCTTTGCTAGTTCTTTTGTCTGTCTTCTGTGTCCTAACCAATAAAAGGGCTCTTACACACTTATACATTAACTTTTTCTAGAAATCTTGCTTTTTTTTCTTTTTTCTTTTTATTGTATCAGCTTTCACTGATATAATATTGACAGGGTGCAGGGTGTGTGTTGAGTGTTGTTTCAAAAGGCGAGGGCGAGAGAGCTCTTTAAGTAAATATTTATACATGCTGAGACAGTATGTGATCTTATTTGCATGGAGCTGCAAACGTTTGTGATACCTACTAAAACGCCTGCCTTATAGGGTTTTTTTTTTTTTTTAATCTTTCGTGAGGCAGCTCTGACTTGCTGGAGAGGCAAGAATTCAGACAAAAACCTTAACATGGACCCATGGCCACTGCCTCCTCCGTATGGGGCGGGAACAAGTGGCTTAAGGCCTGCACTACACTTACAGCAGGAGCATAAAGTGGAAAGAGGAGGAGAACCTAATTCACTGTTTCGGGGGGGAGTGGGGTGGGGGGAGAAGGCAGGTCCATGCATTTTAACCTGACAGCCAAGAGGAGAAGCTCTTCATATGTAGGATGGAGATAACCGAGAACTGGGGTCCCTGCTAATTACTTTTCAAGGAAGGTGATTGGAAGTAAAAAGGGGGGGGAATGATTTGAATTCCTCCTTCCTTGAATGGTTTTAGGAAACTTTTGTAACTAATATAAGCGCTGGCTTTATTGCTTGATCTGCGCATGTTTGTTCTGAATTATTTCATCTGTTTTCCTAGCCGTGTCCTACAAAATGGGCCATTCAGTGACATCTTCTAGATTAGAACGCTAAATTATTGGAGGCCTTTTCTTGGCCTAAGCAGCTCACCCAGGTTCTTAGTTGTCTTAGCAACATAACTTTCTTTTTTAAGTTCTACATAGTTAACAACATAGTTTTCGGGAAACATAATTCTGTATGTAAAATACAGAAATGGCCACAATTTGTTTTATCAACTATTAAAATATCCCATCCTGTTATTGTCTAAAGCGATTTTTAAAAATACCACTACCACTCTCTCACCAGCACACAGAAACATTGTGTATCTTGTTTTCGGAGCTTAATGCCTGTGACTTTTGTTGGCTGTATCTTGACTTCATTATTACAAAGATAAGCAGAGATCTGACTTTAGCTAAGCTGATACATTGTCCTAGGACTTTTAGAAGCAAAGATTTCAAGTGAGCTTTTAAAAATAGATAAATTGCTTTTTTTCTATGAATTTGTGGCTAACGCCAACCCCTTAACGACAGGATTCTAGGGTAGTCATGGAATGAAATATGTTAATAGTTCTGTTTCATCCGAGAAATAGATAAATAGAACTGCTGAAATGAGATCACTTTGCACAAGATCTTTTGGGTCTGTGGTACACAATTATGTCCACAGAAGCTTAGTTCAGACTTCTCCAACTGGATGCCTTTCAGATTCGTTAGCCTTCTTCTCCCATGATCCCTAGCCATTGTCCTGCGAGGCGAGGATTATGGGATAGAAATCTAGAACAGAAGCAGGCATCAAGCTGGCTCGGTTTAAGCAGTGAAACTGAGTCAGTGCCAGAACGAAGTTACGTTTAAACGTGAGCGAGAAGTCACGTAAAAGGACCAAGCTCATTCAGTCTGCTAAATAGATCATTGTTGGCCTTTTGATGACTTTTGCAGTAACAGCCAACCCTGCATTAAATGCTTGCATGTTGTTGAGTCATTGTTCTCCTTCTCTGATTTGACGTGCCTGTTTTCCCCCTCCTAAATGCAGGGCTTCAGATAACAGGGAGCGTGCTTACGAGCCTAGTGCCTATGGACACCATGAACGGGGGACAGGAGGATTTGATCGCACGAGACATTACGATCAGGATTATTACAGAGATCCTCGGGAACGAACTTTACAACACGGACTCTATTACAGTTCTCGGAGTCGCAGTCCGAGCCGCTTTGATGCTCATGACCCTCGTTACGAACCTCGGGCTCGGGAGCAGTTTACGTTGCCCAGCGTGGTACACAGGGATATCTACCGGGATGACCTCACCAGGGAAGTCCGAGGTAGAAGGCCGGAACGGAGTTACCAGCACAGCAGGAGCCGGTCCCCCCATTCCTCCCAGTCCAGGACACAGTCTCCCCAAAGGCTGGCAAGCCAAGCATCCAGACCCACTCGGTCGCCTAGCGGAAGCGGTTCTAGGAGCCGGACTTCGAGCAGCGATTCAATCAGCAGCAGCAGCAGTACCAGCAGCGACAGGTATCGTCCTCCCTCTGGCAGGCGTGGGGTGTGTTTTGCTTTGGGTCCCGGTATTGATCCCGGAAACTACAGTGCATCGGCTGCAAATGTTGTGCTTTCCTCTGCTCCTCCTCCTGAAAGAGACCAGCACCATCTCCTGGTCTGCTCCTGCCTTCATCCTCCCCTTCCCTCCCAGGGTGGAGGCCAGGAGCGTTGGGCGGGCCAAGGGCGGACCATTTGGAAGGCTGCCCCCAGGAGACAAAAGCCCCACCTGCGAAATGGATCCCTTTTGAGCCACTCTGGGGGGACTGGGGGGGAAAAGATTCTTTGTTGCTTTTGTTGGTTTTATGAAAGGGTGCCCTTACAGACCCTTTGTAGGAGCAGCCTTTGATTGATTGGGGATAAGAGCTTTCTGCATTTTTCATTTATAATTCAGCACCGACTAACTGCCTGGACTATCCCTCTTTTCTTCTTTATTAACGGCATCTTTTGTTTATTGCCTTGAGTTGAGTATCTGGATGAAATTTAATAGATAGGCGAATTATGGGTTTTCCACTGTTGCTGTGGCTACTACATAGCTCGCAGTCGTGAAATTGCACTGGTCAAGCCGGTCGGCTGTTCTCTGTGTTGGTTCCAGTCAAGGAACTGCGGCACTGTAAAAAAAAAAAAAAGAAAGAAAAAAGATAAACAGAAATATATCATCCCATTTATATTTCCAAGGAAAGGACCTTCCTAATCAGACCGTAGAAGTACACCCGTAAATGATTGAAAATTGCCATGTTGAAACACGTAGGCTGTTTTTAAAGGAGGCAGATAGGAAGGTGCCATTGTGTTGTTGTATACCTCTCTAGCTTTTGTTTTGTCAGGGCAGCTTGTGGGTTGTGGGTTGTACATTGGGGATTTATTCTGAGCGTGAGGCCTTCCACGGGCTGAGAATAGCCTTTCCCCCAATCCAGCCCCTGTTTTTTGACTCTTCCTCCTTCCCCCCCTGTTAAAAGAATTTGGAAAATCTCCCCTTGCTTCAAAGGGAGATTCGTAAAACCTGCCATCACCTTGGATTAATGTCAGTAAATAGATGTTCTTTAACACACTGAAATAAGCAGCTGGCCAGCAGTCCTTTTTGTGTGAAAGGGTGGGTGGAGGAATGCAGCCATTCTAGTTCTCACCTTCATTAGACTTTGGAACTGTGGTTTAAGGCAAGGAGGAGTTCAGGCATTTTGTATTTTCATAGCATGTCAGCACTTGAGGAAATATGCTAGAAAGACACAGGGGGAAAATAATGTTAACGTTGGGAGTGGCCAGTGGAGAATTTTCCCAAGTTGAATCCTACCTAGGCAAGATCTTCTTCCTGCTTTCATGTTTTATTTTTAAATCTGAGCTGCTGAGCATGCTCTCTGGAGCTCATCCAAATTCAGGCTGGTCCTCCTTAGCTTCCTCCGTCAAGTTTAAGAGCTGTTGAATTTGAAAAGATGGATGTAAACTTGATCCTGGAATGCTTGCCGTTCGTTCTTTGGGCTGTTTTTCGGTACTGTCCACAAGCAGGGCTTTACGGCGAGTCCAGCTTTCCCTGAAAGTAATATAATCGATTCTGCTTTTAAAGCTGTAAGCCCAATTTGAGACAAAGATAAAAAGTGCTATGATAGAAGATGCGGGGGCGGGGGGGGGGAGTCGACATTGAGGCTTTCAAAATTGGCTGGTGAGCTCGAGTTCATTTGATTTCTTTGCCTGTCTTGTCATCCTCAACTCCCAGAGTGAAAGCAGAGAGTGGGAAACTTAATTTTGTTATGTAACCCTGGCCTTTTCCTCCTGCTTGCCCCCTTTCCTTTCTTTCCACCTCAGGAATTTGCCAGCAGAGGATGAATCATTGGCAGAGAGCGGCAGGTTGATGAGTGTGTGTGTGTGTGTGTGTAGTTTTGTGGTTTGGACAAAAGGTTCAGAATTCAGTCCCAGCAGACTGCAGTTTCAGGTGATTTCGGTCCAGGGAAGGCTGAAGCTGTAGCAAGGAGGTTATGGTGCAAGTCCCAGTTTCTCCATAAAACAAGGGGAGGATTGTCGACAAGAGGAAAAAATCCTGTCCGTGCTGGTTTCTTCCAATCCGCTCAGCTACTACACCTTTCCTCAAATGGTGACTCGTCCCGTGGCTTTGCGGAGTCCCCAATTCAGTGGCTGTTGGCCATTTTCACAGGTTGCGCAAGCTTGCCTTCCCATCTGATCCAAGCCATCCTCTCCCAAGCCGGGTCTTAAATATTTCCCCCAGGATCCTATGCCATTTCACGCCTTGTTAATTGAACACAGATTTTTTTTTCCCCCTGCAGTCCTTTAGAGGAAGGCAGCTTTGTTTGCTTTTCTTTCTTTCTTTCTTTCTTTCTTTCTTTCTTTCTTTCTTTCTTTCTTTCTTTCTTTCTTTCTTTCTTTCTTCCTTCCTTCCTTCCTTCCTTCCTTCCTTCCTTCCTTCCTTCCTTCCTTCCTTCCTTTTTTTCTTTCTTTCTTTCGGTTCTCTCAGGAGGGACACCAGCTTCCTTAGGTCAGATGCCTAGAGATGAAATTGGTGCGGGTTTGGATTGGATGCGGAACTGATGTTTTGATTCAGACTCTCTTTGTACTTGGAAAGCTGTCCTTTGCCAGAAACTTTTCTTTTGTTAATAATACAGCTTGCGTTGCACACCTTTATCTTAGGTTGCCCCAACTGCTTACCAGAGTAACAGGGAATGTGGTTGTCAGATGTATTTGTGAGGGGTGGGGGGGAAAAGCAATGCTTCCTTTCAAGGCTGCATATTGATATATTTTCTTTCTTTGAAAAGTAATTCAGTGTTGTACTTCCTATAACTAAATCTCACAAGGGAACAAACAATACTTTAATAAAACAGTTGATAGAAGCTTGGTATGCAAACATCGCCTTGACTAAAGACCCTCTTCTGGGACTGTCTTTCTCTCCCCCCCCCCCGGTGTGTGTGTGTGTGTGTGTGTGTGAGAGAGAGAGAGACATACATCAAATGTATTGCAGAGCAGTGTATATGGAATTTATTTTATTTTGTTCCTTCAAACCTATTTCTAGCATGTCTTGCAAAATGTGAAAAACTTAATAAAAACAGATTTAATCAATTAACACGGAGGCCGCTGCGCACCCCCCTCACTCCCATCGACCGCGCCCCCCCCCGCTGAATAAATCTGTGTGGATCTTAAAATTCTTCCTTTCAGAGATACCATGGCTGTGCAAAAGAATACAAAGGGGGCTCCAAGGCTTCATTATTGATAAGCAAAACCCACAGCAGGAGTTGCTGTGTTCAAATTCTGCAGGCAACACAAGGAATTCCTCCTTTGGGTCTCCCAAACTAGTCTGAACTGGAATCCTCCAGCCAGATTTGGCTGCTTGCCCTCTCCTGGTAGGCTCTGTCCTCCCTGCCTGCTTGTTGTTTTTATTTTTCCAAAGCAGGAGCCCCTGGGTTAATTGGGGTGGGTGGGGAGAAGGTGGGACTGGCAAGGACTTGGGACAGTCCTGGCAGAGGGAAAGGGAGAGGGCTTACAGATTCCCCCTATTTGAAAGTTGAGCTGAGAGGAACGGAATTGGGTTCTCCTGTTTACTGTACTATATCCAGTACAGCATTAGGAGAAGATGGAAAAGCTCTGTAAGAAAAGTTGTAAATCAAAATGGATATCGAGAGGGGTTTTGTTTTTACTACAAACGGTTTAAATAGCCCAGCAAATTGGATTATGGTTCCACTACGATGGGAATAATGTGAATCAGATTTAGCTGAGTTTGCTCTCTTAAGCATCCCCTCTGGGACTTTACTAGGTATAGCAGGTGATTAAACTTTATTTCCCTTTATTCACCCTTGGAATTTTTAAAAAAATTCTTAGTCCAAAGTTAAATTTTTCCACTATCTGCCAGCCGAACTAAAAAATGTAATTTGACTTGTTCAGACAAAGGTCTCTGACAATCTTATGTCATTCTCTTTCATCGCCTTCAACTCTTGCTAGTAGGCATATTTTGCCTGCTGATCCTTGAAGATGAAACTCAAAATCCTTTGGCCACCTAATGAGAAGGAAGGACTCGCTGGAGAAGAGCCTAATGCTGGGAACGAAAGGGGACGGCAGAGAATGAGGTGGCTGGATGGAGTCCCCGAAGCAGTCGGTGTGAGCTTAAATGGACTTCAGAGGATGGTAGAGGACAGGAAGGCCTGGAGGAATATGGTCCATGGGGTCGTGATGGGTCGGACACGACTTCGCAGTTAACAACAACAACATAAAAATATTCTCTAGCCCTTGGTTACAATAGCATCCAAACATATGCAGTGTTGATAATTCTGGTGGCAGGACATAAGGTGCGAGCCTTGTTGTACAGTATTTTGTACAAACAGAAATAAAGGCAATTTTAACTTGAATGCTTGCCTGTCAGAAGCCCGCAGTAATTTTCAGTCAGCGTTCAGGCCTAATTCAGAACACTGTGATTAACTTTCAAACAAACGCCTGCAGCTTGAACGTGTGACAGATGGCCTCTCTCTCTCTCTCAAATATATCTACCTGATACTTAAAATGCCCTCTTTAATGAGGTGGGAGAGCCAGTTTGGTGAAGTGGTTAAGGCGTCAGGGTAGAAACTAGGGTAGAAACCAGGAGACCATGTTCAGGACCTGCCTTAGGTACCAAGCCAGCTTGGATGACCTTGGGCCAGTCAGACATGCTCAACCCTAGGAAACAGACAATGGCAAGCTAGTTCTGATTCAACAGGAAAGGAAGGAAGGAATTTAAGAGATGCTTGGTTGCCTAGAACTTGCATCAAAAATAGGTATCAGGTGACCTGTTTCCCCCAAAACAGGGGAAATACTTTTAAATACTGTTTGGTGTGTTTTAGATCTCAAAACAAATTGCTCCTCTTCACTTAGTGTTGTTTTTATATTGATTTTATGCTACTTCATATTGGTTTCTATGCCGATTGCTGCATTGGTTTTCCTTACTGTATAGATTGTTTTTACTTTATTTGGGTTTTGATGATGATTTGAAAGCTGTGGGAATCCCCCCAGACGACTGTCAGTTGTTTGGACTGTTTAGGTAACAGATTTGGTTTTGATGCTTGTTGGGTTATCCGGGAGTGAGCAGTGTCCTTATTTGTTGCTTCCACAGATATACGGAGGGTGTTGCAGATACATTCCTTCCTTTGGGAGTTTGAATGTTTAAAATCCAAGGTTATCCTTGGAGAATCTTTGGCGGTTGGTCTCCACAAAACTGTTCCAGAACTTTTTCTCATCAAACTTTCCCAATGCAAACTGTTATCTAAAGCCGGCTTGCTGATTTCCAAATGTTGTGTTTTAGCCTGTAGGCTTCTCTGAGACTCAAAGTTTCTAATTAATTTGTTTCAATTTTAGCACAGTCTTTACAATCATCAATGAAGTACCCATTTTTACTTTAAAAAAAAAAGCAATTAGCTACTGTTGGAAGACTTTGATACATCGTTAGTATTGCTGTTGGTGTTATTCTTTTCTCAAAAGGCACACAGTTTTGGAGGTGAAGGTTTTTCAAGTGACAAATAAACTGCACTTATTAAAATTAAGAAATACATGCCACTGGTAAATAGGTTTAACAACATTAGTAGCCAGGATCTAAATTAAAAGATTTGGGTCACACCATAGCAGAAGTTCTGCCTTCTGTTCACATTCATTTGCCTCCGTTTGAAGAAAAAAAAAAAGAAGAAGAAGAAGAAAGAATAATTTATATGTGTTCATTAATTTTACCATGTTTATGGGCCATCAAGGTACTAAACATACATAAGTTACATAAGTGATAACCTTACATAAATATAAAACTAAATAAAAGCTATCTCCTATTCAAGGAGCAATAATTAAAAATTATCAGGATCTGGTAGTGTTTAGGAACTTGGATTATGGATTTCTAGACAACTAGCTTCGACTCTAAATATAAAAGAAAATGTTAGCTCCGTTTCTGGCATAAAGCAAGGGTCAGTGTTTTGTGTTTTCTTTGTTTCAATACCAGTTGCATTTTTCTTACATCTTTCATAATTTTATCATTCTGTTAATGGAAAGGAAGAAAATTCAGCCAGCTATTACAATTTAATGGAATGTGCTAAAAAAGATGCAGCTTGAATAATTACACTTTCCTTGGTGTAATCACTTGACATCTCATTAGTAGCAGATTGCTGTAGTGTGTCACATTTTGCAAAATATGCAAAAGGAGAAATTTTTCCATGCCTTCCTTTCAGGAAGATGAGTTTTCCTGGTTGGTTTGTCAGGCAGAAAAGGGGGATTGTGAAGACCAGTAGATGGGATTTTTTTTTAAAAATATTATTTTTGGTTGATGTTGCAGTGTACTGAACAAAAGATTTCTCCAGCCTGAACTTGCTTATATGTCAGAACTCTTGCTGGAGACTTCCCTGCATGTTCCAGGAGCCTCTGAAATTCAGCCAGTGGGAAGGATGTGAAGATGTTGTGTTCAAAAGCTGGAACAAACTGTGGTATTTCAGCAGTTCTGACAAACTATTCAGGTTGGCTGCAGATCAGCAGAGAGGAGGCTAGGAAGTTTTAGTTTTTCCAGATTTGGGCCTGGAAAGCAAAATTTGGAGGAATGCTTCAGTGTTTATACAGGGTAAGCCACGACCAGGCTGGTCGTGCATCCCTGCTTCATCCGGAGTCCTCTTCCCAGCAATTCCCAGCCCCTCGCTCTAGTTTTCTAGCATCTTCCCTCAGCTCCTTCTCTGCTTTCTCTTAGCTAACACTGTTGTCCATGCCTTTAGAATAGAATAACAAAGTTGGAAGGGACCTTGGAGGTCTTCCAGTCCAACCCCCTGCTTAGCTGCAGGAAACCCTACACCACTTCAAACAAATGGGTTATGCAACATCTTAAAAACGTCCAGCGTTGGAGCATTCGCAACTTCTGGAGGCAAGTTGTTCCACTGATTAATTGTTCTAACCGTCAGGAAATTTCTCCTTGTTGCTTCTCCATTGCATCGGGGAGAGAGAATCCAGGAATGGGTGTTGCTCTCTCTTCTGCCTGGAGACTGAGCCTGTCATCATTTTTTGGCAGCCCCTGAGATATTGGAACACTGCTATCATGTCTCCCCTAGTCCTTCTTCTCATTAAACTAGACATACCCCATTCCTGCAACCATTCTTGATATGTTTTAGCCTCCAGCCCCCTAATCATCCTTGTTGCTCTTCTCTGCACTCTTTCTAGAGTCTCCACATCTTTTTACATCGTGGCGACCAAAACTGAATGCAGGATTCCAAGTGTGGCCTTACCAAGGCCTTATAAAGTGGTATTAACATGTGATTTTGACTCTATCCCTTTTTGACTTGATCCTGCTCTTAAATCCCCATTTCGTTTCATATACAGTAGAAAAAGAGCCGAGGTGGCGCAGTGGTTAGAGTGCAGTACTGCAGCTACTTCAGCTGACTGCTAGTTCAGCAGATCAGCGGATCAAATCTCACCGGCTCAAGGTTGACTCAGCCTTCCATCCTTCCGAGGTGGGTAAAATGAGGACCCAGATCGTTGGGGGCAATATGCTATTTAGTATACTGTCTTTGGTGTAAGCCGCCCAGAGTCCTCGGAGAGTGGGCGGCATAGAAATATGAATAATAAAATAAAAATAAAATAAAACCTCTGGTCCCAGCCATAATTCATTCCATAACTTTGGTCGCAAACCGATTTGGTCGTGACCCGAACCTAATTGTGGAAATTTGGTGCTTACAAAAAAAGAAAATGGCGTGGAAAGGGGAAATCGGCCGTGGGGAAAAAAAAATGTGAATTTTTTGGTCAGATGCCAATTTGGTCATGGTCAGAAGCGTTGGTGACCAGAGGTTCTACTGTATGGACTAAAACATGCACACGTTCTGGGTTCTGGGGCAGAGCAGCTGTTCTGTGCCTAGCAGAGTTAATGCGCTGAACCTCTTCTACATTCCTAGCCAGTTGTAAGCCTGGATAAGGGTCTTTGAGGGTGAGCCGCTGGCTTGGAAACAACTCTCAGTGATACGAGGACTTCTGACAAGAAGATTTATTGTGGAAAAGAAAACTTGTGTTCTAAAAGAATGCCAGCAACTGCTGTTTACAGGCAGTCACTTAGTGACTGTTCAAAGTTACAACCGCACTGAAAAAAAGGAACTTGGCGCACTCGTGACCTTTGTAGCATTCCCATGATCATGTGATCACAATCCAGATGCTTGGCAACTGACTCGTGCTTACAACTGTTGCTGTGTCCCAAGGTCCTGTGATCCCCTTTTGCGACCACCTGACAAGCGAAATCAATGGGGAAGCCAGGATTTATACTCCTTGCAGTCAACTTGGTCATTTGCATCCTTTTAGAGAGTCGTTGAGGCCACTTTGAGGTTTATCTGTGTCCTCAGGGTCACCTGAGTAGTGCAAATGGGTTGTGGAGCCTTCTTGGCCACTCTTTTGAAGATAGCCAAGTCCACATTTTGGACAGAGAGGACCGCTGGCTTGACAGAGAGGACGAAGAGGCCATCTATGTTAAAATTGAACAGCCCCCTCTCAACAGAGGGGGAGGAATATGACACCACCTATCTCCAGTCTATAACACAGTCCTTTCAGCAGTTCCAAGAAGGCTCCACAACCATTTGCACCACTCAGGTGACCCTGAGGACACAGATAAACCTCCGAGCGGCCTCAGTGGCTCTCTAAAAGGATGCAAATGACCAGCTGTCTGCAAGGAGTATAAATCCTTCCCTTCCCCACCATCCAGTCAGAGCTGAAGAAGCTTCTTGGATGAGAAGTGAAACGTCTTCAAAGAAAAACCAGAAAGTCCAGTTGCCTCTTGAAGAAGCACCTTTGGGACAACCATGACCTGGATGACTGAGAATCTCCATGGACAAAGTCTACCTTCCTACATCTCTTTCCACGTGTTGTTATCAGCTAGGAGCTGCTTTATTTTGGGCTGCAGTGGTGGCTTTTCCTGTTTCTCTTATTTTTAGAAATGATGCCTAGCATCATCAACTCCTTGTTTCCTTGGGACGATGTTCACAGACTTAAAAGTTCTAAACATTCTTGGGGAACGATTTGAGCTTTTGGAAAGGTTTCAATTTTGCTACATTAAGATGATAAAATTAAGGCTTTTTGGATAAAAATATGGTGGATTATTCAAAACATTTTGAAGAAAAAAATTAAATTCATACCACAGTTCTTTCTGTTGGGAATAGTCACGGATTGTACTGTAATAGAGACTAAGTTGGTTTTGAACTTAATAACGGCTGCCAGGTTACTGGTGGCACAGTACTGGAAGAAGGAAGATCCACCCACCATCGAGGAATGGACATTAAAAGTTGTGCATTTGGCAGAAATGGCAAAAATTTCATCATATCTTAGACCATTCAAATGAGAGATATATATCGGAATGGAGAAGATGGATTGATTATATACAGAAGAAATATCCGAATAAGAAGATTCATATAGCTTATGAATGAAATAATTTTAAGTAGTTTATATCTGGTGTTTTGTTTTTTTTTGGAGTTATAAGGAGTTAATTTGTTAGCATATTCCAGTTTTTGGTTTGTGAATGCTATACCCTGTGCTTGTTCTGGGAAGTCTAGGGAGGGGGTGTGAAAATGTTTGTATTTCTTATAAAACTTTTCAATAAAAAAAAAAGATGATATTCTGATATTTTAGTGTTGATGGCTGCTTTGATCTAGCATCTGTTTCTAAATGTTTTCATTTTAACTTACATTATTGTAAGTTGTTTACATTATTGTTTAATTTAAACATGAACATTGTTTTTGCCCTTTCCTCATCCTTGGGGAACGACTCCACTTTTCTGTCATTCAATTTTTAACAAACATAATTTGATAGGCTCGGATGAAAATATTTTCAAAACCCATCTTTTTCTAGAATCCTATTGTTTAAGCCAAGGAATTAAAAGACGCTTGCTCCTGGGGAGGAAAGCCATGGCAAATCTAGATAGCATACTAAAAAGCAGAGACATCACCCTGCCAACAAAAGTGCGTATATTCAAGGCTATGGTTTTCCCAGTTGCAATGGATGGCTGTGAAAGTTGGACCATAAGGAAGGCTGAGCACCAAAGAATGGAGGCCTTTGAACTCTGGTGCTGGAGAAGACTCCCGCGAGTCCCTTGGACTGCAAGGATGGAGGGCAAAAGAAGAAGGGGACGGCAGAGAAGGAGGTGGCTGGATGGAGTCACCGAAGCAGTCGGCGTGAGCTTAAATGGACTCCAGAGGATGGTAGAGGACAGGAAGCCCTGGAGGAACATTGTCCATGGGGTCGCGATGGGTCGGACACGACTTCGCAACTAACAACAACATTGTTTAAGTGGAGCACTTGCCTAAAAATAAAAAGTCAGTTGAAAGAAGCAGCCGTGGAGAGGCCTAAGGGCAATACTAGGAAAAAAGGAAGAGGGAATCTCCCTGGTCTTGAACAAAGAACACGAGGAACACGAGGGAGAGGAAGCAGATTTGCCTCTTACTCGCTGATTAACCTGATCGGCAACGAGTTTTATTGTAAAGACGATGAGAGGAAGGTGCAATCAACCTGGCTTGTAGGAACGCCCTTCTTCGGTTTCTTTATTTAACTATTTTAAAAATGCTTGCGGCTGCAGGATAAATTGGAGCAAGAAATTGTTGACTTTTTAGGACAGTTTTATTTGTGTCGGAGGCTGCTTTGCAGAGCCTATTTATGCCGAAGTGTAACATGGGTTGTGGGTTTTTCTGAGTGCAGTTGCAGAAGGAGAGTATTTGCGGCAGTGCCTCGATGAGCTAATCCATTCTGAAGTTGTCTTGGGAGGACAGTCTGTGAAATGCAAGCACCCAATGACTCCCTTTTCTCTTCTTAGATGAAAGCGAAGGGCAGTGAAGCAGGAAGAGATGGTGCTTTAATTAAGGGTAGCCGCGGGGGCAATTCAGAAATCTCTCTTAAATAGGAAGACAGCACCCCCCCTTTTTTTTTTTGAAAAGTTTTTTCAGTTTTATTTTTTCTACACATAATATAAAACGTACATTTTCTTATACATAATTAATCATACATATATATATTTTCCTTAAAGAAAGCATTAAAGTAAGACATTTTAATTACATTCGGGGTTGCTCCTCTACCTTTCTTTCCTCTTTTTGCAACAAATCTTCTTCTTCTTCTCCTTTCTTTCCTTTCCCAGCCTCCTCTCCTCTCCTACTTTCGCCTTCCTCCTCTCCTACCTCATCCTACTTCCCCTTCTTTCCCCCACTCCTCTCTTCTTTCCCCCTTCTCCCTTTTTCTCCTACTCCTGTCTCCTACCTTTCCTTCCTCTCCTTTTCCCTTTCTTCCATTCCTCTCCCTCCCTATCCTCTTCCTCCCCTCTCCTCCCCTCTCCTTTCTATCTTCTTTGCTATATAATATTCTTGTTTGATATCCAAGCAACTCCTATATTCTACTCATATATACTTTCTTTCAATTTCTTTTCAGATTTATTCTATCTATCCATATTATCATTATTATTCATTACTCTTATACTCTTCTTTCTCCCCCCCCTTTTCAATTTTCACTGGTATCATCTAGGTTTCTATTTCTTTTTTTATCTCCATCATTTACCTTTTTCTTATCTCCCTCATTTATCTGTCATTTTTTATTCATATTTCTTTTCTAACAGAGGACAGCACCTTGAAGGACCACCATGCTTCTGGATTCTGCTGGAGTGCAGGACAGGTTCTTCACAAGCTTAATTTTAGCTGGAGGGGCGGGGGGGGGGAAGGCCGATAGTTTATCCACACAAACTTAGTCACATGCCAGCATTCACTAGTACGACATGACATGCTGGGGCCACCAGCTGATCGCTTGGCTTAGGTAGGTCAGAGTTGTAGGAGAAAATAAGTTCACCTTGGCAGCCTGCGTTAAACCCCGTAGAGTCTGGTGCTTGCTTGTTCTCTGACTTTACACTTCCGTTTCTGTTTCAGGTGGCTCTTGCTACCATTTGTGGGCTTATCTGATTGGACTGATTAAAAAGCCACGAGCAAGAAATAGTTCTGCAGTCACTGGTGTTTCTCCACTCACCTGACTTACTTATTTATTGGTTCGATTTATATGCCGCCCTTCTCCGGAGACTCAGGGCGGCTTACAATGCGTTAAGCAACAGCCTTCATACTTTTGTATATACCTGCTTAGTAGGGCTTTCGGCTCCCCCTAAGCGGTGTTCTTTTTTTTTTTTTATACAAAGTCAACTTATTGCCTCCACAATCCGGGTCCTCATTTTACCTACCTCGAAAGGAAGGAAGGCTGAGTCAACCAAGACTTACGTGAAGTGTCTTGTTTCGGATGCAGCAGGCAAAAGAAAGTTCTTGTTTTCCAACAGGAACCTGGTTCTTGGTTCGAAGGAGCTTGGATTTGAGGAACTTTGGGGATTATTGCAAGCGCTGCAGTTTTTCCTTTGATCAGAGCTGCTGTTGAAAATGCTCATGTAGTTGCTTTTAGCCAGTTCAGCGCCTGTCATCTCTGCCAAAAAGAAATCTTTTAAGTTTGGCTCAAGGGAATGCGTAAAGCTTCAGAAAGGTTTAAGATTTACAATTCCTATCTGTGACCCTTTTATCAGTTCTTCAGCTGATTTACAGTTCATTATGCCTTCCCTTGGTCAATTGGTGCTTTTTAATCCAGTTCCCTGCATTTGATACCAGAGATACAGAGAATATTTCTGATGCCTCCCCACATGTTTTCACTATCCAGATGTTAGCTCTTCTAGAGCCTTTGGCAGATTCAGTTTGTTCTCCGTGGCTCACGGGTTAATAAAAAGCCAAGACCCCTGCTAGAGTGGAGGGCAGATTATGCCTGCTTCAGGGATATTTCTAACCTCACTTTGTTTTTTTCAGAATCTTGGACAGTCCTTAAAGCAGTGGTCCCCAACCCCCGGTCCGCGGACCGGTGCCGGGCCGTGGAGTACCTGGCACCGGGCCGCGCAGCGGCCGGGGGAAATGAACGCTGCAGCGCAAAGGCTCCTGGGCCGTGCGCAATGGGCCATGCGCAAAAGCTCCTGGGCCGTGCCCCCACCCCTGCGTGCGCTCAGCGGGCCGCGGCGATAAAAAGGTTGGGGACCACTGCCTTAAAGAATGGGAGATTGGAAGGAGCAACAAATGTCTTCTCAAATAGAAACCTGTTGCCCATGGCTCTCTTTGGGCTTGCTGGGCAACTGTGTGGCAGTTTGAAACCATTGGCAACTCTGTGTGTATGGGTATAACTGCTATACATTAGAGAGAGAGAGAGAGAGGGAGAGAGAGAGAGAGAGAGAGAGAGAAAGAGAGAGAGACGAGTGTGTTTGCGTTTCTACTTCTTTATGCACTTCGTTTGCTTTCCAACAAAAACAGAATATTGCTTGAGGTCGCTTCAAGCACCTTATACATTTAGCTTGTTAATGAAATTATGATAATGAGAAGTTACTGTTTAATCAGCCTCCAGTGTTAGGTGATACATTAATGTTGCAGCTGGAGCTGCGTTGGCTCCAAGAGCTGAGTTGGCTTTCCTTGTGCATATCCGGGTTTTTGCATCCTCTGGCCTGATGGCGGAATCTGAATGGAAGCAAAGGTCTGTCAGACAGCAAAATTGCTGGCCTCAAAGGATCTTGGGAGTAAAACCGAGTGCTAGAGAAGCAAAACCTTGCAAATAAAACTCAAGTTTTTTATCCACACCATTGTAGCATGTTGGGAGGATGAGAAACAAATTGGTATTCTTTTTTTTTTTGCAAAGATCAGTATCCCCGAACGGTGATAGAAACATTCTTCAGTCAAATGAAAATTGGGTGGCACTTTTGTGCAGGGTAACAAGCAGGGGTTTACGTTGGCACTTCCTATTGCCTGCCAGTTGACTGGGAGAGAAAAGCAGAATTCTTTGCCCTTCACTCTTGGTCATCAGCGGTTGCTGCTTCGGGAGCTTGTCTCCGACTTCGAAAGGACTACGTAACCCGTTGAAAGCCCCTCCTCCCGGTGACGATTTAGACATCTGCAGATGACAGGTTCTGTCTTGGGAGAGACCTTGCCTGTCATTCCCACACAGATGTTTGTCCTTCTGTGACACAAATACATCGTCTAAAAACAAAGGAAGTCTATTGTTTTCTCGCAGTGTTTAGACACGTGCACAATTCAACTGTTGAACTCATTTTCACTCCTAAAATTAAAATATAGATCTATCTTGTCTAGAATGAATTACTGCAACTGTATAAGACATTTATTTTCTCGCAATCCTTGTTTCACAGAATTGCTAGTCTAGTTAAAGGAAACCCTCATTTACAAAGAATCTCATTGGCTTAAAAAAAAAACCCAAACAAACTCTGAACTGTTGAATGAAATGGACATAGCGTGAGAATTCCTTAGGTTTTTTTTTTTTTTTTTTTAAATAAAGTTCTCGGTGAAAGTTCTGCATTCTCTTTTGGAGGAAACCACATGGCGATGAATTAGGCCAAAGGTCTTCAAGCCTCTTAGCTTATTTCTGTGTCAGTAGGAGCAACTGTGCCCAACCGACCTGTCCCCCAAGGGACGGCCTTAGAGTTTACGTGGTGGAGCAGTCCTGTCACCCCAGCCCACCTTTTTCCTTTCTTCTTAAAAAAAATCAGAGGCAGGCAAATATTCCAGGAAAGGGAGGGTAGTTTAGCTTGGATTTTCTGCAAGTTGCTGCACGAGAGCTTTTCCCGCTGTGGGAAAAGCTTGGTAGATCCCAACTCTGCACCCTTTGAACTGGGATCTGTGCCAGGAGCTCCTTTTGGGAGAGTCGGCTCGAACTGGGAATTGAGACTCATTTGGCTAAGCATCTATCACCTGGCACAAACTCTTTTCTCACCTGACCTAGGACAGTGCCAAGAAGTGTTCTGTAACCATGGTGTATTGGTGTCTTAAGTCTCTTCTTAGTTACTGTAATGTTTTTCTATTGCTGGCAATTACTTCCTTTTCCACTTGCACCGTCACTTCTTCGCCTGTGTATCTGAATGCAACTTCTGCTCATATTGCCCAGAGGCGCTAATGAGAGCCGTTCCCATTCTCTGGTGGTAGAAGTCCTTAGTCTTTGTACAGGTCCCTCAGGTGTGCAAGACGTCTTTTATGCAATTCCCTTTACGACCCTGCCCTTTTTGCCAACTTAATGTGTCTCTTCACACAGTCAGATGCTAATGAAAGTTTTGTTTTAAAGTTACGTGCGGTGAGTTTGAGACAACTTGTAAACGTCGTACTTTTATTTTCAGCTAAATTCCTTTTCCCACGCTTTATTGGGGCTTTTATTTTCCACTTCTGCATACTACTGTGTTTCCCCAAAAATAAGACCCTGTCTTGTATTTTTTTTGAACCCCAAAATAAGCACTTGGTCTTATTTTCAGGGAGGTCTTATTATTTGGGGGTGCATGGAGGAAACCAAAGGAAATGGCGGGGAATGGCTGTGCATGCATTTAAATATTTTCAGGGAGGGCTTATTTTCGGGTGAGGGCTTATTCTAGCACATGTGCTCAAAAGCCCGCTTGGGCTTATTATCAGGGGATGTCTTATTTTCGGGGAAACAGGGTATGTTTCTCCTTTCCTTACTAAACTTTTGTGTAGGTAATCCTCGATTTACGGCCACACTTGAGGCCAACATTTCTGTCGCTAAGTGAACCATTTGTTCAGGGAGTTTTGCCCCCTTTTGCGACTTTCCCTGCCACAGTTTAAGGGAATCGCTGCAATTGTTAAGTTAGTCGCATGGCTGTTGAGTGAACATGACTCCCGCATTGACTTTGTTTATCAGAAGTTCACAAAAAGGGATCACGTGACCCCGGGACACCACAACCGTCATAAATATGAGTCAGTTCCTAAGGGTCTGACCACAGGGATGCTGCGACTGTCGTAAGTGTGGAAAAACGGTCATAAGTCACTTTTTTCTATCCCGTTGTTACTTGGAACGGTCACTAAACGAACTGTTGTAAATCGAGGACTACCTGTAGCACCTTCTATAAATCAGCACTCCACAACCAAGTGCCCTTTGGATGTCATGGATTGAAACTCTCAGAGCCCTGAGCAGGAATTCTGTGACTGTATTCCGGAATATCTGGGAGGGGCCAAGTTGGGAAAAGCCGATTAAGATTTGCAAGTAATAAGTAGCTTACTGTGGTTTTACAACCTGTACTTTTCTTAGTTTCTTGGTAGAAGGCAAGCAAGCGTTCATTTTAATCATGCTGCTCTCTGAAGGGGAAAGGAAAAAAAAAAAAACCAGCTGTAATTTTTGAGGCTTCCTGTATTATTACTGATAAGCTGAAACCAAAGATTTAATTAACTTCCCTGTTGTCAGCGTAAGGGCATTTACATTACACCAAACCCGGATGGCGTTCGTTTGGCTCCTTTGTTTGGGGATTTTGCAAACTTTCAGTGAGGCTGAGTTCTTTGGGGCTGAGTTGTTTTCATGAACATGGCCTTCTGTTGTGGTCCAGGCGTCGTAGGTCTCTGGTGCAGAGCTCTTTATTAGGTGTTGCTGGCTGTTTCAGTTAATCAGAATTCCCGGCTTCTTGTCTACATTCTTTAGATAAAAAAGTAAAGATAAAGGTTCTCCTCGCACATATGTGCTAGTCATTCTTGACTCTAGGGGGCGGTGCTCATCTCTGTTTCAAAGCCGAAGAGCCAGCGCTGTTCGAAGACGTCTCCGTGGTCATGTGGCCGGCATGACTCAATGCCAAAGGCGCACGGAACACTGTTCCCTTCCCACCAAAGGTGGTCCCTATTTTTCTACTTGCATTTTTTTTTAACGTGCTTTCGAACTGCTAGGTTGGCAGAAGCTGGGGCAAGTCACCCCGTTACGCGGCACTAGGGATTCGAACTGCCGACCTTCCGATCGTCAAGCTCAGTGTCTTAGCCGTGATGGCGCAGTGGTTAGAATGCAGTGGTTAGCTGCAGTTTGGCAGTTCGATCCTCACCGGTTCAAGGTTTACTCAGCCTTCCATCCTTCCGAGGTCGGTCAAATGAGGACCCGGATTGTTGGGGGGCAAGAGGCTGACTCTGTAAACGGCTTAGAGAGAGCTGTAAGGCACTGTGAAGCGGTATATAAAGTCTCAGTGCTATTGCTGTTGCTGTTGCTATTAAAATTGAAGATTTATTCCCCTTCACCGGAGAGTTAAAAAAGAGATTTCGGATTACGATTTGTCTTAAATCCTTTTTCTCACTTGTACCTCACCCTTTCGGGCTTCCTTGAAGGTGACACATAGCAATATACGGGACAGGAGAAGAAGCCGAGGCTGACATCTTGTTTGTCTCTTCGGAGCCTCGGCATAAACTGTTTGTCAGGTTTCGACGTCGTCTCACCTGCATTTACTCTAGTGCTGACACTGTTCCTAACTGAGTTTCTCACGGTCTCCTTTTTGTGCCCGTAGCAGCGACTCTAGTAGCAGTTCGAGTGACGAATCTCCAGCCCGTTCGGTTCAATCGACGGCTGTTCCAGCCCCCACCTCCCAATTGCTTCCACCTCTGGAGAAAGATGAACCCCGTAAAAGTTTCGGGATTAAGGTCCAGAATCTTCCTGTGCGTTCTACAGGTGAGTCCCACGCAGCCTCCCTGCACCGCAGTGCCCACTCCACCCAGCCGTGCTGGGGCTGACGAGAACACACTGCCGGGACACGTAAAGCCAGTTGAATGAGACGCCACCTTTATAATTACATTATGGGTTCCTCTGACCTACATTTCGAAAATAGGCGGTTTGATTTCCCCCCCCCCCCGAAATGGCTCTTGGATAGACTGGCTCCCCCTGCACATTGTAATAGAGATTTTACCCCCAAGGAAATCCAGGCACATTCCTCTGCTCATCATAGGGAAGGGGTTGGGGCTATGTGACAGTAAAGCCCTTCCTTTGACCAACACAAATATTTTAGCTTCCCCCCCCTCCCGGGATGGGGAGAGTTCTCTGGGCCTTCTTTTTCATTTCCAAAACCCGCAGTTAGGGGTGCTAATCATCGGGTTCTGACAGGTTCTGGAGAACCGGTAGCGGAAATTTTGAGTAGTTCGGAGAACCGGCAAATACCACCTCTGGCTGGCCCCGGGAGTGGGGTGGGAATGGGGATTTTGCAGTATCCTTCTCCCAGGAGTGGGGTGGGAATGAGGATTTTGCAGTATCCTTCCCCGAGGAGTGGGGAGGGAATGGGGATTTTGCAGTATCCTTCCCCCAGGAGTGGGGTGGGAATGAGGATTTTGCAGTATCCTTTTCCCAGGAGTGGGGAAAGAATGGAGATTTTGCAATATCTTTCCCCTGCCACGCCCACCAAGGCACACCCACAGAACCGGTAGTAAAAAAATGTGAATTCCACCTCTGCTCCCAGCCAAAATGCAGGCGCTACCTATAGTAGATTGCTTCAAGAAAGGAGAGGAGGGGAGAATAGGTGCCTGATGCGGCCATGCCAGCAGGCATGGGAGTTCTTTTGTGTTCTTGCTATATTAATGATGGATATAAAAAGATACAACGCCAACCGAAACTTCAAGCTGAAAAGAACCGCTGTGGATTCCAAAGGTGACCGTGCCTTCTTTTGATTTGCTCCTTGTGGTGTAGACACCAGCCTCAAGGACGGGCTGTTCCATGAATTCAAGAAGTACGGGAAGGTGACCTCTGTCCAGATTCACGGGGCCTCTGAAGAACGATACGGACTGGTGTTCTTCCGGCAGCAGGAGGATCAGGAGAAGGCCCTGAACGCCTCCAAAGGAAAGCTGTTTTTTGGCATGCAGATCGAAGTCACGGCTTGGATAGGGCCAGGTGAGCCCCTCGGAAGGCCTTCTTGACTCCTGGGAACTTACCCATGGCCCAAAGACGCCTGGCTGTAGCAAATCAGATCGTCTTGGGTGGAATGGCGAAGATTCGAGGCCATTTCAAAGCCAGTTTAGGGCCTGAACTGTCTAAATGTTGCTTTTCGGTCAGATTGTCAGAATTTGTTCTTGCTGTGGATGCCAGAACCCCGGAGGGAATCGCGCCTACCATCTGTCTGCTTTTGCTGGCTCCGATCTTGCAAAAGCAGAAGTAGATGCTTGGTTGGTTATGTTTTTAGTTTGACCCGACTCAGGTGCTTGCCCTTCCAGAGGTGGGAAACATGAGACACCACAGAGTGTTTTTGCACGTCTGGGATTCCCTATTACTTGTCCCATTTTCATTTTTATTTAGCACAATGCAGCCTTAGCTGGTTTTATTTGTGTATTGGCCTCCTATAATTAGAAAATTCAAAAACGACACCCAAATCATTTCTGAAGTGGTTCTATCAGCTATTTTTTCCCAGGTTAGTTTGCTGAATTTTATTTTTTTTGCTATGAATTTTATTTTGCATTTTCATTGCCTCTCAGGCTACTCTAACCGTTTCTCTTCCGGCATCCTGGAGTGCAAAAAAAAAAAAAAAAAAAAAAAAAACAACCTTTGGAGTGGGAAAGGGGTTACTGACCCAAATAACAGCTAGATTTGTAGAAGCAAAAATGTCTCGGAAGACAGCTATTTTTGTTTCTTTTGCCCTCAGAAACCGAAAGCGAGAACGAATTCCGGCCACTGGATGAAAGGATTGATGAGTTTCACCCTAAAGCGACTAGAACTCTCTTCATTGGTAACCTTGAGAAAAATACCACATATCATGACCTTCGTAACGTTTTCCAGCGTTTTGGAGAAATAGTGGTACGTACAGGCAGTTTTAGCTCTCTTTCTGTGTCAGAACATGTTCGAAAAACCTAACCCGGGGCTAGATTTTATTGTCCTTTAGTACAGAAATCACAACATTCCAACCCTGAAAGAGGGCCCATGTCTTAGCCGTCCAAATACAGTCTTTTTGTTGTGACCCAGGCCCAAGTAAGTAGTAGGAAAATCAGTCAGTGAAAAAACAAACTTTATTCGAACAGCTGAGAATTACTTCATTCCCAGCGTCGTTCAACTAAATTAAAGCAAATTCCTCCCAACACAAATTCCTCAGTCCTATCGCAAACCTTGGTCCAGTTAGGCAAACCGCCAAAGGCCTTTCTTGGCAAACGTTCAGAAGTCACAGATACAAAAATAAATACAAGACGTAGACGAAGAAGACGACGAAGCTACCAACGTTGTTTTCAGGCAAAGCCCAAACGCCGTTGCTCGTCTGTTTTAAGCCTTATGGGAGGGGCCAATCATCTCTTGGCCCTACTCTCGAGTTGTCCTCTTTGCTTGAGCTGCTCTTGCCTTCTGGCAGCTCTTCTCATGTGTGCATTAGGAACAGGCTCCTCCTGTTCCTCTGCCTCACTCCTATCAGCCTCTGGAGGCTCTGGAGTCCGCACATCACTCCCCGATGGCCCTGGCCCCATCTCTGCCTCTGACGCAGAGCCTTCATCCGGGCCTTCCCCAGCCTCCAGGACTGGCCCATGTTCTTCCTCAGCCTCATCGCTGTCCGACTCCGCTGACAGCTCTGCAGGCTGCTGGCGGACCACAACACTTTTGAAGATAATGATTTGAAGTGCTGCCATCCCTCTCCCACCCCCATGGCCAGACAGGTGCCAGGTGACGCCAGGCAGCACTTCTTACACCAGAAGCAATGGTGACAGTGGCTTCGCCAGAAAGAATGCTTTTCTCGTGCCCTGCCCCCTGCCACCATGGTGAAGCAGCAAGAGGGCGAGCTCAGCAGAAGCTTGCCTGGATTTGGCCAGGGAGATAAATCTGGGTGTATTCGGGTCTTCTCCCGTGTAAGATTGAGAGCACTTTGGCAATGTTTTGGCAGAATCTCATCTGCCATCATCAGGCTTATGCAAGGGGTCTTCTGCATAGGCCTGGTGGCTCAGCAGACTGATAGCATTGTGATTAACATCAGCTGTCTGCAATTACTGTAAGTTCAAATCTCACCAGGCTCAAGGTTGACTCAGCCTTCCATCCTTTCTAAGGTAGGTAAATTGAGGACCCAGCTCGTGGGGGCAATAAGCTGACTTTGTATAAATATACAAAAGTATGAAGGCTATTGCTTAACACATTGTAAGCCACCCTGAGTCCCCGGAGAAGGGCGGCATATAAATCAAATTAAAAAAAAAAAAAGCCTGATGATGCCAGATGAGATACTGCCGAAACTTTGCCAAAGTACTCTCAATCTTACAAGGGAGAAGACCCGAATATATATATATATATATGGGAAAATGGCATCAGAAAAATGACTAGGGTTGCTTTTTTCAACCCTTCTGTGTGTAGCCCGTGAGAAACATTTGAGAGGAAGAAGAGTTGTAAGCGAGGGGAAAGTGACAACAGAATCTTTGCAGATGTTGTGATGAACAGAATCTTTGCAGATGTTGTGATGAACAGAATCTTTGCAGATGTTGTGATGATACGACATTGTAAGCCCTGTGGGACTTTCACGGAAACATTTAACGCTCATTCCAATTGTGTAAAGTTTTGCTTGCCCACTTGTGCCGAGACCAAATTTTTTAAGAAATCTGTTGCCCTTCTTCTCTAATTGATCAAAGGCGACATTTATTCTGCTGTGAACAGCTGATAGCTCAGACCTTCCCTCTCTTGTTGGCACCGTGCTTTTTTTTTTTTTTTTTGCAGCGTGTGTTGTCTTGAAAGTCAAGGGTGTAGCTGTGTTACTTTCTGGAAGGATAAGAGCTCAAGCTGTGCCCTGCTGGATCTGATCTCTGGCTAGTTTAGCCCAGCGGTCTGTTCTCACAGTGGCCCATTGGCTGCACAGAGAACCCAGCAGACGGCCTTCAGAGGCATAGCACAGTCCTCAGGGCCAAGATCCTTGTGTCTTCCATGACTTAATCAATTTCATTGTATACATGATGTACAATGACAATAAAGGCTATACTATACTATAATCCAACTTTTGTTTGAAGCCAGCCAAGCTGGTAGCCGGTATGTTTCGTGGGGGCGAATTCCAGTGTTGTGCAAAAAAAAAAAAAAAAAAAAAAAAAAAATTCCATTGGTCTGGCCTGAATCTTTCAGGATTAAATTTCATTAGATAACTTCTAATATTTGGGGAAGAAGAAAATGTTTTCTCTTTATGCACTTTGTTTACACAAAGCATAAAAAAAAAGCACAAAGCACTTCAGTCATGTACTCTTCGCATTCACCTCTGTTTGTTTCAGCTAATCAGGTTTCCTAGTTTCAAGGCAAAATATTTGGGGTTTTTTCCTGTACTGGATGCTGGTGGTTGTTCCATTAGATTTTGTGCACTCTCTCTGTCCATATATAACATATGTGGGCTATACTCAGTGCCCTTTCAGTTTCTGATAAAAAGCCACCACGTTAGCGAAGAAAAGAGGCGGCAAAGAGCCGGAGGTTCCACTGGGACTGCCTCATGGCCTGGAACTGGCTGACCATCTCATCCCACTGAGCCTCCAGACACCGGTGCCTGGCCTTGCACTCCCACAGGTCTTCCCTTTGCTTGGAAAGCCTATGCTTGTAGTCCTCAGTTGAACCTCCTTCTCAGCTAAATCCAATTTGAGCTGAGCCAGCTGTTTTGCCAGCTCTTTCTCGTGGTGGCTGGTTAACTCCAACAACTGCTTTCTGTTGGTGCCCTAAGGAGCCTGGGCGAGCAGGCGAGGAGTGGCTAGGAGGGGAGGGGTGAGTAGAGGCCGACGAGACGCCCCTCAACGTGAGTGATATCTTGGCCACGCCCACCCAGTCACATGACCACCTAGCCACGGCCACCCAGCCTGTCAGATCACATTAGTGGTCTGTGGGATTTAAAATTATGAATTTAATGGTCCCTGAGGTCCAAAAGGTTGGGGGCCCCTGTTCTAATCCAACCCTCTGCTCAAGCAGGAGCCCCTGTCCCATTAGATAGGTGGCTGTCCAGCCTTTTCTCAAAAATCGCCAGCGATGTGCACACAGTCAGCACAGAACAAGCTTGCCCATTGTTCTGAAGAGGAAGGCTCAGAGGTAGCCTCTGGAATTTCGGCCCCACTTTCTCCGCTTGAGGGAAGAGGTGTACTGGTCCTTTTCCTCTCTGCTTCCAGTTCAAGGAGAATAAATGCAGACTGGACGGAATAGCTACGTTTTTCATTTTCAATAATGAGAGCTGGCTGGGCTGTTGGACTAAATAAATAAATAATAAATAAATAATAAATAAATAAATAAATAAATAAATAAATAAATAAATAATAAATAATAAATAAATAAACTTTATTGTCATTGTATGTGTATACACAGTATACTAACTAGCAAAGAGCCTCCAGTTGTTGGTGCAGGGTGCTAGGAGCCTCCAGGAGACCAGTGGTAGAAAGACATTGGGAGGATGAGGAAAGGGAGTGTTTATTGATAGGGTACCTCAGCCAGGTGTATGTCAGCTGCCCTAGGGTGGGTTTCCTCTTGAGGGAGCACCCTGCCTGATCCAGCTGCCCCCCCCAATGGTACTGCCGGTCTAGACCCCCCCCCCCTTAATGCTTTCTTTCCCCACCAGGATATCGACGTTAAGAAAGTGAATGGGATTCCTCAGTATGCCTTCCTGCAGTTCTGCGATATTGCCAGTGTCTGCAAAGCCATCAAAAAGATGGATGGAGAATATCTTGGAAACAATCGTCTCAAGGTATGTGGGGACGGCACTGGGCAGCGCCCTGGATTTATTGACTCTGGCCTCTTAGTTAAACCTTGCTGCTCTGGTCAGATTATTCGACTCCGATAGTTAGATTATTAACAAAACTGTCGATTGTTAAGCTAGAGCTCTTCTGGAGAGAGTTGTCACCTTTGTTTATTGTTCATTCTTCAATAATGGCTCCATTCAACGCATACTGTCCAATTGTTTATAATATTAACTTTTATATCAGTTTTGTTGGTTGTATTATGTGCCTCTGTTACTGTGACCATTGGCGTAGATTCTGCAGCATCCAGATGGAATGAATCAGTGAGGCCCACTCTTCCCGGTTCCTTTTTCTCTCCTCTCAAGGGCATTTCTGGGCCACCTTGTTGGCAGGCATGGCCTAGGGGTTAAACATTGCCCGGGTGGCAAAGTGCATTTCCCATCTTCCCCCTTAATTGCTTTGTTTCACGGCACCACACGGAGGAAGCTTATCCTAATCGACTTGCCTGGGAGTGAGCTTGCCCAAATGGCATCAAAGAGAGTACGTTCGGACTTGTTGATGCTCGCCACGGAAGCATGATTATTTCCATAATGGTTTTGTCGAAATGAGTTTAATTGTGTGTTTCTTGTCTGACTGGCTCTTTTCCACTTGGGTGTCCAGCTGGGCTTTGGGAAGAGCATGCCTACCAACTGCGTGTGGCTGGATGGACTAGCGACAAGCCTCACGGATCAGTATTTGACGCGACATTTCTGCCGCTACGGCCCAGTGGTGAAGGTAGGTGGGCCGGTCTTCCATTTATGAGTTTGCCTCTCTTTCCCGCTCTCTCTCTTTTTCTCTTTCTCTCTCTCTTTCTCTCTCCCTCCCTCTCTCTCTCTCCCTCCCTCCCTCGCTCCCCCTCTCTCCCTCCCTCTCGGGCACAAGGGACCTGTTCCATGGAGAGAGATTTTTCCATGGACTGGAGCAGGGGTGAAATGCTACCAGTTCAGTCGAATCAGTAGTGATAAAAACTACTGGTTCGGGCAAACCCGTAGTAAAAAAAAAAAAGCTACCGGTTCATTTGAACCGGTATTTCCAACGATCAGCTGTGCCACGCGATTTATATTCTCCAGAAAGCAGGAAATCCTGCTTTCTAGCGAATCTAAATTGCACGGCACAGTCCCCTCACTGTTCTACTTACCTTCAAACGGCTGCATTTGGTGTGTACTGCACATGCAGCATGTGTCTGGCACGCACTGCGTATGTGTGAGTGCAGCGTGCGTCTGGCGCGCACCGTGCATGCGTGGGCAAGCGAACCTGTGGCAACTGGCAGAGGATTTCACCACTGGACTGGAGGTGTGTGTGGTTTTGTGTGCTGCCTACATCCCGTGGATGGGGCTTCACTTGTTTGCGCGGACCGGTTTCTGGCGGTCCACGGACCAGGGGTTGGGGACCCCTACCTCAAAGTGTTCCGTCGTCTAGTCTGTTTGGGCATTGTGTACCACCCCCGAGTTCTGTTTTCATGTTGTTGTTGGACGCTTGCCTATAGTTCCACCAGCAGGTTCTTCTGAGAGGCTCCTTTCTAAGTTCTATTCAAGTTGATCTTGACTTCCGCCCAGCGGCTCCTGTAACATTGCAGGATTAAAACGTTTTTATTTCATCAAGCTGGCCTGGCCTAAATCTTCTCCCTTTTAAAATTTTAAAATTTAAATTTTAAACACTAATTTTAATTTGTTTAATTATGAGATTTTTAAAATTTAGCCAAATTGTTTAATCTGTTTTAATCTATTTTAAATTTTGTATTTCTGTGTTTTATCTTTTGGCTGTTCACCGCCCTGAGTCCTTCAGGAGAAGGGCGGTATAGAAATTTAATAAAATAAAATAAATAAATAAATAAATAAATGAACAGCATGCTCTATTGGGCCCAGCTCAGGCTAGAAAAGCCTCCTGAACAAGCCTGTTGGGTTGAAACGTAAGCAGAACATTCAGGAACATTGGTGGAATTGCCACGATGGTTCCCCGCTTTCTGCTTCTTTTGGATAAATGCTCCAAATGCCAAGTCCTGTTTTTAGTCCACTAAAAGATGATTGTGGCGGATAAGGAATTAAAAAGCAAAATGATGACACCCCAGAGAATGTTCAAAATTCTTGCCATCCTCATCTCTGAAACAGTTGAAAACTCTTTTGGCTTCAGCTACTATGACAATCCCTCCCCTTTCTTCCCTCTTATTTCGTTTTTCATTTTATTTTTACAGGTGGTGTTTGATCGCTTAAAAGGCATGGCTCTGATTCTCTACAATGAGATAGAATATGCACAGGCGGCTGTCAAAGAGACCAAGGGGAGGAAAATCAGCGGGAATAAAATTAAGGTCTGCAAAATTAGCTTCTTCAAGAGCCATTTAAAAAAAAAATTATGTAAGGGAATTTCTGCATGGCACAGAATCCCAGCCAGAGTGATCATTACTTACATTAGTCCTACAGCTGACTTCTAATCTGCTATTGCTTTGCTCAGGTTTCCCTTTCCTTGTCCCTTCCCTCATCCCTTCTCTCCCTTGTTCCTTCTCTCCCTTGTCCTTTCCTTTCCTTTCCTTTCCTTTCCTTTCCTTTCCTTTCCTTTCCTTTCCTTTCCTTTCCTTTCCTTTCCTTTCCTTCCCTTCCCTTCCCTTCCCTTCCCTTCCCTTCCCTTCCCTTCCCTTCCCTTCCCTTTTCCCCCTTCCTTCCCTGTATGGACTGTGTTTATGGGGCAACCTTAAGGGAAGATTGATCTTGCACCTTGTTTTTTGCCTCAGTTCTGGAATTGGTGGTCAAAGGGCTGTCTATTTCCATATGTTGCCTTTTCTCTGCCACCAGATTAATGGAAACCAAGCAGGTCCTTGTAGTGTCTCATCTCCAGTCAGGAGCTGAACCTGCCAGTGAAGTAGGGATGGTCCTGTGAGCCTCCTCATCCCTAGCAGCTCCAGCAGTTTGAACCTGCTCTGCGGCTTTCTTAGATGACAGTAGTGGGAAAGCTAGGAAGTGTTGTGGGATGATTGTCTTCAGTGTTTGCCTTCAGCCTTTTTAGCAGTTGGCCCCTGAGAGCTGCCCCTTGGTTTTCTATGAATCAGAGGGTTCCTGGGCTTCTTTGGCTTTGGCACATGGAGATTATTTTCAGAAGTGGCACTGTGGGACATAGAGAGCTTGATGGCCAAACAAACACCTGGTGAGACTATTCTGCCTGTTTCAGTGGGCCATGGGATGGGGTCCCTGTGGTCACAATCGAGCAGTCCAAGATGAAACTGTGAGGCTTCCATTAACTGACAAGCTTCTATGAAAGTTAGCATCTTCTCCAGAGCAACAGATGTTCTATTTTTCTGTTGAGGACAGTTTGGGGTTGGACCTGTCCCCTTGCATTTAGCTTTCCCCCATTATTTTCATGGTTGTATTTGGGGGAGTAAACCTGTGCGGGAATCTTTTCACATTTCATGTCTGGCAATTAGCCAAAATAAGAGGCGAACGGCCTGCCTGAGTTAATTCTTATCTTTCAGGTGGATTTTGCGAACCGCGAGAGCCAGCTGTCATTCTATCAGTCTATGCAGGAAACGGGTCAGGACATTCGAGACTTCTACGAAATGCTTGCAGAAAGAAGGTAAGTCTTTCTCTGTGCACATTGTTGCCTTTCTCCACATTTTGGAATTGGAAAGCAATTCTCGACTGAACAGGGATGTATTTTTTTTCTCTGCGGTAAAGTGTCTGCTTTGCAGAAATTTTAATTTGTGTCATGTTGTATTCCGGATATTGAAGAGGAAACTAATACCTAAAATAAAATATTGGTCAGTTCAGAAGTTTTGGAGTATAAGACGCACCAGAGTATAAGACACACCTACCTTTTTTGGTTAAGAAAAGAAGAAAAAGAAATCTCCCTCTGCCTCTGAGCAATTTTGCCTCGTTGCAGCAAACAGCCTGTTTTACTTTCATTTTCATTTTCAGCATAGCTTGATTAGCACAAGGCGAAAAAAATCTGCTCCAGCAATTTACCTCTTTGCAGCAAGCAGCAGAGCCCTTCGCAAAACGGCTGAGAGCAAATCAGCTGAGAGTTGGGAGACTAATCCAATCAACTTGTGCTAATTAGGCTGTGCTGAAACTGAAAGCTGTTTTTTCTTGCTGTTTGCTTGCAAGGAGGTAACTGCTGCGAGGCAGAGGCCAAAGGGTGAGGGCCAGTGGGTGGGCGGGGCTACATTTGGTGTATAAGACACACCTAAATTTTCACCCCCTTTTAGGGGGGAAAAAGGTGCATCTTATAGTCCGAAAAATACAGTATATATACCAGTGCTGGCGAACCTTTTTGGCGCATGCGTGGGGGGGGGGAGCACCGGAAACCAGAAGAGCAGTGCACACAGGTCACCTGGTATTCTGGTTTCTGGCGCGCATGTGCACGCGAAGACCAGCTGGCCAGCATGCATTCATGCGCCAGAAACTAGAAGCTCAGCTTCCCGGCGCACGCATGCGCTCCAGGGAGCTGCTCTTCCCATGCATCGAAGACCAGTCAGAAGAGCAACAGGCGATGGCTGGCGTGCCTGGAAAGATGGCTCTGCGTGCCACTTCCAGCACACATGCCATAGGTTTGCTATCACAGATATATACCATTAATCTCCCATTCCTGCCATGTTGTATTTAATTGGGGGGGGGGGGGTTGGTGGTCGAGAGTGACAATTTTATTCATCAAAATCAGAATAGAGTTGGAAGGAATCTTGGAAGTCTTCTAGTCCAGCCCCTTGCTCAAGCAGGAGACACTACACCATTTCAGACAGGTGGCTGTATAGTATTTTCTTAAAAACCTCCAGTGATGAAATATTTACAACTTCTGAAGGCAAGTTTGAAAGACATGGTGAAGGACAGTCTCCTTCTCTCTCACCCCAGATAACCAGGAGGTCAAAATTGCAAGGAAAAAATTGCAAGGTCTCTACCACAGAGTGTAAAAGACAACATGGAAGGTCCCTCTTTCAGGGATACCATGATAGATCCAGCAGTGCTTAGGGGATTGGACTAGGTGACCTCTTCATACCTGGCTTCAGTTCAAAAGTGGGATGAGCCGGGGTGAAATGCTACCGGTTCGCACCGGTTCAGGCAAATCGGTAGTAAAAAAAAAAAAGCTACGGGTTTGTCGAAACCTGTATTTCTGACAATCAGCTGTGCTTCGTGATTTATATTCGCTAGAAAGCAGGAAATCCTGCTTTCTAGTGAATCTAAATCGCGCAGCACAGCTGTTTCCCCCCTCGCTGTTCTACTTACCTTCAAACAATTCCTTTTTCCGCACGAAGCCTGCATTTGGTGTGCACTGTGTATGCATGTGCATGTTTGGTGCATACTGTGCATGCATGCACAGCATGCGTCTGGTGCACACTGCACATGCGCAGGCAGTGAACCGGTGGCAACCCGCGGAAGATTTCACCACTGTGATGAGCTCTTCTTTAAAACTATGCTCTCTTTTAAGCTGCCTTTTCTTGAATCTATGCGAACCGCGGTCAATTTGCACATGATGTCCTGTGAAGTTTCAACTAACCCCTTTTCTCCCTCTGGTTTTGGCAGGGATGAAAGGAGAGGCTCCTATGACTATGCTGCAGATCGAACCTATTACGAGGCTGTCCGGGCACCGGGGACGTATACGGAAGACCCTCGGAGGGAATACCCGGCTCGAGGCAGGGACTTTTACGCCGATTGGGATCATTACCCGGGAGACTATTACGACCCACGGTATTACGATGACCCCCGGGAATACCGAGACTACAGGGGAGACACTTACGAGCAAGACATCAGAGAGTACAGCTACCGACAGCGTGAGCGCGAGCGGTTTGAGTCCAACCGAGAGCATGAAAGGAGGCCCTTGGAAAGGAGTCAAAGCCCCGCTCACTCCCGGCGGCCGCAAAGCCCCAGTGCCTCCCCCTCGCAATCAGAGCGGCTGCAGAGCGACTCCGAGAGGCGGATCTACAGTCGCTCCTCTGAGCACAGTGGCAGCTGCAGCTCCCTTTCTCCGCCCCGCTACGACAAACCGGACAAAGGCCGTCTCGAGCGATACGCCAAAAACGAAAAACCTGAAAAAGAGCGTGCTTTCGAACAAGAGCGGCCGGAGAAAGACAAACGCCCGGTGAGGAAAGAGAAGCTGGAGAAGCTTGACAAAGAGAAAACAGAGAAGCAGAAGCGCAAGGCCAAAATGCATTCTCCCAGCTCTCCATCTTCGGAAACCGACCCAGAAAATGAAAGGGAGCCCAGTCCCGAGAAATCGAAAGGCGGCGGCAGCAAGCAGAGCCGGGAAAGAGCTGAGAGGGAGGGAGCTGCTAAGAACCGCCTGGATCTCATGCCGTGCGTGGTGCTGACCCGAGTGAGAGAAAAGGAAGGGAAGGTCCTTGACCAGCCTCAGCTGGAGAAATTAAGAGGGAAGCTGGAGAGTGACCCCATCAAACCTCCCTTGCCTGATCAAAAAATGCAGGTTTTCCCGGTGGATCAGACCAAGTTGGAACCACTGAAGCTTGACTCTGTCAGAACCAAAGTCCCCAAAGAGAAGGTCCTAGCCAGCCACATTGAGGTGGTGGACAAAGATGGGAAGCTGAAGACTAAGAAGCACCTGAAGGCAGATCCATCCGTTGAACTGGCGTATCCGGTGGACCTCGAAAAGCTGGAGGCTCGCAAAAGACGTTTTGCTGAGGCAAACCTAAAATCTGACAAGCAAAAAATGGAAATCAAAAGAAGCAGTCAGGAGGAAGAGGAAGGCCGGGTCGTTTTGAAAAAGCAGATTGATGTGGCTGAAACTGAAAGGAAGCCCCCGAGAAAAGAGGCCATTAAAAGAGAAACTAGGAAAATCAAGCTGGAAAGATTTACTAGCGTGGCCAGTCCCAAAGACACTATAGAGCCCACGAGCCTTTCGATAGGCTTTGCTTCACGGCCCGTTCTAGAGCTCCAGGTTAGGCTAGGGGAGGTGGCTGATGAGCCCCTAGAGGCCTTTGAGATCTCCTCCAGAAGGGTCAATTCCATCAAACTGCAACACAAACATGCCCTGCTGTTAGATGAGCATGGAGCAGAGAGGGATGAGATTTGGAAAAACTACTGTGGTCTTCCCGAGGAAGGGTGCGACCATAAAGGGGCCCAGGAAAAGCCTCCTTCCTCCGACGTTGAAGAGAAAATCCCCATTGACATCGATCACACCCAGAGCTACCGAAAACAAATGGAGCTAAGTCGGCGGTTAAAGCAGCAAATGGAAATGGAGTCTGCCAAACATGAGAAGTTTGGCAGTCCCAAAAGGGACATGGATGACTTTGAGCGGCGCAGCCTGGTGCACGAGGTGGGGAAGCCCCCGCAAGACGTGACGGATGACTCCCCCCCAAGTAAGCGGAAAAAATCCTGCGAGGCCTTTGAGTTTGAAATCA
Source organism: Pituophis catenifer annectens (assembly GCF_029215685.1). NCBI lineage: Eukaryota > Metazoa > Chordata > Lepidosauria > Squamata > Colubridae > Pituophis > Pituophis catenifer. The sequence continues at coordinate 7,618,847 of NW_027256898.1, read as the reverse complement.
GCACCAAGAGGGAGAGAAACTACCGAAGCTCCCGCCAGGTGAGCGAAGATTCCGAGAGAACTGCCATCTCTCCTGGCCTGAGACTTTTCCCATTCCATGAGGAGGAGGAAGTGATGGATTCTCCAAGGCTGATCACTTTCAAAGAAGCTAAAGAATCCCCTAGAATGGAAGAAAAAGGGCCTCCATATTCAAACGTGTCCATGACGGAAGATGCCTTGAAATTTAACCCTTACGACTCTAGTAGAAGGGAGCAGATGGTAGAGATTGCTAAACTAAAGCTGTCTGCCATGACTTCAGAAGAGGAATCAACCCGATGGGACTCTAACGTGAAGCAAGAACCCGGGCGGGTGGACATTAGCTTCCCAAGTAGCATCATCAAACGGGACAGTATCCGAAAGCGATCCGTCCGGGATCTGGAACCAGGGGAGGTGCCCTCCGACTCCGAGGAGGAGGGCGATTCGAAGCCCCACTCTCCTAGGCCCTCTTCTTTCCCCGAGGGCTCCAGGTTGACTTTTTTATTACGAGACCGGGGAGAGAAACTACGTGACATAGAGGAGCGGTTGCCAACTTCCTTAGAGAGGAATAAATTTTACTCTTTTGCTTTGGACAAGACGATCACGCCGGATACAAAAGCCTTGCTCGAGAGGGCCAAATCCCTCTCTTCGTCAAGAGAGGAAAATTGGTCTTTTCTCGACTGGGATTCAAGATTTGCTAGTTTTAGAAACAATAAGGATAAAGAGAAAGTGGACTCCGCGCCGAGGCCAATCCCCTCGTGGTATATGAAAAAGAAAAAAATCAGACCAGACTCAGAAGGGAAGTTGGATGATAAGAAGGAGGATCATAAAGAAGAAGAACAGGAAAGACAGGAGCTCTTTGCTTCCCGTTTTTTGCACAGCTCCATTTTTGAACAGGATTCTAAGCGCCTACAGCACTTAGAAAAGAAAGATGAAGAATTCGACTTCCTTTCCGGCAGGTTGTATAGCAGACAAGCATCTCTGGATGGGACCAACAACATATCAGATTTCATGCCGGAACCTGTGGTTCTCTTCCACAGCAGATTCATGGAGCTCACCCGAATGCAACAAAAGGAAAAGGAAAAAGACCAGAAACCCAAAGAAGTCGAAAAACAGGAAGACAAGGAAAACAGGCCCAAGACTCCAGAAACCAGGTCTGAGCATCATGAGCCAGAGCATAAATCGCCTGTCCTTGTGGGACCCTCGCCAGCTGCTCACTTGCCCCCTGAACCCCTGCCTCTTTTTCCAGAGAAAGTTGGGAGTGAGAAGCCCCTCGTGGAGGGGATTCCTCCTTTGAGGGAGGAAAAGCCCCTGGAGCCTGGGCCTGCAGTGCTTGAAGGGTTCAAGGCCCTTCCAGAGGACCTGCCTGTTAAAGCTGATCCCCCTGAGTATCTCGAAGTCCCTCCCATGGTGGATCACAGCAAAGACGTTGTCCTTTCCGTGGCAGCTCCCGAGGAAGACTCCCGAGTCCTCGAAAACCATTCCTGTTTGGACACCAAACCGCCCACCCCCGGCTCTTCCTTCTCCCAAGCAGCTCTTGGGGCAGACCCAGAAGCTGAACTGGGCTCGCTGCCGCACAAATTGGCAGCTAAATCTGAGGTGCTGCCAGAACCTAAAGAAGACCTTCTTCCCCCGGCCATTATCGTGGAGTCTGGAGCAGGCCAGAAAGTGGAAGCCCTGGCTGAGGTCCTGCCTACCGTTTCCGATACAGAGATGGAAGCCGAGCCCCCCGTGGTAGCGAAAGACAAAAAGTTGTATAAAAACAGACGTTCGAAAACCCCCGTTCAGTCTATAGTGGCCAGCGTGGCAGAGAAACCGGCCACAAGGAAGAGTGAAAGGATTGATCGAGAGAAGCTGAAACGCTCCGGCTCCCCCCGGGGGGAAACTCTGAAGCTCCTGGAACTGAAAGTGGAAACGGAGAAGGGCTCAAGGAATGCGGCTAAGTCTCCAAGTGCTGCAGTGGTGGCAGAGTCAGAAAACCCAGAGCCCAGTTTGCCAGTGGGCCGAACCAGGCGCAGAAATGTGAGGTCTGTTTATGCAACCACGGGAGATCACGACCTGCCATCGTCTATTAAGGAGGCTGTGGAAGTCACCAGGCCAACCAGGAAAAGGATTGAACGAGAACCCCCAGACCCGGCAACTATTCCCACTCCTCCCAGAAGAGGCCGACCACCCAAGGCACGGCGCAAACCCGAGGAAGAAGTCTCTCCTGTCAAGGTTGAACCAGCGCTGTCACAGGAGACAGAAGAAGCCGAAGGGAAAGAGACGATAGACATCCCGAAGCCGGTGGAGGGGTGGCGCTCACCCAGATCACAGAAACTGCTCCACAGCCAGACACTGGTGGCTAAAAAGGGGAAGAATGAGCCTAAGATAGAGACGTCCCCAGAGCCCGAGGAGTCCCTCGATCCCCCCAGCCAAGGGCTGCACATCAGTGAGAACTGTGGCAAGCTCAAGGCAGAGAAGGAGATGATCCCACACGAACCAAAGCGAGACCGGAAGGAAGTGGAGTTGCCTAAAAATACCTCCGAAAGCTGCCCTGTTGAAATTGTGGAAAGGAAAGTTATTCCAGATAAAGCTACCAAGGCCAAAAGGGGACGGTCCAGGAGCATCAAAGCTGTTGATAAAGCATCTCTGATTAAAAGCCTAAAAAACGTTGAGATCCGTCTTAATGTGGACGAAGTGAAAGGGGCGCTACGGCCCAGCGAGGAAGAAGGGGAGCTCCCCTTCCCAGCCAAAAGTAAAAGCCCCCTGAAAGAAGATAAACTCTCTCCACAGCTCCCAAAGAGCGAGGCCGAAGACACTCTCCAGGACACCAAGAAAGAAGTCACCTGTGAATCAGCCCAGCCTCCCGAGGCTGACCAGCTGGCCAAGCAGATTGAACTTGAGCAGGCGGTGGAGAACATCGCCAAGCTGACAGAAGGCCCGACAATTGCAGCCTACAAGGAACAGCAGGCGGCTGAGGTGTCCGACGTTCGCCAGGACGAAGAGGGGGATAAGCCTGCACACCAGGCCAGCGAAACGGAGCTGGCGGCTGCCATAGGGTCCATCATCAATGATATCGCTGTCGAGGGAGAAGGCTTTACAGCTCCACCCACATACCCTTCCGAGTCCGAGGCTGACCTGCCCAGCGAACCCTTGGTGTTGCCCTCTGCACGAGAGGACATGGAGCCCGAGACAGACCAGGCAGTCAGCAATATCTTAGAAGCAGAAGCTGCTTCAGGGGAGACGCCGGGCCCCGGCTCAGCTGCAGAGACGGAAAGCAAAGAAGCTGACGTCAGCCTAAGTGAATCCTCCAATTCTGCCCAGGAGGCGGAAACCTCCCAGGAGGCGGAAGGCTCTCGGAAGGAGCGCGGACGCCAGAAGTCCACACGGCTCAGGCGCAAGCGGAGCACGAGCAAGAAAGGGGACATGGCAGAATTTAGGACGCTTGAGCCTGAAAGAGCCCAGAGCAAATCCCCCGGTGTTCCAGAGGTAACAGGGACCCCTGAAGGGGCCATGTCAGATGACAGCCAGGGAAAAGCCTTCCCTCCAGCAGCTCCCTCCCACCTGGTAATTCCCCAGACAAGCATGGCTGGATCCCCAGAGGCAGCTTCGCAGGACTCCCTTACTGAGAGGGGGCCCAGTCCCTCAGATGGCTTGCTGCCCTCCGTTCCCATGGATGAGGGAGGTCAGGGCAGATTCAGACTGAGGCCGTTGGCCGAAAGCGTTCCCGTTCCCCCTCCAGATGGCCTCCCAAGTGCACCTTTACCAACAGTTCCCACTGGTTCTGCACTGAAGCTTCCCCCCGTTGTCCAGGCTGGCGTGGTCCCTCTGCATCCCAGCACCACCAAGGTGACTGAGTGGATTGTGAAGCACGAAGAGGCTCGATCCCGTTCCACCCCACCGCCAGCTCTTCCCCCTGACACGAAAGCATCGGACATTGACCCCAACTCCAGCACTTTGCGCAAGATTCTGATGGAGCCCAAGTACGTGCCCGCCACCGGTGTGGCCGCCTCCACGCATGTCACCACCGCTATCGTTGAACCCGTGAGCACCTCTCGTGTGGATGAAACGCCCCCTCGCCCTCTGGCAGAGGTCTCCAGGCCGTGTCTAGAAGAGAAGTCACCTGTTCCTACTGCAAACAACTTGGAACTGCCAGTTGCAGAGGCCCCCATTTTGCCCGAGAAAGAGAAGACAGTTGCTGTCCTGACCCCCAAGGCAACTTCTGTGATCAGCAGGATGCCCCACAGCATTGACCTTGAGGAGACCCCCAGGATCACCCTGGTGAAACAAGCCTCCCAGCCCCAGACGTGCCTGGTCACCGCCGTTTCCCCCAAATACAAGCAGAGGCCCAGTCCCAATGACAACAGCAGGTTCCACCCAGGCTCCATGGCTGTGATAGAGGACCGGCCGGTGGAAACAGGTTCCAGCCCAGGCCTTCGCGTCAACACCTCCGAAGGTGTGGTGCTTCTGAGCTACTCGGGACAGAAGACTGAAGGCTCCCAGCGGATCATTGCAAAAATTAGCCAGATTCCTCCGGCCAGTGCAGTGGACATTGAATTTCAGCAGTCTGTGTCCAAATCCCAGATTAAGCAGGAGTCCCTCGTTCCCTCTCAGTCGATGCCAAAGGGCTCCCCGGCACCTGTGGGATACGGGAGCACCTCCACCCCAGCCTTGGTCCTGGGAGGCCAGCAGTATAGCCCTTCCCCTGTGCTTCCCTCCGTCAAGTCAGAGCGCAGCAGCAGCAGTTCGGAAAAGTCTGATTCTGTCCAGGCAGCTGCTGCTCAGTCATGCCCAGTTAAAGTGCTTTCCTCCCAGTCTGCCAACACTCCCTCCATCCTGGTGCATAACCAGATGGTCCTCTCTCAAACCATCACCTCTTCCACCAAGAAGCTTCCGGATCCCACGTCTCTGAAAGGGGAGAGCAAACCCCTTCAGCCTTCCAACCTGAGCCCCGGGGTGGGCCCTCACCATCCTTCCTTGTCTGGCAAGTTGTACCCTGAGGCCAACCACGTGAGCAGCGGGCCAGGAGGTCCGGCCGACAGACCTGTGTCTCACTTGGGGGTGGCCAAGCAGGAGCCGCTCTCCCCCCGCACCAGCGGCCACTCCCCATCTCCCTTCCCGAGAGCTTGTCACCCTGGGGGCCCTGCTTCCCCTGCATTGTCGGGGAACAACTCCATGCTGGGGCTTCAAGGCTCCCCTTGTCCAGGGATCCCCATGCCCCAGTACATCTCCAGCATGCACCCGGAGCAGTCCGTAATCATGCCTCCGCACAGCGTGACCCAGACGGTGTCTCTGGGTCACCTCTCCCAGGGGGAAGTGCGCATGAACACCCCTCCACTGCCGGGCCTTCCCTACAGCCTCCGCCCCGAAGCCCTGCATTCACCCAGGGCTCCTCTGCAGCCGCAGCGCTCCAGCACTCCCCAGCCAGCCCCCATCAGGGAGATGGTCATGCCGCCTCTGTCTTCCCAGCATGCCTCCGAGGAAGAGATGCACTACCACCACCCAGCATGCCGAGGTTCGGCCCCTGTTCAGTCCGATGTGCTGGTCATGCAGCCGGACTACCGTGTGCATCCAGCGGGCATTCGGCTCGACCAGTACAACGTTCCTCGGGACGTGAGAGTGATGATGCACTCGCACATGGCCGGAGTGGGCAGCGAACATCACCCAGAGCCGCGGCAGTCCAGAACGCCGGAAGGGAGGTCTGTGAAAACGCCTCCGTCCACCAAGGCAGGCAAAGAGACGCCCAAGGCCTCCGAGGTCAAGATGGCCCACTCGCCCCACAGCGAATCCCGGCTCCTCAGCGGCCAGCTCCAAGGACTGCCATTGACACAGCCGGTGGTCGTGCCTCACGGGGTGCAGATGATGCACCCCAGCGGGACCACCTTCCACGATTATCGGCCGGTGTACGGGGACATGCGAAGCTACCACCCAGCAGCTCAGCTTGGCCACCCTCCGTTTTCTGGAGGATCACCGATCGGGCTTCCTTCCCGGAGCATGACCCCCTCCCAGGTAAGACCAGGGGCAGGGTTTCTGCCTCAGTCCAAGGCCTTTGTGGGTAGGAAGGATTGCTCTTGGTCAACAGCCAAAGCAAGACCCTGCTGTCCCAGGATAGCCACTTGTGGGGCCATCTGCTCTCTTTCCAGTCTTTGTCATGGAGGGGCTGCAGCTCACAGTTCAAGTGTAGGATATGCAACTCCCAAGAGCAGCTAGTGTGAACAACCCAACAGCCAGGGAAGGCGAGCCGGTGGGCTTCCTGCTCAGTCCTCGTGCACAAGTTGCTCCGAGAATGACCAGGAATCGCTTTCCCCTTGCCTAGGGCATTCCTGAGAGGCCATCCACAGCTTAGCCTGGGCTGAAGGGAGGAGTGGGCAAAGGACTGCCTTGGGGACTTGGGTGGACATTGAGCTTCCGGTCAAGGGGAGCAGGGCTAAGAGCCGAAAGGGCTACCGTGTGCTTGGGCGGCTTCTGCCTAAAGCGCCTCCTTTTCCTCCTGTCTCCCAGGGTCTGCCTGAAGGGGAACATTCGCACCCCAACCAGCCAGCTCACAGCAAAACCCCTCAGATCTCCCAAGAGCCTAAAGGAGCCCAGGCGACAGGGCCAGACCCTGCCCTCCACTCAGTGGTCAACAGGCACGTCCAGCAGATGGAGCCCCACTTGCACCCGAGCCAGACCTCCTCCTACCCTTCTCCTGTCGCCGCGTCAGTGAAGCAGGAGCTCCCATCTTCCCATCAGGCTCAAGTTCCGAAGCCGGCCCTCTTTATTCCAACTACTGCTGGTCCCGGGGCAGCTCCAGGACTGACCTTAGCCCGGTCTGAATCACAGTCATCCTTGAAGCAGGACTCTGCCGGCCATCCGGTTGCCCAAAGACCAGTAGACATGGTCCAGCTGCTGACGGTGAGCCTGCCATCCATCTCTGGAAGGGGGGGGGTGCGGAAAGGGACGGGACTCCATCCCAAGACTTTTGTGGGGAGAATTGGGGGAGGGCAGGGCGACGAGAGTGGCCCTTCTTTTTCAGCTCAACCGCTGGGGATTAACCTTCCTGTGCTCTTTTCTTCCTTGGGTTGGCAGAAGTACCCCATCGTGTGGCAGGGGCTGCTGGCTTTGAAGAACGACACTGCAGCTGTCCAGCTGCACTTCGTTTCCGGGAACAACGTCCTGGCACACCGCTCCTTGCCAGCCCCGGAGGGTGGCCCTCCCTTGAGGATTGCCCAGCGGATGAGGCTGGAAGCCCCACAGCTGGAAGGGGTGACCCGCCGGATGATGGTAAGAATCAGGCCCCGGGCTGAGCCTGTCTTCGCTCTCGTTTCTCCTGCGGCTCCTGTTTGGCAAGGTCTTTCTAGGCCTGTGGTTAACATGCTGTGTGTGTGTGTGTGTGTGTGTGTGTGTGTGTGTGTGTGTGTGTAAGGATATGCACCCAGCCCATACTTTTAGAAAGGTAATGGTGCAAAAACTGCCCCAGTAAGAAACTCGCCGTTCTACCATGACCATGTCAGCCTGGGTGATGTCAGGAGAGTTCAGAGCCTCCACCTGGAGACGTGGGACTCTTGAACGAGAGCTGGAAATCCTGGAGGAGGTTCAGTTTTCGGCCTCTTAGCCTTGGCCGTAGCCTTCCCCTGTGTTTGCAAGGTCAGTGAGGATGCGGGTGGCAGGATACGTGTCCCTGGCTCAAAAAGGGACAGGGATAGGAAAACAAAATGCCTCTATTCCAGGGGTCGGCAACCCGTGGCTCTGGAGCCGCTTGTGGCTCTTTCATCTCTCTGCTGCGGCTCCCTGTCGCTCAAAATATGTGACACAATGTGCGACACCTGTCAGCACACAATTTATTGAGCTTTTCGACCCCCAGTAGGTTTTGTGGCTTCCGATGTTTTCTTTTCTGTGGGAAACAGATCCAAATGGCTCTTTGAGTGTTTAAGGTTGCCGACCCCTGCTCTATCCTGATCGTCCTGAGGCTGCTTGTTTTCCACTGGGTCAGAATGGTTCTCGGGTTATGGTCGTCTCGAGGGGGTTTCTGGGGGTGCCCGAGGGACATGATTCTTACAGGCCCGGGGGGGCTGCGTGGTGTCTTTTAGGTGGAGAGTGACTACTGCCTGCTGCTGGCTCTGCCTTGTGGCCGAGACCAAGAGGATGTGGTGAACCAGACTGAGTCGCTCAAGGCGGCCTTTATTAGCTACCTTCAGGCCAAGCAAGCTGCCGGCATCATCAATGTTCCCAACCCCGGCTCCAACCAGGTAGGGAGAGGAGGAAGAGTGGGGTGGGCGACTTCCTTTCCTTTGGCCCCTGTATCAAAGGGAAGGATGTGGCTCTGGCCAGCTTGGGCATCTTGGGAAAGGGGTGGGCAAAGTGGAAGTCGGTTCCTTGAAACGGGGGCCGTCTAGGCAGGCTGAGCGGAGCCAGATGTGGTTCGTCCAGGATGGCAGGCCTTTTAGGAGCTCCAGTTCTCAGGCTCTTCTCTGAGCCAGCCACCATTTCCAATAAGGCGCCTTGTCAAAGATTGGGATTCCCAGAGCCAGGGGATGAAATCCAGCAGGTTCTGACAGGTTCTGGAGAACCAGTAGCGGAACTTTTGAGCAGTTCGGGAAACCGGCAAATATCACCTCTGGCTGGCCCCCGAGTGGGGTGGGAATGGAGATTTGCAATATCCTTCCCCATGCCCACCAAGCCACACCACACCCACCAAGACACGCCCACAGAACCGGTAGTAAAAAAAATTAGAATTCCACCAGGGCCCAGAGCTCAGCTGGGTGAACAGTTGCCCAGCAAGAGGCAATGGAGCTGCCCACAGGCCACTCCCAGCTCCCTTTTCAGGGTGGTTACCAAAGCAGTCATGTGGTAGGATTCCTTGGCCAGGACAGTGCCCATGCCAGCCCTCAGCGTCCTGCTAGGCCAAAGCCACAGTGCCTCTTGCACTTTCTTCCTCTTGGGTTGTTCTTTATGGGTTCGTCCAGGCTTCGGGGTTCACGGTTTCGTCTCTGGTTCTCTCTCTCTTTCCAGCCTGCTTACGTGCTCCAGATCTTTCCACCTTGCGACTTCTCCGAGAGCCATCTCTCCCGCCTGGCCCCGGACCTCCTGGCCAGTATCTCCAATATCTCTCCTCACCTGATGATCGTCATTGCAGCTGTTTGAGCGACTCAGCAGGAACGGACGTTGCCATCCTCTCCTGGCCCCTGCGGCAGAAGGAGAGGGGAAAAAGTGAACAAAGGAAGGGACCGGATCCTCCCATCCCGCCGGGCTTCCGTCAAACCCTCATCGTGCAGGCAGGCGGCAGTAAAGGGTGGTGGTTCCCACAGCCTTGAATGTTTACATACGGGCTATGGTGAAGATGGACCTTGGAGGCACCCCCCCTCCCCAAGAGGCAGACTGAGCCCAGGTGGTGGTCTCCTCCTGGGTCTGCTTTTTTTTTTTTTTTTTTTTTTGACAGCTAACGATAGAAAAAAAAAAATGAGGAAGAGGAGGAACCGGAAACCGCCTTTGCACTAAATTTTGCGACTTTGGACCTTTGCACAGTTGGAAGAGTTGTTGTGGTATGCTAGATGGATGTCTCAATACACACACAGCAGCTGGCGGCGTGGACTCTGAACTGGCAGGACCTTCCGCTCCAGTCTGTGGGTCAAGGAGCATTTCACGCTCTCCAGGAAAAAGCCTCTCAACCCCAGTCCCTGACTTTCTGCTGCCCTCTCCCCTCCTCCCGTTTTCCTCCTCCATCCTGGATGTACAGTTTACACTGAAACAAAGCAGAGCATAAAAAGGAGAGCTATTTTTCCTTCTTGGTGGTATTATGCAGGACTCCGTGGGTGTGTGTATATATAAATATATATATAATATTTTATATATATATATATATATATATATATATATATATATATATATATATATATATATATATATATATATAAAATTATAAAATATAAAAAAAACTCTAAAGAAATCTGATCCCCACAACATACTTTTTTTTTAATCTGTGCCAAAAAAAAGATGTGTTTTCAAAGAAAATCTTATTTTCATACTCCGACTTTGTATTTGTCACTCATTTGTAAGTGCGCTTCAGTTAGCCCTGGGCCTCCCCTCCCCCCCCCCCCCCGCCTCCGCTCAGCCCATGGAAGGTTTCACTCACTGTACAGACTTTTTAATCTGCCTTCTCTCTCTGGTCCCTTCTCCTCCTAAGACTTAATTTATGGAACTGTTTTCTCAGCGCAGTTTTGTTTTGTGTGTCCATTGGAATACAGACTTTATTAAAAAAAGACAAAACACCCTGGTGTTAAACCCGTTATCTGCAGGAAATTTGGGGTGCCTAGGCTGCATTCGGTAAGGCGTCGTTCCCCTTTCCTCCCTTTGAAGAAGCAGCCGTGACTTCTCCTTTGGAGACCCCCAGAAGCCATTGGCTGGCTTTCAGGATCTGGTTGACGGAACAAAAAGCCTCCTGCGTTCTGCTGGGAGACCCACTGAAGAAGAAAAAGCTAGCAAACTCTTGGCTGAAGAAACGGAACTCAGCCAAGCCAGTTTTCATTTTAAACATAGAAAATAACAGCCTTTTTATTTCTTTCTTTCTTCTCAGTATTAACACAGATGTAGTCTCTCCAATACAGAAATATTTTTTTTACATCTGTTTCATGTAGCACTCGTGGCTTTAAATAGCGGTTTGTGAGCAATGCCGGAATGTTCAGCGCAATGGGGAGGCTGCGGCTGGTTGGAGCAGAGTCTCTCGGGGCACAAGAGGGCGCTCCCCCCCCCAAGCTGCTCCTTCGGGCGTCGGTCTTGTTGGTGGAGCAGCGTCTGCCATCACTCTCCGGCTGGCGGGGCGTCTGGCAAGGCTGGCGATGCTTCGCTGCCATCTCGCGCTCGGAAGAGTAACTCTCCCGATGGGATGACCTGCTCGCCATGCCAAGCGGTGGTAGCGTTGTACTGTTGGTAAAAGTCTGTGTCCGCCTGGAACATGACCAGAGCTTGGGCTGTGTGAATGCGCACGTGCTGAGCCAGGCTGTTGGCATCCAGGAACTTCTCTCCGCAGGAATCGCAGGCATAGAGGATTTGAGTGTTGGGGTCTAGAATGACAGGCATGGGGCAAGATTTAGTTTCAGAGCACCCCAGTTCCCTTCCCCCATCCCCTGGTCATGAAGGTCCACCCACGCAGCCAGCATCCACTCCTCCTCCTGGACTAAAAAGCCTTCTCTATTTCAGAAGCAGCTTTCTGGACTTTGTGCCTGGTAGGGCGCTGCCCCCCTGTGGCAGCTTTATTTGCTTGGGAGAGGCTGCCTGGCCCGCCCTGATCCCCCAAAGAAAAGGTGGCCGACTCACCTGCCTCTTGGACCTGTTTCACGGCCTTGGTGATCTCGGCCTTGAGCGCTTCCGTCTCGTCTGCGGTGACAGGAGCTGCGACGGGAACAACTAAGGGAAAGGATGTCCCAGTCAGCGTCGCCCCCCAGGTAAGAAGGCACAGCTGGCCCCCCTCCGGCCGCTCAGCCTCAGGTCTGGGAAGCGGTGGGGCGAAGCAGGATACAGTCACACCACCACCCCTGCCTCCCCCTTCTACGGTCCAAATAGGTGAATGTTTCATTGGCCATTGGATGTGGCACAAAGGCCGAGGCCAGACAGATGAGTGCAAAAAGAAAGGGGGGAAGCCTTTACTCACCGGTGAGCTGGGTGACCGCCGTGGCAGCCAGGGCTTCCGTGGCCAGCGTCACCATCTCCTCTGAGGCCACGGTGACGATGTTGAGCTCATCGCCTTCGCTGGGTTCCAGGAGCTTCATCCCCGCTTTGCCTTGGTGGACCGTCTTGACGTGGGAGCGGAGATTATCCACCCGGTTGAAGCCGCGGCCGCACTTGTCGCACAGGAATGGCTTTTCCCCTGCGTGGGGAATGGAGAGGGGCTGCGTCATGAGGGAGGGACCGGGCTGGGCATGCTTGCCACTGCTCAGCGACGGCTGGCTCCTCCTCCCCCCACCCCTCACCTGTGTGGATGATGAAGTGCTTGGACAGATCGCCCACGTTGACGAAAGCTTTGCTGCAGACGTTGCACTTGTGAGGGCGGATGTTGTCGTGGTGGCGGATGTGATTGGCCAGTTGGCTGGACTGGACAAATCTGCAAGGGAAGGTCACCAGATCTTCAAGCAAAGATCCCCTTGAAGTAAGAGCTGACAGGGCAGATCCAAGAGAAACCGGGGCCGGGGGGGGGGGAGAGAAGCAAAGCTTGCGAGAGCCTACTCACCTTTTGCCGCAGCGTTCGCAAACGTAGGGTTTTTCCCCGGTGTGCTGGCGCACATGGGCTATTAGAGAGCTGGCCTGGGTGAAGGCTTTCCCACAAATTATACACTGACAGGGCTTCTCACCTGCGGGGTGGGGGAAGAGAGAAAAGAGCGTGCAACCCCCATTCTTGGCCACGGGCACCCTCTAACTCCCGCGAGTCGCGGGCCAGCGTGGCAGAAACGGGGGCCCGCAGGACAGCAACCGCCGCTCGCCACGTGGAAACATACGCTTCATCGCCACGTCGATTTTTTACCAGCTTTGGAGGCCAAAAGTGGTAGGTTTCTGCGTTTTCAGAAACGTTCAAAACGGTTAAGATAATTTGGGACGCAGATGGAGGGCTTTTGCCGAAAGGACTTTTGTTGTACCACAAAAATGTAAAGTATTTGTTTAAAAAGCTGGCTACGGATACACACCCTTTGTGGATCCTAGAGAAATCCCTTGACTTAATATTAGCCTTGGCTGCAGACCTCCCTCCAGACACAAGCAGATCCCATTAGGGAGCTCTTCCTGCTGAGACTGAAGTCCGGAAGGAACAGCTCAAGGTGCCATTTCCAGGGTGGGGAGGGTGCGGGGACAGGCGACACATGCCCTGAAGCCCCAGCCTCTGGCAGATAGGGCTCTTCCACAGCCTCAGCTGTCGCTGCAACTGAAGTCCGCCCGAAGACTGCCCAGCTCCCAACTCACCTGTGTGAATGCGAACGTGCCGCTGGAGAGCCCCTGGGTCGGCAAACTGGCGCTGGCAGTGTACGCAAATATATGGTTTCTCTCCGCTGTGGATGCGGAGATGCCGCTTCAAGTTACCTTCAGGGAAGGAAAGGCAAAAGCTACTCGAGGTTGCCTGTGGTGGGGAAGCTGCCACCGCTGCCCCGCTTGTGCTCAGGCCTCGAGGGCAGCTGGCCCTCGGCCGAGTCTCCTCCCCGTACCTGAGGTCGTGAACTGCTTCCCACACTCGCGGCACTTCAGCGGACCGTCGGCAATGTGGATCTTCAAGTGGGCTTTGAGGTTCCCCACCTGCCGGCAGTTGTGAGAAGCTGGTGGTGAGAGGTAGGCGGCCGTATCCCCTGCCCCTTCCCCAGCACTGAACCAGGTGAGGGAAGGTGGCGGCCCTTGCCCTCTCTCTCCTCACCTGGTTGAACATCTTCTCGCAATGAGGGCACTGGTGCTCTTTGTCGGTATCGTGCGTCTCGAGGTGCCGCATTTTGGAGGTGGGGTCAGAGAAGGAGCGTACGCAGTAGTCGCACTGGTAGGGCTTCTCCCCGCTGTGCACCAACTGGTGGCGCTTCAGGTTGCCCGAGGTGGTGAAGAGCTTCCCGCAGTCCTCGCAGCGGTACCTGGCCTCCCCCGTGTGGCGCTTCTTGTGGAGGTTCAGCAGGCTGAGAAGACGGTAGCTCTTGCCACACTCCTCGCAGCTGTAGGGCTTGAGGGGGCTGCAGTGCGGAAGAGACGCTGCCATCAGTCCACCTCCCCCGGCAAGCCCGCAAGAACGGCCTCGGCGCCTCAACCGCTCCCCCGAGACAGTGCCAGGTTTTCTGGGCCCAGGGTTGGAACCTCCTGGGCAGAGAAGGGCAAGTTGGGCTGCCCCTGGTCTCCCTCCCAGGATGACCTCCCCCCTCCTCCTCCTCCTCCGCCCGCCCTCCCACCTGTGGGTCTTCTCATGCGCTTTGCAGGCCGCAGGGTCAGAAAAGGCCTTGCTGCATTCCCGGCAGGAGAAGGGCTTCTCTCCCGTGTGGATACGGATATGGCGCTTGAAGTTGCCCGTGTGGGTGAACTCCTTTCCACAGTCCTTTGGAGGAAGCAAAGGCACCGCTGGCCACCCTCGCCTCTAGCGCCCAGTTGCCCAGCCCACGCAGCGGCCTGCCTGCGAGCGCTCGCCCAGTGCCCCTTGGCTTGAGGCTGCCCTGTTTGAAGCCCTTCGCTTGCCTGCCAGCCTGCCCCTCTGCCAGCCCAGCCTAGCTCAAGGTCCCCCCCCCCATCTCTTTCCACCCTTGGCCGAGTGCTTGTTGCCTCTACTGCAGGAAGACAGAAGAGGAAAAATGCCAGCTGGAGAACTTCCCCCAACTTGGAGCCGGAGAGAATGAGAGTTTGGTCTGGAAAGGAAAGTGGGTCTGCGAGCTCCCAGAGCCTCGGCCAGGTGTCTCTACCCGCATTGGAGGCAACCTGCTGGGCCCCACTTCCCCTTTTTGCTGGGCCTGTGGCTGTGACAACAAGGGTATCGCTGCCATCTGCTCTCACTGTCTTTCGCCCTGTAGCTTCCACCTGAGGGGCTTTGCTCCTACCCACCCACCCCCAGGTGGCTTTTTGCTACAGCGTGGACCCTACATGCCTGATGCTTTGGGGGACGGCTCTTTCAACAGGGCTGCTCTCCTCCTGGGGCAGTTCACAGGCCCCCAAAGCTCACCTCACACTTGTGGGTCACGGAGCCGTACGCTTTGGACTCTGTCCTGTCACTGTACATCCCTGAGCGCAGCAGCCTGGCCTCTCCAGCGTTCTCCTGCCCGGAGTCGCTGCCTCCGGACTCGAAGTCCTCGGGGACGCTGCCGTTGGTCAGGAGGGTCGGTTCGGGCTCCTCGGCGGTCTTGCCGTTGCCCTCCGCCTCGGAGGGGGGTTCTTCTTCCTCCTCTTCGTGGCCTTCCAGCTCCACCTCCATCTCTGCAGGGACTTTGAGCGTCGGAGGGTCTGGCGGAGCAAGGAGGTAAAACGGGGCTCAAAAAAAAAGGCAGCGGGTTTCCGAGGCTGTCCCTAACGCCACTCGGGAGCGGAAGCCTTTGTCTGCTAGGAGGGTCTCAACGACCAGCCCCAGAAACGAAAAAGGAGCAGTACGGCGTAGCCAGAATGTGATGGATTCGCCACAACTCCCTCAGAACGTAAGTCAACGGAGGGGTTGCCATGCCAAGGTTGTCAGCGGCTCTGCTTTCAGACGCTTGGTGCAAGAATCCCCTGTGCGTAGAACATCCCTTCCGCTGTCACTGCATCTCTTGATCCAAACCCGTTTTGCACACCTCCCTTGGGCGTGACGGACTTTTTTCCCTCTCTCTCAGTAACCTTACATCCCTGCCTTGGTGCTCACCAGTTTCGCTGGCCTGAGAAGGAAGAGTGGAGATGGGACTGCTGTCTTCGTGGGGCTCCTCCGGCGATCCCTCCGGCGTCTCCCCAGGGCCTGCTGTCCCTGCGTCTGGAAAGAAGCACAAATTTGGCAGCACCTTCGAGACACCAGCGGGCCACAGGAGCAGGAAGGGGGGACTTCCAAGAGGGGCCAGAAGAAGAGGTTGCCTTTGGAGCAGAGTGGGGAAACGATTACGCTAAATGTTCTGCTGTTTGGCATGATTCATAACGGTCTGCCTTTCCTGTAAGCGTTGGAAAGAGTTTAGCTCGGAGGGATAACGGGAAATAAAGGTGTTTAAAGTTATGGCCGAAGGAGAGAGGCATCCCTTTCTTTATGGCAACAGAACTGCCCACTCAAGCTGGGCAGTGGGCAATGGGGAACTCAGGTGGGGCAGAGTTACTACTGTGGAACTCGCACCGACGTAAATTTTCAACTTTTCAACAAGCAAGACACATTTGAGATTTTTAAGTTCTCTTGGTAAAGGTAAAGGTTCCCCTCGCACATATGTGCCCGTCGTTCCCGACTCTAGGGGGCGGTGCTCATCTCCGTTTCAAAGCCGAAAAGCCAGCGCGGACCGAAGATGTCTCCGTGGTCATGTGGCCGGCATGACTCAATGCCAAAGGCGCACGGAACGCTGTTCCCTTCCCACCAAAGGTGGTCCCTGTTTTTCTACTGGCATTTTTTACGTGCTTTCGAACTGCTAGGTTGGCAGAAGCTGGGACAAGTCACGGGAGCTCACTCCCATTACGTGGCACTAGGGATTCGAACTGCTGAACTGCCGACCTCTCGATCGACAAGCTCAGCGTCTTAGCCGCTGAGCCACCGCGTCTCTCAAATCTTGAGATTTGGGAGAAACCAGGAAAAAGATAAAATGTTGCTTTTCTCCAGTGCATTTTCCCATTTAACCCTACAGCTGCGCTACCGAGAAGAGACTCCTGGCCCCTACCTGGCTTTTGACCAGTCTCGCTCCCTTCCGCCGCTATCGCCTCATCCTTCGGGTCCTCAGCAGGATGGGCCTCTTCGGCCGGCTGGAGGCTGCCAGAGATCGGCTCCTCCTGCTCCCTGGGGACTTCCAACTCTGCTTTGTGCCTGCTGTTGGTCGTTTTCTCCTGCCCTGGGATGGGGGGGGGGGAAGAGAGAGAGAGAGGGAGGAAGCAAGCAAAAGCCATTCAGGCCTCTCCAGCCAGAAACCCAGCAAGCAGGACAACTGGTGGCAACCTCCCCCAACCTTGGGGACCAGTCCAAAGATCTGTTTTAGCCTGCCATGCTTTTGCCCATCAAGATCAGCAGGGCCCAACCTTCCCGTTTCCACTACATCTACAGAAACTGGGCATCCGCAGTGGGCTCAAAATTATCAGTCCTTGGATGGCCCTATCTGTTCATCATAAAAACTTAATATTTCTGGCTCAACAGATCTATAGCTATCGTACCCCTCTAATGATAGACCCCAAGTTTCCAGTACAACACTGAAAGAAAACCAGAGCGGCCAAGCACATATCGGGTGCATCACATCGCATCCCCTCCATTGCTTCCAACAGAACAAAGTCAACAGTGCTTTGAGCCCAGGAGAGCAAAATCATTCCTGCTTGCCTGTCCTTTCCCCCCATCCCCACCCCCACCCCACCCCAAAGACCCAGCCTCAAGCTAGAAAGTTGGGGCTGCACGTTGGCAAGGCCTTCCCTTGTTGGTGCTTCCCCATGTCTTCCAAAGGCCGGTATCGCTTCCATCAGCTTTCCGCTGTTAAGAGTTTGGCATTAGTATAACAAAATGCCCCCTTTGTAGGACACAGCCTACACGCAAACACCCTGGAAATGTTGGCTCTTGAAACCTGCCGAAGTGCAGCTCAGCTGCAGAGCCACTTCCTGGGCCCGGCTGGAGACGATGGCTTCCTCTCCCAACAGGCCCAGGGTTTGAGGCAAGAAAGGGATCCGAACCCAAGGACAGGAAAGTGCCCTACCAACCACTGTGGGGATTTCCAGGCCAGCTGGTGCTGAGAGGGCCCTGAGCGTGTTGCAGGCTTGGACGACCTCCTGCATCTGAAGGAAGGTGCCCACGGCCAAGACGTCTTCCACATTCTCCGGGCTGAGGGTCAACTTGGCCGTGTACATGAATTCCAGCACATGCTCCAGACCTGCAGGAGACACCCCCACAGCCAGAAGATGAGTGCTGGCAGCAGTCACCAAATACTGCCCGTCTCCCTGCCGGCCTCAGGATGCTCTCTCCCAAAGCACAGGCCCCCACCTCTTAGTCAATGCTGCTCTTAAGCTGGACTGCATGAGAGGCTGGAGGCTCTCTAGCTTTGGCAGCTACTGTATGAGAGAAGGGGATCATTCAGGGAGATCTCAAAGCTGGCATCCTGTTCCTCACCAAGGCCAACTCCTCTAGCTGGACTCTCACTCCGATCTACCTCCCATCCCTAGCATCGGGGTGCTCCCAAATCTCATCTCGGAGAAGATTGGGGGACTTCTGCACCCAGTGAAAGGTGCAGGAAATAAGCCTAATGAATGGAACAGAACGGAATGGAGGAGAGGATAGGATAGGATAGGATAGGATAGGATAGGATAGGATAGGATAGGATAGGATAGGATAGGATAGGATAGGATAGGATAGGTTAGGTTAGGTTAGGTTAGGTTAGGTTAGGTTAGGTTAGGATAGAATTCTTTATTGGCCAAATATGATTGGACACACAAGGAATTTGTCTTGGTGCATAAGCTCTCAGTGTACATAAAAGACAAGATACATTCATCAAGAATCATAAGGGAGAACACTTAATGATAGTCATAGGGTACAAATAAGCAATCAAATCATACTAGGAAACATGATAGATAGATAGATAGATAGATAGATAGATAGATAGATAGATAGAATTCTTTATTGGCCAGGTGTGATTGGACACACAAGGAATTTGTCTTTGGTGCATATGCTCTCAGTGTACATAAAAGACAAGATACGTTTGTCAAGAATCATAAGGTACAGCACTTAATGATAATCATAGGGAAACAGTCAATATAAACCATTAAGGATACCAGCAACAAAGTTACAGTCATGCAGTCATAAGTGGGAGGAGATGGGTGATGGGAACGATGAGAAGATTAATAGTATTGCAGATTTAAGTGAATAGTTTGACAGTGTTGAGGGGATTATTTCTTTAGATAAAAGAAAGCAGGGAAGGCTTCAAGGCTGCCAGCCTCCAGTCTGCTAGGTCCCCCCCCCCCCGCCGCCCCTACCTGCCGCGTTGCTGATGTCCAGGTGCACCACGTCCTTCTGGTCGGCGAAGAGCATCCTGAAGTATTCACTGCAGGCCGCCAGCACCGCCTTATGGGCCTTGAAGTCGATGCCGTCCACCACGAAGGTGCAGTCGCACAACAGGCCCAGCTGCCGCTGCTGGTTCAGCTGCTCCAGGACTTGCTGGCTGTGCTGCGGGAAGTCCATGGCTGGCGGGGAGAGAGAGAGAGAGGCATATCAGGGGCTCGACGACGCCTCCTTCCCCACCCCACCCAGCCGAGTTTAGCCTGGCCTACCTTGCAAGGCTGTTGTGTCGCGGGAAAGGAAGAGGATGCATCGCATCCTTTCGCCCGCATCCCAAGCGAGGGATCCGGGCGCCGCCTGACAACCGCCGCCCCGCCTCGCCTCGCCTCGCCTGCCTGCTTTCCCGGCGATCGTCGGAAAGGAGACCCAACCCTCCCCGCACCCCGAGGTCTCTTTTGCCCGATCTCGCCTTGCGGGGATGGACCGATGGCCCCTCTCTCTCTCAGACCTCCCCCCCCCCCGGTCCCGGCGCTCCCCGCCCTCTCGGCCCCCGCCCTCTCGGCCCCGCACCTGCCATCCCACGAGCGTCACATCATCCCGGCGGCGGCGGCGATCATGGTGACACGGAACAGACAAAGGGCGCCGCCATTTTGCGCTTGGGCGGAAGCGGCGCTCCGAGAGCGGATGGTGCCCTCTTTCTACGGCGCAGGCGCTACGGGGTAGACTCCTCCCCTCCCTCGCGCTTTCCTCCACCTACCCCCCCGCCCAGGCCTGTCGCGCAGGCGCGTTAAGCTTTCGTGGGTGAAGTGGGGGGTTCAGGTCCCGTCGCCATGACGACCAAAGCGCCGAGGCCCGGTGTAGGCCTGAAGCCTTTGGGGGAACCAACCACCCGGCTTCATCCGTGCGGGGGTGGGGTGTGGGGAGCTGAGGTAAACTTCGGTCGCCTCCTCCTCCTCCTCCATCCCACCAAAGGGGAAACCGCCTCGGCAGCTGCCGGAGGGCGCGGCGGCTTCTGGGCTGGCTCCCGTGTTTTGCCAACAAGAGCCGTGTGGATCCTGTCAACAGCCCGGCCGTGTGGTGTAGTGTGGTGTGGGCCTTCCACTCCCGGCCCCTTTTGAACGGGCTGCGTTTCTCATCCCTGTGGGGAGGGGAGTGAGCAACAACAGCCCTGCGAGGTGGGCCGAGAGCGCCTTTCTTATCCCCCCTTCCCCCAAGCAGCAGCTTGGGGTGGGGGGGGGGGGCTCGTTTCTCCTCAAGCATTGGATTTGGGGTTTGGTCTCTCAGGCCGCCTTAAGAAGCGGCTCGGGGAGCCCCCTTCCAGGGCAGGGAGGCTGGGCTGGGCCTGGAATGGGCCCCCCTTTGCCCCCTCCCCCTCACTGGGGTCGGAGCCAGCTTGGAGGGCCTTTCGTCAGGCGGCTCTATTTCCAAACCATGACTCACTTCTTCCCCCACCCCCGTCCCCTCTTTGCCCCCGGCCCTTTGGCCTTCAGAAACTGTGTGTCTGTGTGTGTTGGATGCAAGTTGCAACACAAGGACAAAAGCTCCCTCCTTCCTCGCTCCTGTTTCTCTCACCCACCCCAGAGGTGAGGTTTCAGCAGGTTTTGACCAGTTTTGGAGAACCGGTAGCGGAAATTTTGAGTAGCTCGGAGAACCGGCAAATACCACCTCTGGCTGGCCCCAGAGTGGGGTGGGAATGGAGATTTTGCAGTATCCTTCCCCTGGAGTGGGGTGGGAATGGGGGTTTTGCAGTATCCTTCCCCTGGAGTGGGATGGGAATGGGGATTTTGCAGTATCCTGGAGTGGTGGGAATGGAGATTTTACAGTATCCTTCCCCTGGAGTGGGATGGGAATGGAGATTTTGCAGTATCCTTTCCCCGGAGTGGGGTGGGAATGGGGATTTTGCAGTATCCTTCCCCTGGAGTGGGTTGGGAATGCGGATTTTGCAGTATCCTTCCCCTGGAGTGGGGAGGGAATGGAGGTTTTGCAGTATCCTTCCCCTGGAGTGGGGTGGGAATGGAGATTTTGCAGTATCCTTCCCCTGGAGTGGGATGGGAATGGAGATTTTGCAGTATCCTTCCCCCGGAGTGGGGTGGGAATGGAGATTTTACAGTATCCTTCACCTGCCATACCCAGCAAGCCATGCCATGCTCACCAAGACATACCCACAGAACCAGTAGTAAAAAAATTTGAAACCCACCACTGCCCCCCCCCCACCACCACCCAAATAATACACGTTCACACAGCCAAAGTCAGCGGGTGACTTGGAAGAAAGTATTTTCCTGTAATTAAAAGTTTACATTTGTTGGTTTTTTTTTTTTTTTTACATCGTTTCAATTCCCCTGAACAGGTTTTTTTTTCCCTCTCTCTCTCAGCTTGTAGGGTGTAACTGGATTTGGAGGTGGGGTGCAAAGACGGGGACGGGGAAGGGAGGGGGAAAAAAACCCCTGAATCTAACATATGAACGTGTTAACATTTTAACTTGAATGCTTCCAAGATGTACAGCAAGAATCCTAAATAAGTTCACCAGAGGTAAACTCCATTGATTTCCTATCGTATAAATTTCATATCGCATCCTCTTTCTTTCTTTTTTTTTTTCATGTCCCGTCAACACTTCAAAACGTTAAAATTGCTGGCTGCAGAACTGGAAAATTCAGCTCCAGCTGCCTTCCAGCTTTGCTGTTCCTTTGCTGGCAAAAAACGAAGGTATTCTTTCCCCTTTCAAAGGGAGTTGGAGGGGGAGGGGGGGGAGGGCAGCTTTGGCCCGCTTAGGCTTTTTGCCGGCATCCCTTTAACCTTCAGCCCTGGATGACAAACCGAAACATCTCTTATTGACGGGGAACACAAGGACAGATCTGCTTTCCACCCCCCACCCAGCCCAGCCTGGCTCCCTGCCCGCTCTCCCGAACTGCTCCTGGAGCTCAGATTTTAATCTCAGTCCTGAAGGTTTGCTGCACTTGCTCCGATGACTTGGCTGGACTTCTCCTTGCCTTGACGGTCAGGCAGCCGTCTGCCCCCAGGGTGGAAGTGACCGATGTGGGGTCCACATCTTCAGGGAGTTGACATTTGTGGGTGAATGTGTTGACGATGGTCCCATCAGCTGCTAGCTGTCCGTGGGAGGAGGACAAAGAGACAGCAGTTAGGGCCCACGAGAGTCTGAATCCTGAAAGTTGATGTGAATTGCTCTTCCCAAGGTTCAGTTGCCTGCTTGCTAAAATAAAGGGCAGCCCCATCCCAAATTGCTATGAAATGGGGAAATTCTGGCCATGCTGCCAAAACTGAAGCTGGGGCGACTCAGTCTAAAAAGGTCTCTTCTTTTGCCAGACTGGCCCCCAGAGAGGCAGCTGGCATCAGGAGAAAGGCTCCCTGGGCAGCATTTCGGTCAGCATTGACTGGCAAGTCGGGGAATGTTCCCATTGCCATGTGCATCCCTAGCATAGTCAGAAGGGCACTCGGGTGGGGGCAGGGAGCCTCTTGGCTGCCATTCTTAAGACAGCGATGCCACTGCTGTCCCTAGGCTGCAGGCTTTGCTCCGTTAGATTGCAGGGGGCACATCCAGGTTCTTTTGGGCAGGGAGGGGGAGCTCTAGCACATTAAATATTTTTCCAAGCAAACCAAGGAAAAAGTACAACTCTTATAACTCCCATTTCTTGTTAATTTCCACAGTGGGACGATATTGGGATGCTCGCGGGATAGGCAGAAAACCTGAAGATCAGAAAAAGCTACTCCCCACTGCTGTGGATCCAAGGAAGTAGCTGCCTCAGCTTTTCTCAGGCAAGCATTTGGGGCTACCCCACCCCTCAGCCCCAGCCGGACTGCTCAGTTCTGCTTTAAAAATGGCTCCGGTTGTTTCCAAGACGGGGGGCCATCCCAGCAGTAAGCCACTCACCTTCTCAGCCCTCACTTCAATCTGGTTTTTGGATGTGGTAATGATAATGTCTTCGGGGGAGAAGTCACTGACATCCACGGCAAACTGGTATGTATCGCCCAAGGTTTTGATGTTTCCCATCCCGCCAGCCCGGCCTGTTGGGAGAAGAGATACTCTCTCGATTCTTGATTCCAGCACTGGGGACATGTTTGCTGGCAAAAGGAAAATTCTGGGGCGGGATCCTGGGCCAAGCAGGATGTGCCTTCTGTGCCTCCATTGGGCCTCCCAGGTGGCTCTGCTTGCAGCAGCTATTTGAGAGATGCTGCATAGCCAGGCAGAATTGCTGGGGGTGCTACTGATCTAGGCCCTGAAAATCCCACCTGATCGAGGGGGTACTCCCTCCCAAAAGACCACAGACCAGCCTGGAGCTTAAGAAGTGCCCCAAGGACTCTTATGGCCAACAGGCGTCCTAAATGGCAGGGGCTGGACACATCACATTTCAAGCCGTCTCTCTCTACCCTGTCAAGTGCCCATTTCCCCCTCCTCCCTGAGATCTTCGCTAGGTCCTGTTCAGGACACGGCCCTGAGGCCAACAGAGCTAAGAACGGAAAAGACCAAGCTGTCCTTGCTTGCCTTTGTGGCTTGGGATGCACTGAGACAGAGGCTGGGGAGCTTGTGCGAAACCCCCCTTTGTGCTCCTCCGCCTTTCACAAGTGCAGCCAGGCCAGGTGCAGGGAGGATTATCCTGGAGCAGAATGGTGGCGCCTGTGTGCCCATCATTCCAAGAATGGTTGGTGTAAACAAAAAAAAGGGTTTACCCTAAACAACGAAAATAGTGACAATCTCCTCTCCGCGGTCGCACAGCTTAAAAGTGGGAGCCTTGACTGTGGGACTGGCTAGACGAGAGCCAGGGGAGAGACCCAGGCAGCCAGGGGTCAAAGGCCGCCTATTCAGCCCTCTCTCCCCACTTGCCTGAGAAGCTTCGGGGATCCGGATGGGGCCTTAGGAACCCCCCCAACGTATTGTCGAATATTCCGTGGGCCTTCTCCATGGGACAGCCGCCTGCCTGGTCGTGTTCTGCCAAGAAGATGGTCGAGGGTGCCGAAGCAGTGAGCTCTGAGAGGGTGGCTATCCAAGTGGATCGATGCTGGAGGAGCTGCCCCCTCCGGAAGTCTCACCCGACAGAGCCACCCGGGGCAGCTGCGGAGCCTTTAAAAGCCTCGGCTGCCTTCCAGGGGTCTTGTCAAAGAGTCTAAATTTAGAGTGTTCTGCAGGACACGGCCAATGCCTCTGGAAAGCGTCCCATAGGCACGGGCTCTACACAAACAGAGAGAGGCGGGAGGGGAGGGCTGGCCCTCAGCATTCCATCCATGACTGGATCATCCCCCTGATTGGCAGCAGGATTGGCCTTCCGCAAGGAAGGGGAGAGCCTGGCATGGAAAGCAAGCATCCCGAAAGAGGAGGGCAGAGCCCAGGACCCCTGCTCCGTGTACTCCCCCCCCAATACTGAAGAGGGGTTCCCATTTCTCCAGGGGTGAGGTTTATTTCCCTGGCAGCTCAGAGAGCCTGGCATGGGCCTCCATGTAGAAGATGGAGATGGGAACAGGCCCTGCTGGCAAGCATCTCACAGCCTGTCTGCCGAAACTGTCTGGGGGCAGCTTGTAGCTAAACGCAGCTGCTTAGTCACCCTCCTCTCGGGGCAGTCTGAGTCATTGAGCCTGCGGCCTCCCGTGCCCTTTTTTCCTTCCCCCAGAACAAGCCCCAGAAGGCAAAGCGTCCTCCCTAACTCAGCTTCCATCTATTGCCCATCGCATTGCAGCTCTTCTGGCCCTTGGCTCCACTTCTGGAGTGCTGGCAGGAGGAGAGAGGGGCCATGGGACTCCCCAGGCAGAGACCCACAGACCGTAAATCATCCGGGAACCCACTCAAGAGTTCAGAAATCATGCCCAATTGAGAATTTGGCGGGGACTGTTTGGGAAGTGCCTGCTGATGCTTTTTGATTTCAGGAAGGGAGTGGATGGGTGTTACACTTTATATATTCGATTTTAATTGGTTTTAAAATTTATAAATCTATGTGTTTTAATATGGCTGTACACCGCCCTGAGTCCTTCGGGAGAAGGGCGGTATAGAAATCTAATAAACTTCAAACTTCAAACATGCCTTTTGTTTCCCTTGCTGCCGGAATGGCCTTCTGAGCTCACCTTGGAGCACACGGGCTCTCCTGCCCTGCAGCCTCTGCTCTCAGCCTCTCCTAAGAGTTCTCTTGACCTGCAGCAAGCAGCACCCTCCACCACCACCACCCCTGTTGTCTGTCCCCTCCCTAGAGACCGTGTGAGTAGCTACCTGCCCATTTTTGTGGCTAGCCTGTTGGGATGGCAAGGATCATGAGAGGCCGCCGTTGTTCCTGGCCAGGCTGTTTGGGGAGGAAGTGGTTGCAGCCCCTTCCAGCAATTGGCCCTCCTGATCTTGGTTCTGCACCCCCTACGGCTGGCCTAGACCTTGGGAGGTGAGCATAAACTGGGACGTTGAGTGACCGAAACAAAGGATCCTTGGGTGTGGGTGGCAAGGTGTAGGCCGGCCAGCCAAATGGGGCTGTTTGCCAGCTGCCTGCCTGCCCGCCCACCCCGCCTTCCTCATGCTGCTTGGCGAGAAGTCTGGCTTGAGCTGGAATAGGCTTGCTGGAGGGCCTTTCCTGTGGGTCCCAGAGAGAGTTCTGGATAGTTAGAGGTCAGGGAGGGAGGGAGGTGTGGGAGAGAAAAGGGAGAGCCCGGGAGACAGGTGTGTGCGTGTGCACCGGATCTGGTCAGGGCAGAGGCAGAAGAAACTGGCTTCAGAGAAGTCAGCCTGACCCAGGAGCAGGAGCCTTTGACAGACGCATACGCAGGCACCCTGAGCCGGCTGAGGTGGAGTGAGTCTCCTTTCCAGTCGGGGCCATTGAGGGGACCCTGGTTGTGTTTGGGGGGGTGGAGGGGGAAAGTGTGCATTGTTGTCTGCCTGTTGTCTGGATTTCCTTTAGTATCTGAGGCTCCCTCAGGCGATAAGAGATGCCACCTTCCTAGAGCGGAGAGTCAAGTGCCCTTGCCCTGCAACCAGGCAGGTGGATCCTGTCGGAGGTTTGGCCCTTTTGCGGCTGCTGTCAGGGGAGCATCTTCCCTTTACAGAGTGACCGGTTTGGGGGCTGGGGGATCTGGGTGCGCGTTCCTCTTCATTTCACCTTTTCAGAACTTTTGCGTTTTCAGGGAAAGGTGCCTCCTCACTTCCGTCCTGTGGCCAAGATCCCTACAAGCTGCAGCAGGAGGCCTCTGGGGACCCCGTCCACTCCCAGCCTCGGGGCATGGCTGCTGAGAGGCCAGAGAGAGCCGGTGGGAAGAAAGAGAGAGCCAAGAACAAGGAGGTGGAGGAGGAGACTAATGTGTTCCTGCCCTGGGAAGACAACTGGAGACCCTGGCCAAAAGCCCGGCGCAAGGTGCACGGTAGGAGCCTGGGAGATCCCACCCAGCCACAAGAGTGGCTTCCACATGGGTGGCACTGAGGTTGGAGCAGGGGTGAAATCTAAAATTTGTTACTATTGGTTCTGTGGGCATGGCTTGGTGGGGGGGGTAATGTGACTGGGTGGGCATGGCCAACTTTTTTTTTTTACTTTTAAAAACATTTTTTCTACAACCTTAAGAGATTGCAGAAAAAAATGCTTTTAGAAGCCTCTGACGATCAGGCAACTCAGCTGGGATCGCCAGAGGCTTTTAAAGGCTTTTTTTTCCCTACAACCTCTTTGGCCAAAGAGGTTGCAGAAAAAAATGCTTTTAAAAGCCTCTGACGATCCCAGCTGAGCCATGCAATCATCAGAGGCTTTTTTTTTTTTTACCTTTAAAAGCATTTTTTCGGCCGAAGAGGTTATAGAAAAAATGCTTTTAAAAGTAAAAAAAACAGCCTCTGATGATCGCACAGCTCAGCTGGGCATGGGAGGAATGGCAGGGCCTCTCTTTTGTCCATAATTCCCAGCCTCTGTCTACTGCCCTCTGCAGGTTGCCTGGAGTGCCTCAAGCGGCAACTCTTCCGAGTTGGGGACGATTGGTATTACCTCTTTGCCCTGGGCGTCATCATGGCGCTGGTCAGCTTCGCCATGGACTTCACCGTCTCCAGGGTTGCCAGCGGTGAGCTTTTAAAAGCCCCACCAAATCCCACCGCCCTCCCCAAGCTGGACTTTGAGGGACAAGCAAAAGGAAAGAGCATCTTTTGGGCCGCTTGTGGAGACCCCGTGCCACAAGGGATGCCAGTTTCAAGAGGGGGGGGGGTTAGGTTCTCCATGCCTTCAGGGCAGCCATGGTAGCAGACGACTCTGGCAGTCCTGGGGCAGTTCAGTTCCTAGCCATCTTCCATTTGAATTCTCCAGCGCACCTGTGGCTTTACCAAGAGGTTGGAGACTACCCGGTGCTGAAGTTCCTCTCCTGGACCATGTACCCGGTCGCACTCTCGGCTTTTTCCACGGGCTTTGCCCAAAGCATTACCCAGCACGCTGGAGGTGAGACGGGATAGAGGCTGGGGTCAGTCACCAGTGGTCATTATGCCCCTGTTCCAGCCCTTGGACTGGGAAGCAGCTTTCTTCTCTTCTCCCAAGTCTGGGTGAGAGGAGCGGGGAGAAAGATGGGCAGCCTGAGCCCGTTGGCACGGCTGTCTTTAGAAGAGCATATGACGGCCGTGGCCAGGGAGGCTTTTCATCAGGTTCGCCTGATTCGCCAGTTGCAGCCCTTTCTGGATGGCGACGCCTTGCGCACGGTCACTCAGGCACTCGTCACTTCCCGCCTGGACTACTGCAATGCTCTCTACATGGGGCTCCCCTTGAGGTGCACCCGGAGGCTCCAGCTGGTGCAGAATGCGGCTGCGCGGGGGATT
This sequence comes from Pituophis catenifer annectens, assembly GCF_029215685.1. NCBI lineage: Eukaryota > Metazoa > Chordata > Lepidosauria > Squamata > Colubridae > Pituophis > Pituophis catenifer. Next base: position 7,591,504 of record NW_027256898.1, on the reverse strand, counting down.
ATGGGAGTGAGAGGACACTCCCATGTGACACCTCTCCTGCGTGAGCTGCATTGGCTCCCAGTGGTCTTCCGGGTGCGCTTCAAGGTGTTGGTTACCACCTTTAAAGCACTCCATGGCATAGGACCTGGGTATTTGCGGGACCGCCTTCTGCCGCCAATAGCCTCCCACCGGCCAGTACGCTCCCACAGAGAGGGACTCCTCAGGGTGCCGTCAGCTAGGCAGTGTCAGCTGGTGACCCCCAGGGGGAGGGCCTTCTCTGTGGCAGCACCTGCCCTCTGGAACGATTTGCCCCCAGAGATACGGAGGATATCAGATCTCCGGGCTTTTCGCCGTGCCCTAAAAACTTTTCTCTTCCATCAAGCAGGGCTGGCGTGAAACCCCTCCCCCCCCCATTTTTGAGATATTAGATTTTTATTGTTTAATGGGTTTTAGTCATAAGGTTCTTAAATTTTTGGCCAAAGGGTATAATTCTTTTAAATTTTTAAATTTTGTATTGGATGTTTTTTACTTGGCTGTGCACCGCCCTGAGTCCTCTAGGAGAAGGGCGGTATACAAATTTAAATAAAATAAAATAAAATAAATAAAATAAAATAAAGGTTTCCTTCTTCCATCAGCTGCCTTGTTCTTCTTCCTGAAAGGGAAGATGCCTGAAGAAAGGGCAACTCCGGGGCCTCATTCACACATCGTGTCTAGCCTGGCTCGTTAGTTAGGGTTTGTGACGCCTCCGGGCGGGCACTAGGGACTCCTGCCAGGCGGGCAGAAGTGGTGGAGAGATCGTTCTGCCCTCTCTGTCCAGGCTCCGGCATCCCCGAACTCAAGACCATCCTGACCGGCGTCATCCTGGAGGAGTACTTGGCCATCGAGAACTTTGGGGCCAAAGTCGTGGGGCTGACCTGCACACTCGCCTGCGGGAGCACCATCTTCCTCGGAAAAGTGGTACGTGTCTAGCGGGTGGATGGAGGGGGCGGGTATCTCTCTCTCTCTCTCTCTTGCCTCCAAGCAGCGGAGCCTTTGTGGCCTGAGGGGGGTGGAGGGGGCGTTCAGCCTTTGGACACCGAAAGGAAGCCGTGATGGTTTGAAAGGGAAAAGTGTCCCGAGGGGCGGTTCTAGAGACAGGAGGAAGGAATTGGGTGTCTGGAGGGGAAACGGGTGGGCTTCAAAAATTTTAGCAAGGGCTTCTCTGCCTGGTTGCTGGGTGGGGGTGGCCATGGTGGGCGTGGCCTAGTCTTCCTCCTGCATAACGTGAGGGGCCGTTTTTGCCCTCCCCGGGCTCCAGACGCTTTCCCTGAGCCTCCAGGAGGGCAAAAATGGCTCTGTAGGCCCTCTGGAAACGGGCCCATTTCCAGCCTTCCCAAACTTCCGGTAGGCCTGTTTTTCGTCCTCCCTGAGCCTCCGCATGCGCCCTACACTTACCTGCATCCAAAATGGGCCACATGGGGACTCCTGGGAGGGGGCAGGGTGGGCGGGGCCAGCCAGGGATTTGGGGGGGGCGGTTCTCCGAACTGCACAGAATCTTAGCTAGAGGTTCTCCTGAACCCTCAGCACCCCACCCCTGAGGGGAAGTTTTCGGATGTTGCTTCTGCCCCATATCTATTTGGTCTTGCCCACCTCAGACGGCCTCCTCCTCCTCCTTAAAAAGAGCTTGTGCTGAAGGTGCCCCAGCTTAAGAGGGAAAGAGGGCCAGGGTCCCTTCAAACCAGGAAGGAGCAGAAACAGGGAAGCCAAGGGGTTGAAGATCCTGCCAGGGTCAGCCCAGCAACCGGGGTGAATGTTTAGAGTGGGTGGTGGTAAAATCTCCTTCCTAGAGACCTTCAAGGTCCGGCTGAGGTCAGGAGATGAGCCTCTTGTCTGGGGGGGGGGGGGGCTGCTGGGAGAGACTACCGTTGGATGGAGTGGGGGGGGCTCTTTCTCCCTCTGAGCCTTTCAGGTTCTCATCTTCATCTTCCTTCCGCCCGGCCTCTGCCAGGGACCCTTTGTTCACCTCTCCAGCATGATCGCCGCCTACCTGGGCAAGATCCGGACCAGCGTTTCTGGGGAGTACGAGGTACAGCTGAGGAGGCGAGGCTACACCCCAGGGATTGGTCCAGGGGCAGCTGAGAACTGTGTGGCTGTCTGGAGGGCCCCGAAGGCGGCCCAGCATTTGGGGTTCCTGGGGAGGGCGACTCGGCAGCAGCCTCAGAGGGCACCCCTTTCCTTTGCCTAGAATAAAATCAAGCAGAACGAGATGCTGGTGGCAGGAGCGGCCGTGGGCGTGGCAACCGTCTTTGGGGCGCCCATCAGTGGTAAGACACGTAGCCCCTTTGCAAAGGGAGGCCAAAGCAGGTGGAGGGCCAGGGAGTGGCCAGACGGGATGGATGTGGGACTGACTCTCTGGATTGCCCTCTGCCATTCCTCCAGGGGTCCTCTTCAGCATCGAGGTCGTGTCCTCCCACTTTGCCGTCCGGGATTACTGGAGGGGCTTCTTCTCGGCAACTTGCGGCGCCTTCATGTTCCGCTTGTTGGCTGTTTTCAATAGTGAACAAGGTGGGGCACAAGTGGAATCCCAAAGGAGGGATCCCCTCGGCCACTCTGTCTGGGGATGTGGGGCGGGGGAGAATGAGTGCTCGGCAGAAGCAGTGCATCAGAGGGGCTCAGCCGACTGATGCTATGGCTCCAGGTGGGGTGACCAGCCGGGGAGGATTGTGGTGTGCCACACCACTTCATCGGCTTCTTTGGATTGTGCTTGGAAGCTCCTGAGTTGACCCTTTCCCGTGGGCTGTTTGGCTGAGGGCCAGGCAGGGAGGCCGGGTGGGAGCTGGGAAGGGGCTCCAGGAGATCAGAGTCAAGAGCCCCTCAGCTTTTGCACCCCTGCTTTCCAGAAACCATCATAGCCCTCTTCAAGACCAGCTTTAAAATTGATTTCCCCTTTGACCTGCCGGAGACCATTTTCTTCACATTCCTCGGGTGAGGAGTGGGTCTCCTTGTGGGAGGAGGGGTGCAGCGGCAAGAGCACGTGCCAATTGGGAGGCCTCCTCTCCCCCTTTCAGCGTGATCTGCGGCGTGCTGAGCTGTGCGTACCTCTTCTGCCAGCGCTGGTTCCTGGGCTACGTCCGGAGGAACCCCTTCACGGCCAGGCTGCTGGCCACTGAGTAAGTAGCCGCCAGAGGGCAGCTTTCCAGAGTCCCTGGGATGGCTCCTCTGATTCCGGGATCGGAGAGGCGGAGGAGGCTTCCTGTGCAGGAAGTGGACTCCCTGAAAAGGGGGCTCACTGGAGAGACCACCGATGTTGGCCAGCAAGCTCATCTCTAAAGCTTTCTCTGCTTCTCCATCACAAAGTTTACCTCCCAGAAGTACAGCTGCCAATAGCAGCCCCCAGCCCAGACCCCTTCATAACCGGTGGCTTTTTGAGTTACGTTGCTTTCCCAATCTACTCTCCCCCTCCCCTCTCCCTGACCTTTGGGCCTTCTTTTGCAGGAAGCCCCTCTACTCGGTGCTGGTGGCCTTCCTGCTGTCCTCCATCACCTTCCCCCATAGCCTGGGACGATTCATGGCCTCCAGGGTAACGTATCAGCCATTGCTGCCAAGGGCTAGAGCCTGCGGAGAACGCATGGGGGGGTGTGTGCTGCTGGCTCTTTGCCATGACAAGCCAGAGGAGCTGAAGCAAGCTTCGTGGGAGGGGGGGGAGAGGCTGCCAGCCCCTCTCTGCCATGGGGCAGAAGGCGAAGACCGTTTCCCTTTCTTTTTTTGCAGCTGAGCATGAAGGAGCTGCTCACCTCCTTGCTTGATAACCGCACCTGGAGTGTCCTTTCCCAGAACGTTTCGCTTGACAGGCCTCCCCAGGTGGACCCCCTCAACCTGTGGGAGGAGTGGTGGCACCCCGACATCACCTTCTTCGGCACCCTGTCTGTCTTCCTGGTGATGAAGGTGCGTGTCGGGGAACTCCCTCTGCCTGGCACGCAGCAGAACTCCCTCTCTGGGCCGGGTCTCCTCTGACCTCTTCTTGGCCTTGCAGAGCTCCTTCCAGGGGCTCTCGCTTACACTCTCCGTCAGCCTTCTGCTTTGCTCAGCGGTCAGCCAGCCAGCCACCACGGGCCCTGCTCTCAAAAAAAAAAAAAAGAAGAAGAAGAAGAAGACGACTGGGCTGCCAGCGTTGATCTCTTTCTGCCCTTGCAGTTCTGGATGCTGGTCTTGGCCACCACCATGCCTATGCCCGCTGGGTACTTCATGCCCGTCTTCATTTACGGTGAGCCAGTGGTGAAATGTAAAATTTGTTACTATCGGTTCTCTTGGCGTGGCTTGGTGGTGGTGGGGTAATATGACAGTGGGCGTGGCCAACTTTTTATTTTTTTCTTTTAAAACCATTTTTTCTACAACCTCTTTGGCTGAAGAGGTTGTAAAAAAAATGCTTTTAAAAGCCTCTGACGATCTCAGCTGAGCCGCGCGATCATCAGAGGATTCTTTTTTACTTTTAAAAGCATTTTTTCAGCCAGAGGTGGTAGAAAAAAATGCTTTTAAAAATAAAAAAAAAAGCCTCTGATGATCGAGCTGGGCAATGGGTGGGGGGGGGCAGGGATTTTTGCTACCGGTTCTCCGAACCATCCGCCTCCATCGCTACCGGATCTGGCAATCCGGTCCGAACCGGGAGCATTTCACCCCTGCGGTGAGCGCTTCCACTTTCTCTAGTTTTCTGCTTTCAGCCTCCGGAGAGGTTGGTCTGTCAGGCTGAGGAGGGAAAGATGATCTTTCTCTCTCCCTCCCCAGGAGCTGCCATCGGGCGCTTGGTGGGTGAAGCCGCAGCCTTCCTCTTCCCCATGGGCATCACCGGTGAGGGCCCTCCCAGCCCCATTATCCCTGGGGCGTATGCGCTGGCAGGTATGTCGAGAGGCTTCCTTGGCACTCAGGGAGGCACAGGCAGTGTGGAAACAACCCCCCCCACACACACCTTTGCTCCCCCTGAGATCGGCCACCCTCTGCTCTCCCCTCCCCCTTCCAGGGGCCGCTGCCTTCTCTGGCTCGGTCACCCACACCCTCTCCACCGCCTTGCTGGCCTTTGAGATGACCGGACAGATCGCCCACATCCTCCCTGTCCTGCTGGCCGTCCTGGTGGCCAACGCCATTGCCCAGAAGTTCCAGCCTTCCTTCTACGATGGCACCATCATTGTCAAGAAGCTACCGTACCTTCCCCGCATCCGGAGCAGGCATATCGAGTGAGCTGCCCTGCCCTCTTGGCTTGCTGGGGACCCAGGGATCGGGATGCTGGCCTTCCCAAAGAACGGGCACTCTGCGTGTTCCCAGAGCACCTCTGGCCTTGCCTTGCTTGCAGGCGCCAGCAGCTCCTCTCTCCCAAAGCGCTGCCCTGTCCTGATAAAGCCATTGGTCTGGTGAGCGCTGCTTCCCTTGCAGGTCCTACATGGTCACCACCCAGGAGTTCATGAACACCGATTTCGTCATCCTGTCCCAGGAAGCCACCTTTCACGACATCCTCCAGGTGGTCACCACGACGGATGCCCAGGAGTATCCCGTGGTAGACAATGCTGGTAAGGCGGTGTTCCGAAAGCAGCGAGTCTCTCTGTGTGCATCTCGTGCTGGATCCGTCTACTGGGAGGGTCCCACCTTATGGCTGGAGTGGCATTGAAGCATTTGTAACATAAATATGCCCGTACGCACAAACACGTTCCTAGAAACTACAGTCTTAGAATAACAGAGTTGGAAGGGACCTTGGAGGTCATCTAGTCCCCACCCACAACTCAAGCAGGAGACCCTACACCATTCCTGACAGATGGCAGTCCAGTCTCTTCTTGAAAGCTTCCAGCGATGAACCTCCCACAACTTCCGAAGGCAACTTCTGTTCCATGGGTTGATTGTTCTCACTGTCAGAAAGTTCCTCCTCATTTCTAGGTTGAATCTCTCCTTGGTCAGTTTCCATCCGCTATTCCTTGTCTGGCCTTCAGATGCTTTGGAAAATAGCTTGATTCCCTCCTCTCTGGGGCAGCCCCTCAAATATTGGAAGACTGCTATCCTGTCTCCTCTGGTCCTTCTCTTCACTAGACTAGCCAGGCCCAGTTCCTGCAACTGTTCATCGTATATTTGAGTCTCCAGTCCCCTCATCATCCTGGTTGCTCTTTGCACTCTTTCTAGAGTCTCAATCTCTTTTTTAAAGTGTGACCAAAACTGGACACTTCCCTCTGCTTCTTTCTCCCTCAAGAGTCTCAGATGCTGCTGGGAGCGATCCAGCGGTCCAGTCTCATCCAGTTTCTCCAGAGCCATGAAGACTCCAGTCTGCCACAGGAAGAGCCGGGGAAAGAGGTAGGTCTGATTCCCGACAGGGTAATTCCGACAAGAGCTGACCACGTGCTTTCCAGGATTTGGGGAGGGGGGGGCAGGACTCCTTCCCATCCTGCTGCACGGCACATCCGTGGCTGCGCTTCTCTCTTCCAGCTCCTCTCGGGCCAGACTTTGAAAGAAGGCTGCACCATCAGTCCTGTGAGTCTGCAGCTCTCCCCATGGACATCCCTGCACCAGGTACTTCGGGCTGTCGAGTGCCCTAGAGGTTGCCTTTGTCAGGGGCACCCAGACTCATTCCTCTGCTGAGGCGCCAGGGCAGCAACATCAGCAGGCAGGGAAGCTGCCACTTTGTTGAACGGTGGGGGGAGGGATTGACTGGGGAACAGGGCAGAGGTGGGTTTCAGCAGGTTCTGACCAGTTCTGGAGAACCGGTAGCGGAAATTTTGAGTAGTTCAGAGAAATACCACTCTGACTGGCCCCGCCCCCATCTATTCTTTGCCTCCCGAGTCCCAGCTGATTGGGAGGAACTGGGGATTTTGCAGTATCCTTCCCCTGGAGTGGGGTGGGAATGGAGATTTTGCAGTATCCTTCCCCTGGAGTGGGGTGGGAATGGAGATTTTACAGTGTCCTTCCCCTGGAGTGGGGTGGGAATGGAGATTTTGCAGTATCCTTCCCCTAGAATGGGGTGGGAATGGAGATTTTGCAGTATCCTTCCCCTGGAGTGGGGTGGGAATGGAGATTTTACAGTGTCCTTCCTCTAGAGTAGGGTGGGAATGGAGATTTTACAGTATCCTTCCCCTGGAGTGGGGTGGGAATGGAGATTTTACAGTGTCCTTCCCCTAGAGTGGAGTGGGAATGGAGATTTTGCAGTATCCTCCTGGAGTGGGGTGAGAATGGAGATTTTACAGTATCCTTCCCCTGCCATGCCCAACAAGCCATATAAAAAAAATTGAAACCCACCACTGGAACAGGGCCAGGCAGGGTTTTCAAGGGGGGGTCCATTGGGGGAAGAGGTTTCTGAGAAGGGGCTTTCCTTTTGGACCTCAGGGACCACTAAATTCATAATTTTAAATCCCACGGACCGCTAATACGAATTAGCGACGGGATGGGGTCCTTCAGGCACTTAGTTTGACTGCCTGTTAGCAGAGAGAAGTGCCCGGGGTCAACCGTAGCTTTGCTTTCCATTTTGCAGCCTGGAATCTCAAATACGGCCAAGAATGAATGTTTGTCTTGTAGCCCGCCCGGGTGCTAGATCGCTACCCCCCCCTGCAAATTCTGTCTCTCGAGGAGCCCAGCTGAAATTTTGTGCACCGCTCACTGAAGCATCTGGACTCGCAGGGAGGGAGGGAGGGAGGGGCTGGAGCTACTAAACAGGCAGCCAAGCTAAGTGCCTGAAGGACCCCATCCCGTCAGCGAGTGGGATTAATTGCTTTGGCGGGCCATCTCCGGCCCAGGGGCCGTAGTTTGAGGATCCCTGATTTAATGCAATATTTTTTAAAAAATGCAAAAATGTAAAGATTTTTCTGTGGACCACCAAAATTTTCTTACGGACCACCAATGGCCCACGGACCACCTATTGGTGACTGTTGTTCCAGAGGAGGGAAGGAGCATTGAGCGTCTTTTTTTTTTTTTCTCTCTCCTGCAGGCCCACAACCTCTTTGAGATGCTGAACCTGCAGCGGGCTTTTGTCACCCAGCTGGGGAAAGTGGTGGGAATCGTGACCAGGAAGGAGGTGAGTAGCTGGGCTGCCCCAGGAGGGCACAGCGGGGTGCAGTTCCTCCTTCCCATCTGCCCTCCTGGTTGGGGCGATGAGGACAGGCGGCCGCTCTGGAAGCTCGGCTTCTACTGCTATGCCAAAACGCAGGGCATCGTTGGCCTGAAAAGGGGGGGCCTGCAGCCTCCCTCTTGAGCTGGCGAGGGAAAGGTGAGACCCTCCCCAATGGAGATAAGGCACTTCCGGACGTTTGCAACGTGGACTCGCTCTCTGTGCCCCGTTCTCAGCTTTGCTTTTTCTTCTTTTTTTTTCCAGCTCAGGAAAGCCATAGAAGAGCTGGCCAATCCCAAAGCCGGGCGATAGCGGAAGCCCGTGGAGACGTGAAGCTGTAGGTTTAGTTCCTGGGGTTGGGGGTGGGGGTGGGGTGTTTGTGACCTGGTGTTTGTTTGCTAGCGAAATTTAGTCTTGCCTAAAGTTGAACCATGGGGAGGACGGTAAATTCACTGCAAAGTTGTTTTTTTTAAAAAAAATGAGTGGCAAGTGGAAGATGTAGGCCCTTTTTAGATATTTGGGCATTTTAAGAAATAAAAGACACAACAGAATGGTTGTAATGTATAGACGTCTCAAGATTTCCCCCAGTTTGGTAACTCTTGAGTAGAGGCTCTAGCGTGAGATGAGTGGAGTTTTGAAAGGGGCTTCACCTGGCAGTGTCCTTTCCCCAGTTAACGAAAAAGAGTCCCGGGAACCTGCTGGCTTCTCCTCCTTTATCACACTCACACACACACACACACACACACACACACACACACACACACAGACATGTCCTTCAGTCAGGCTGGATTAGACCTCGCCTCCAATCAGAGCAAGCCTGCCTTGCTCCTTCCTTCCTTCCCCAGCTGGAGAGGGCCCCCAGGTACCTCCGAGGCCAACCTCTTTCTCCCAGCTCAGACATGGAGGGGATCACTGGAGGGCACCCGGCAGGTTCCTTTCAGGCAAAAAGGTGGACGGCGTTTTTCTGCGGCACCTGTTTTTATTTACACCTTCAGTACAACCTTCCTCGGCCAGCCATCCTTTAGTCCGTATGGAAGGATTTGACGTTGCTCTGTGAACATTAGCAAGCACTTGAAGGGACAGGAGGCTGTATGGATCATGTAGGCAGGAAACCCTGAAGGGAGCCTCGTCCCGAATTTCCACCCGGATACCGACCCCTGCTCCAAGTCCATCCTCCACCGGGCCTCCCCCACCGCCTTGCCGGCAGCACAGGGTCCGTCTCGATGCCGAAAGTGCTAATCATGGATCAGGCTCTTGACGGGCTGCGTCGAAAAAGTATATCCTCCTGCAACCAAAACGGCTCTGGGACCGTAATACATTTCTTGAACCCAGCTCTTCAGGCCGCCAGGCAAAGGGTGGGCTGGGCTTACGAAGAGGCCTCTCCGTCTCTGGAGCAAGACACACACACACCCCCATCGGCCCACGCAATCCCGTCCCTCCTGGAGCTACTAATGCCACCGCCGTTGCTGCCAGCCTCGCCACCCTAGTCGTAGAAGACCTCATCCTCGGAGGGAGAGCTGCTGTCCACGTAGCGCAGGGATGTGGCACTCTGCTGCCATCTACGGGCGTTGGGCGGGTTCCCTTCTGCCATTCCCAAGCCGCCTTTGGCCCTGCTCCACTCGTTCGCTTTCAAGGGTCTGCTTGGGATGGGGGATCCCTGGTTGGAGAGCGCGAAGGTCTGGAGGCCGCTTGCCGGAGCCGGCGGGCAAAGGAGAAGGCCGTCCTGCAGATAGATGCCTTCCAGATCTGGTCGGAAAGAGAAGAAGGAAGAAGAGGAGAAAGAGGAGGAGAGTCGGGGGGACTGAGAGAAAAGCAAAAGGAATGGATGGACCCATCCTGGGCCAAAGGCCAGGGATCATACCTGGCAGCTGGACCACGTCCTGCGAGCCTCGCCTGTTGCTCAGCTCCTCTTCGTTCAGGGAAGACCAACCACTCAGAGTGGCTTCCGCGATGGCAAACTGCTCAGCCACACCTGGAGAGGGGCCGGAGAGCTGGGAGGTGAGGCACAGACGGCCTGGGACAAGACTGAGACACCTTCCCCCCCAAATGCAAGCTCCGAAGAGTTGATAAACCAGCCTTCCCATCGCAGGAAGCAAGGGATGCCCAGTAGCTGCAAACAGAGAATGCTGGCCAGATGCCCCCTCCTGTCTCCCTCTGGTTGCACCAGCCCCCCCCTCCCCCTCCATCCCTCTCCCCCACCTTCCCTCACCTGCCGCAAACCGAGCCTCCTTCAGCTCGTCGGTCAGCTCCTCGTACAGCACCTCTTCCGTAGGGGGCTGCTCCCAGCCCACGGGGGGAGCACTCCAGCCCTTCCACTCGATGAGGTGGGCCACTCGTCCTTGGGCCATGGCGGTGGGCTTGGTGATGTGGTCCTTCAAGCTCTGGATGAGGCCTGGGGGACAGAGGAGAAGCAGGACTGAGCCCAGGCGCGAGCAGATGGGGGAACCTGGGGGAGCCATGTGGGGGGGGACGACGAATGCCACCGTGCCAGCTCTGCTGCCTTCCTTTCCCGGCTCGGTGGGGGGGAAAAAAAAAAAGAGAAAAAACTACAGAGGGTTTCCATGGAAACCAACAGCGCAAGACCCATTCATCTGCCTGCTGTCCAAACGCTTCAGCTGCAGCGGAGCGGCGAAGACCCCCTTTGCAGCCGGTGAAGATGGACTTGCCCGATCCCTGAAAAAGGTGGCCCTCCCTTACCCGTCTCCGGGCCCCTCTCCCATAGGAGGCTCCTTTCTGGTGGGATGCTTATCGAGCTGACCACACCCACACCATTGCCAGTGTCACCCAGCGAACAAGGAGGATCATCACGTTGGGGGATCTTGAGACCATGTAGTCCAACCTTTCCTCAGGAATCCAGATTAAAGCATCCCAGAGATGCAGAGCTGCTGTTTTATCCAGCTGCTCCGATGCCTTGGAAGCTGTTCACTTTGGATCATCCGTGTTTCGGGCACTGTGGCCGCCACCCCCACCCCACCACAGCAGGGACACCCCCCCCCGGACATCAGGCGACGTGGACATTCATTGCAGCTCTCCTGGCCTTTGGCGTGAGGCTGCTCTGATGGAGAAGGGCCTCTTTTGTGTTTCTGTTGGCCGAGAATTTGCTGGGAAGCCATTGATCCGGAGGGCATACCTACCCAGCAGGGAAGAGGTAGCAAGGGCTGTCACGTCGTAGGCCGCCAAGGTAGCCCCGCCAGAGCCCCGCGAGGACTTCTGCAGGAAAAGAAGAGGGAGGTGACTTAGGATGGCCTGCTCTGTTCCAGCCTGGCTGGTTGTGGGTCTAAAGCGGGGGTCTCCAGCCTTGGCAACTTTTAAAAGCTTGTGAACTCCCAGGACTCAACTCCCAAAGCTGCCTGAGGAATTCTGGGAGTTGAAGTCCACAAGTCTGAAAGTTGCCAAGGTTGGAGACCCCTGATCTAAAGGAAGCCCCAGCCTCTGAGGGGGGAGCTGCATGCAGCCTGTGGGGACTCCCTGCCAGCCAGAACCGGGGAGGGGGGTGGAATTTAATCATTTCTGAAGACGTCTCCTGGGATAGGGTGCAGGAAGGGGCTTCTGGGCAGTTGCTGTCCCCAATTTGAAATGTCCTTTTCTTCCCTCTAGGAGGTGCACCTGAGACCATCCTAGCTGTCGTTTTCAGTAACAGGCCTTTAAATTACGTTTCGCCCTGTACCGTTTTGGCTTTTTATCTGCATGTTTAGCTACCCGCCCGATTGTATGTCACTTTCAATGTATTATTTGTCATTGCCCTGATGAATGCAATGGTGTAGTTTTTCATTGTCAAAAACCGTCAGTGCTTGCTTTCGGGGGAAGAGGGGATAGAAATGGGATGGAAAAGTTTTCCTCTTAAGGGGAGGGGTGCCAGCCTTTACCTCACAGCTGCTTTCTTTTGGGGGGGTGACAGGTGGATTGCTGCCTTCCTGGTCTGGCAGAGGGACAGTGCCTCCCTCCTTGTGGGCCCTCGTGAGGAATTCTGCAGAAAGAAAGCAGGAGGTTCAGCAGCAGCACAGACAGGCCAGGCTCTGGGATGGGGAGAGGGCCGTGTAGCTAAGGCATCCTTCAAGCCATCCCCCCCCCCCCCCCCAAAAAAAAAAATAGAATAGAATTCTTTATTGGCTAAGTGTGAATGGACACACAAGGAATTTGTCTTTGGTGCATATGCTCTCAGTGTACATAAAAAGACAAGATAACATTCGTCAAGAATCATAAGGTACAACATTTAATGATAGTCATAGGGTACAAATAGTATAGAATAGGATAGAATAAGAATAGAACAGAATTAGAATAGGATAGGATAGAATAAGAATAGAACAGAATTAGAATAGAATAGAATAGAAGAATAGAATAGAATAGAATAGAATAGAATAGAATAGAATAGAATAGAATAGAATAGAATAGAATAGAATAGAATAAGAATTAGAATTAGAATAGAATTCTTTATTGGCCAAGTGTGATTAGACACACAAGGAATTTGTCTTTGGTGCATACGCTCTCAGTGTACATAAGGAGAATAAAATACATTCATCAAGAATAAAAAGATACAACACTTAGTGATAGTCAAGGTTACTAATAAGCTATCAAATCGTACTAGGAAACAAATAAAAACAATATAAATTGAAAGATCCAAGCGACATGGTTATAGTCATAAGTGGGAAGAGATAGATACTAGTAAGGTAGAGAAGAATAATAGTAATACAGTCTTTAGTAAATTATTTGACAGTGTTATGGGAGTTCTTAAGCAGAGTGATAGCATTCGGGGAAAAAACTAATAGTAAAAAAAATAGCAATACAGTCTTAATAAATAGTTTGACTGTTGTGGGAATTAGTTGTTTAGCAGAGTGATGATAAAAGTCAGGAAATGGGGGGGGGGTTGTGTCCCTTGCTCCACTATGAGTTTGGCCTTCATAGTGACCACCCTTTCAGTAGCTGGCCAATGCGCACTGGGGAGTCCATCCAGGGAGGAGCTGGTCCTCTCCATTGGCATTTAGATCGGCCTGGGGCCTTTGGCTGCTCTGTGTGGGTCTGCGCACCCAAAGGTTGCAGGCTCAAGGGGCTCTCAGAAACTGGGAGGGCCTCCCTGTAGCCAGCAAGCCCGGATTTCTTGTCACTTCACATGCAGAAGGGAAGGGAAGGGGGCGAGATGCTTCCTACTGCTTCCTCTGCTTTGATCTTCCTGCAGAAGGCAGCCAGGAGGGTGGGGGTGGGGGGCTTCTTTTAGGACCCACGTTACCTGGGAGTCTCAAAGGTGCTTTTTCGAAAGGCAGCTGGACTTGGAAAAGGGCACCTTTGGGACAACCGTGGCCTGAATGACCGAGAAATTCCACAGACAATATCTGGGAGTCTTTGAAAGGGATCGTGGGTTTCTTCTACCTGAGATGGAGAAACTCTCCATCCCATAATCGTTCTCGCCTCACAGCATAGGGAACTAGCACCCCAGGGATGGGAAAGATGGATTTCCTGCACAAAAATCCATTTTCAGGACTGACCTCTGGGCAATGAAAGTTGCTTCAAGATTCTAGTCCTCAGGTCTCCTTCCTGATTGTTTCTAAACTGTTTGGGTGGCCGTTTTGTCATGTTGCTTGCCAAAAGAAACCCACCTGATATGCTGCTCTTAAACTTACAATCTCATGCCCCCTTCCCTCCCCCCAAGTCCTATATTCGGTCACTTAGTGCAGCTGCCCCCCAATCTTTTGGGCACCAGGGACCGGTTCTGTGGAGAGGTATTTTTCCGTGGACCGGAGGGGGGAAACGTGGTTTCGTGTGCTACCTGCATCCCATGGAGGGGGCTTTGCTTGTTTGCACGGACCTGGTTTCTGGCATGCCGAGGACTGTTGTCGGTCCACGGACCTGGGGTTGGGAACCCCTGACTTAGAAAAATGGAGAGTTTCTGTGAGTAGCTGGTGGTAGAAACAAGGCTGACTCTTGGCTGCTTTCTTTCTCCCTGTGCTGGGACCAGGGGTGAAATCCAGCAGGTTCTGGCGAACCGGTAGCAGAAATTTTGAGCAGTTCGGAGAACCGGCAAATACCACCTCTGGCTGGCCCCAGGAGCAGGGTGGGAATGGAGATTTTGCAATGTCCTTCCCCCAGGAGCAGGGTGGGAATGGAGATTTTGCAATGTCCTTCCCCCAGGAGTGTGGAGGGAATGGGGATTTTGCAGTATCCTTCCCCCAGGAGTGGGGAGGGAATGGGAATTTTGCACTATCCTTCTCCCAGGAGTGGGGTGGGAATGGAGATTTTGCAATGTCCTTCCCCCAGGAGTGGGGTGAGATGGAGATTTTGCACTATCCTTCTCCCAGGAGTGGGGTGAGAATGGGGATTTTGCAATGTCCTTCCCCCAGGAGTGGGGAGGGAATGGGGATTTTGCAATGTCCTTCCCCCAGGAATGGGGTGGGAATGGAGATTTTGCAATGTTCTTCCCCCAGAAGTGGGGAGGGAATGGGGATTTTGCAGTATCCTTCCCCCAGGAGTGGGGTGGGAATGGAGATTTTGCAATATCCTTTCCCTGTCACGCCCACCAAGCCACACCCACAGAACCGGTAGTAAAAAAAAAAAAAATTGGACTGGCTGGGACTATTTTCCCACCACACCTGTCACGCTGCAGACTTCCACTTGCCCCCCCCCTTTCCTTTGAGGCAATCTGCCTGCCACTAGAGATACTTTCGTGTGTGTGTGTGTGTGTGTGGGGGGGGGGGGGGGGGTTCTGGCCCCATCCTCCTCCCTACCCTACAGGTGGGGGTTTGCAAACAACCCGCTGCTTTCTCGTTTTGGAGGACGGAGGCGCTTGCGTGGCCGAACGAGCGAGCTGCTCCTTGAAGTAGGAAAGACGGCCCCATCCTTTGAACATGTACAGAATGCAGAATGACCTCTGCAGCGTTTCAGCCTTCCAATGGCTGCATCATTTCGTGTCCCTTCACCCACCGCCGGCAAATGGACTGAGCGGAGGGGGGGGGGAGAAAAGCGATCCAATCTCACCTCCGTCCCAAATCGGGAACCACTTCCACAAAGACCCCCCCCCCGACCCCCTCCCCAGCATGTTCCCCCCTGCTTTTCCGGCATCCTTTTAAGCTACAAGGATGCAGATGTAGACCGGGGCGGAGGCGCATCTCCTACCTGAAGCCCCCCCCCCAACTCCCACTCCCTCTCCCGCTGCCCGAGCAGAGACCGCTTTTGCAAGGAGCCAAGCCCGACCTCGGGGGTCGCCCTGCGCCCCCACCCGGATCGCAAGGGGAAAAGTGAGCCCAAGCGGGACACAGCTCACCTTTGGTGGCGCACGAGCCCATGGCCGGGCGAGGGGCGTGCCGGAGCCGCCGGGCGCATCGAGGAAGGAGCCGTCGTTCGTCCGGTGCCCGGGGCCTTCAAACGGCGTCTGGGCTGGCGAAAGGCGGAGCGGTCCGGGCGCCGGAGGAGTCACCTCTCCTTCCCCTCCTTCCTAAAACCGATCTCCCCCCCTCCCCGAAAAAAAAGGACGGAGCAAAACGGATTAGGGGAGAGGGGAGCGATGGGTCTCGCCCCCTTAAAGTCGCTCCAAAGCCCCCACGATGCCCGAGAGGCTGCGAGTCCGCTGGAAGGCGCTCCCGCGCCGAAGCAGTCCCGCCTCCGCGGAGGTCGCTCGTTCCAGCGCAGCAGATCCTCGGCTTTCGACGGCCTCATCGGAGGAAGGGGGGGTTGGCTTGGAAGGGGGTGCGATCCATCGGTCCTCACCGAGAAGCTCGACCTGCGGCGCCCCCCCCTTCCTTCCCTCCCTCCCTCCTTCCTTCCTTCCTTCCTTCCTTCCTTCCGTCCTTCCTTCTCAGGACCCGGATCCCGTCGCGTGCAGCTTGCGGCAGGCTCTGCGGATCCTTTTCTTGTCGATCGTGTCAATCCTCCAGCCTTGAGCGCCACGCAGCCCCTGCAAGCGGGGAGGGCAAGCCGGGTATCCAAGCCTTCCCCCGGGAAGCCCGAGATTGGGAGTGGGAGAATCCGGGCATCGCAGAGTAGCCATCCCCACGGAGCTTTTGGCCACAGCTGGAACCCGGGATCCAGCTTAAGAAAATTTGGGAAGGCAATGCGAGCCCCTGAAAATCCGGGGGCCGATCCTGTGCCAAAGGGGATTCCAGCCACCCTTTGGAGCCCAGCACCTGCATGGAGCTTTGGAGCACTTCCCAAAGATGCACCTTTGGAGCACGGGAGCCTTCCACCAACTCTTAGGTTCCTTAATGCAGGAGGCACTTTGGGGAAACGAAATCGCGCGTGGGGGGGGGGGAAAGAAGATCCTCCGGAGCGGCGGCCAATCACAATTCCCAGATGCCCCGATGAATGGATCCCCTTTCGCGCTTCCCTTCCCCTCTTTCATAAGGATGCTTTAAAACAGCTGTGCCTCCTTGGCCGCTCTTAGCTCCACCCACCCTCGCCGCGTCACGATTCGAATTCCCACCAATCGGGGAAAGGGAAGAAAGGGCGGGTCCCTGAGCAAAGGCGGGGCCGCCAAATGGGAGGGAAGGTTCAAATAGGAGTCGGGAGGCCGAGGCGCCGTTGCGTAGCCTAGAGCGTCTCCATGGCGGAAAAGTGAGTGAGTCACCAGCGGCCCTTCTAGGAACCACGCTGTGTTGGGTGGGAAGGGACCCGCGGCGGGAGGAGGTAGCGAGCTTTGGCGCTGGTCACATGACCCCCCGGGAGCCAATGGGGTCGCTCTGTTTGGGCGGGAAAAAGCGCGGTTAGCATGGCCGGGTCCTGAGGCAATGCGTTGCTTGAGGCCTAGCTAAGCCTGCGAGGCGGCGGCTACTTGAGGCTCCGCTGAAAAAGCCCGACTTTGCCTCGCCCGCCGACTAGGAGCCAACCGGGGAGGGCCTGCTGCTGCTTCTGCTCCTCCAGACGCGGTTTTTTTTTCCCAGGTGCGGCGATGGCATCCACTCCGTCGAGTGCCTGGAGAAGAACTTCGTGAGTGGCCGGGTCGGGGGCGGCTATGGCGGCCGGCCGAAGGTTCCCCTCAGCGCAGGCCGCTTCAGGCCTGCTTCGAGCGCCCTTGGCAGCTCTGGGAGGGCCCGAGTGGCCCTTTTTCTCTCCCGGGGGGGGGAACCCAATAAAGAAATACAGTATATAAGGAGAAGCTCCAGCGCTCAGCCTCTTGCCTGTCTTTGCAAGGCAATAAAATCACCTTGAGGGCTCTTGGTTGCTGTAGAGGAGCTGGGTTTGGGCCAGGACACACACACACACACACACACACACACACACACACACACACACACACAACGTCCCAAAGGTGATTCTTCTTCCCCCCCCCCACGAAAGGCACTTTTTGCCTCAGAAAGGCATATCTTCTTGCCCCCCCCCCAAACCAGCAGGCCCAAAGGAGCCCTGCAGCTCAATTCTGTTTCTCCCTCAGATGGCTTTGCAAAAGAAAATGGAAGAGGATTTCTCCCAAGTGGAGACCATTCAGACAAAGGTGGGGGCAGAGCAGTGGTTGAATTCAATTTTTTTTAAAAAAACAAACTACCGGTTCTGTGGGCGTGGCTTGGTGGGAGTGGCAGGGAAGTATACTGCAAAATCCCCATTCCCTCCCCAGTCCTGATGGAAGGATACTGCAAAATCCCCATTCCCTCCCTACTCCTGGGGGAAGGATATTGCAAAATCCCCATTCCCTCCCCACTCCTGGGGGAAGGATACTGCATAACCCCCATTCCCTCCCAACTCCTGGGGGAAGGATACTGCAAAATCTTTTATTTCTTCCCCACTCCTGGGGGAAGGATACTGCAAAATCCCCATTCCCTCCCCACTCCTGGGGGAAGGATACTGCAAAATCCCCATTCCCTCCCCACTCCTGGGGGAAGGATACTGCAAAATCTTTTATTTCTTCCCCACTCCTGGGGGAAGGATACTGCAAAATCCCCATTCCCTCCCCACTCCTGGGGGAAGGATACTGCAAAATCTATTCCCTCCCCACTTTGGGGCCAGCCAGAGGTGGTATTTGCTGGTTCCCCCGAACTACTCAAAATTTCCGCTACCGGTTCTCGAGAACCTGCTGAATTTCGCCTCTGGTGCAGAGCCAGCCTCCTTTTCGGTCAGCCAGAATGGCTCTGTTGTCTTGGAGGCAGGAGAGAGGGATGGGGTTTCTTGGGAGGAATCTTCTTTCCTTGCCAAAGAAAGATAGGTTGCTAATGGTGTTGAAAGTTTGGACAAGGTTTTAACATTTCTACACCCTCCACATACTTTGGGGGAGGGGGGTCTCCTCTCTCAGGTTGCAGTAAAAATGTTACCTGTTGAACTTATCAAAAATTAGACATTTCATTGGCTGTTAGCACAGCAGTGACTCTCTTCTAGGTCCACAGAAAATACATAACAGCTATAACTTGGTTTCTTTGCTCTCTGTCAGTTTTACTCCCTCCGAATCCTCCACCGGCATTCACTTTTCATGTTTTATAACAATTTCTTTTGCTTTTAGCCTGACTAGGTGGCTCAGTGGCTAAGACACTGAGCTTGTCGATCAGAAAGGTCGGCAGTTTGGCGGTTCGAATCCCTAGTACAAGTTTCCTGCGTGAGCAGGGGGTTGGACTAGATGACCTCCAAGGTCCCTTCCAACTGTGTTACTGCTTTCTGCCTGTCAGCTTCTGAGAGCTCGGCCTTAATGTCTTGAAGGGCTGGATTTTGCAGCTCATCCTCAGAGGGGCTGTGAAATTGCTGCAGTTGCTTGCTGTTCTTGCTAAGTACAAGATGGGAGGCAGAACAGGGGGAAGTGTAAGTGGTCACAGGTAGAATTATGTTGTCGTTCTACTAAACCCGAGCCAGGTTTTGAAGAGCACGCACCTCATATTTTTGGCCCAGGTAAAAGCTTTGAGTGCCGACTGGGAGGAACGACACCAGCAGTTGAAGATAGAGCAGGAAAAGGTAGCAGAACTGGAAGCCCAGATAAAGCAGCTGAATACTAAGCAGGAAGAAGTCATGGCTTCCCTTCAAGCGGATATGCTCCGTGCTGCCAGCCAGATCCAAGAGAAGGAAGGGCTGGCGGAGCGACTCAGGTCAGAAGTTGCCTTTCTGGAGAAGAGGGTGAGGGTGGCCTGTCAGGAGGCTGCCGGGAGCGCTGCCGAATTGGAAAAAGGAGCTCACGAGGCCCGGCTGGCTTTGGAGGCCACTCTGTCCACTCTCTGTCCGCAGCTGGACAGAGAGGAAGTAGTGAGTGAAACCTTGCAGCCTGAGCAGGAGGCCCCCCCGCCGTCGCCGCCGCAGCGTGAGCAATTCCTGTGTGGCCAGGACACCGAGTGCCCAGGAAAGGCTGAAGGAGTGGAAGCCAAAGCAGAAGAAGCTCTGCAAGGGCAGCCACAGGAGGCAGTGGGTGGCCTGCAGGAAGAGGTGAGCTCTGCATGGAAGGATTAAACTCAGTTTAATGGTCCTTGTGCCAGAGGTGGGGACCTCTGCTGAGGACTTGTGAGACAGAGAGGGACTCCTTTGGGCACAATTGCTCTAGCTTCTCGGCTGCAGCATTAGATAAAGCTAAACTGGGCAAGGGGGTAGCTCAATGATCTCAGGCTTCCCCTTCAGCCAGTGCTGGAGGAGGACAAGGCTGGTTTTTCCTCAGCTATCTGAGGCCAGGTGTTTTGCTTCTACAGGTCTCTAAGCTCCCTTGATCCCGACATCTTCCCCAGCAGGCCTGTATGTAGCCTGTTCCACTTTCTCTCTCACTTGAGGTGGCCTCTTTTCTCAGGGCACACGGGTGTGGGAGAGGAGGCTTTCCTGCATGGGCTGGCTGAGAGAACCCGAGAGCCAGGCTCCTCTGACACTTGGGCACTGCTGATTTCTGGGAAGAGAGTTGGACTCTTGAGTGTTGTGAAGAGATCACCCTTTGGAGCGTGGTGCGAGAAGCGTGCAAAAGCTTAGCGGAATCCCTTGGGTGTCATCTCCTTCGAAGGAATGCCCCATGGGCACCATCAAGTGAAATGACCAGGAGACTTTGCAACACTGTTCTTTTTCTCCCCACAGGCCGAGCCCAGAGCCAGTGGGGGCGTGGGTGTTACTTCGTCCACCAATCTTTTGGCTCTTGAAAGGCATGCACTGGGTCCCTGGAGCCACCGGTCAGGGGAACAAGCTGTGTCCAGAAGCCCGCTCGGCTTTCAGAAATGCAGAGAGGTCTTTGAGAGTCCTTTCTGGGAAAGGCTTCTCCAGCTGGAGAGGGGTGAAAATTGTACTTCTGTCTGTTACCACGGTCTTTTCTGAGATGCATCTTGCTGAAGCTGATCGTCACTGTTGAATAAAAATGTGCACACCTGCAAAACCGAAGCACCCTTCTTTCAGCGAGTGCAAAGAGGCAGGGCACTGGGTGGGTCCTGATGTGAAGCGTCCGCTCTTGCGCCCACGCGCGGTTTCATTGCCCCCTTCAAGGCTGGCTGCTTCTCTTTATGGCATCTCTCAGCCATATCTGAGATTGCCACCAGAGGGTACTCTTGTACCAACCAATTCCTCCTGCATCCCTTTCTGCATAGTTGGGAAGGCAGCTGCATAATTGCTCAGAATGTCTTTGGTGGGGCTCCCTTGATGCCCGTCGTCATCTTCTTTTGAATAGATGAAGTCCCGCTTGCCGTCTTTTGGCACTTGGGCCAAAATGTCCTTGGGTGAGGCATTGAGGCCCTTGCAAGATGACCCTGGAAAGATCAAGAGAAAGCAGTCTGCGTGTAAACAGGTGCAGCTTTCTGAAGGGAGCAGCAGCTCATGGGATTGCCAGGCCTGTTGCTCCCCACGCTAAATGCTTTTTTGACCCTCAAAACATGGGCAGGGAATCCACAGAAGGTGGCTGTTTAGGCGGTGCCTGCAGTGGACTTTCCTTCTTCCCGTTCCTCCCCTGGGTCTTGGCTCAGGTTCAGCCCTGGGTGCATGTCTTGTCTGGCAGAGAAGACATCCCCTCTTCCTTCACATGGATTCTTTCTGAACCAGCAGATTGGAGAATTAAGGCCTCTTTTAATTCCTCTTATTGCTGGTCTCCCTCACAGTTGCTGATTATGGCTTTTTAGATTTTATTGGTCGATTTTATTGCACAGCATCATTTTCTGTTTTGGGTGTTTTATGGTAACGTAATGAAAAACTGGTACAAATTCCTCAAGAAATGGGAACATTTCTCCTCTATAAATTTATCTCCCTCCTGACACCGATGCAATTAAAGCCAGAGCCAACCACCACATCTCTGGGGCAGCAAATTCCATCCAGATCATCTCCAGCCCATCGGTTCCAATGGGTGACCGCAGAACTCTGCCACTGAGAGATGCAGAAAAAAAATATATCTGTAGCTGCTTCCTCCTCACAGCCGTTCCTAATTTACAAACCCCTATCGTGGCTCCTTTTAGCAGACTTATTCCCCTCGGCTGGAAAAATAAAATCCAGCGCATGCTTGCCAAGGATTGTGGAGCTAACCCACACTTGGAATTCCACGCCGCACCACACAGTGCCGTTTGCCTCTTTTCCCAAAGTGACCCAAACTCGTTTTCTGTACCGACTGTCCACAGGGGCTATGCAACTTTCTGGATTGTCCACTTTATGAGAGCATTTCAGAGAGGTTTTTAGAAAGGTTTAACACAGCATCCAGTCAGGAAATGCCACTGTGTTTCAATCCCTGCTTGGTCAAGAGTCAATATCTCTTTCCCACTAAAGAAAGGAATGTGCTAGGAGGGACTGTCCTGGTTGCCGACCAACCCTACAATTATGTGGGGAGAAAGGCAACAGATTCTTCCGTTCTGATTCTTGAGTCAAAAACTGGACCTTTCAATCGATGTGCAGCCTTCTTGGTAAGAAGGGGTCACTCTCCTCACTAGGCCCCTCCAAGTCTTTTTGCTAAGTCTTAAGAGTCCTGCAAAGACACACAGGTATCTTAACAGGATCCTCTTTTTAAGTATATATATATATGCACAACTGCATCGCAGCCCGTGGCGGCAAAACAAGCTTTCTAAAAATGGAAAGAATGCGGAATAAGATTTATTGGTCCATTTGTTAAATGCTGCAGGATGCCTATTTTACGAGAAGAGCTGGAGGGAGGAGTAGAAATGTGGGTTCTGCTTTCTCCTCTTCCTCCTCTGGCTCCTTGTGGGTTGCAAACATGGACCCTGCTGAAGTTTCCTACGACTAGAAGTAACAAAATACGGGCTTTATAAGCTCTAATAAAACGCTTGGCGCTTTAGGTCCGTCAGCTTGGCAAAGCCGTGTTTTTTTTTAAACCCAAAGCCAACTGTCCAAAGTGTTTTATTTTTTGAAAATATGGTTTGTAATTGCAATTTAGTCTGGGTGGATTTGAACAGGCAGAGACAGGCGGTTGGCTCCCTGGTGTTTATAGGGTTGGGGAAAAAACGACAATTTATCCGCCTGAATCCCCACCATCATCATCACCCCTATCCTTGTTATCTGGACCCCTTGTACTTGTGGCTCCATAGAAAAAGCAGCAACCCTCTTTTCTTTGTGGCCAAGCTGGTGGCTCCTGAATGGAGAGGCAGCTTTTGCCCCTCCTTTCAAGCAGCAGGCCTCGGTCGGAGTTCCGGGATTGGTGGTCCAGAGCAGTGGTGAAATCCAACTTTTTTTACTACTGGTTCTGTGGGCATGGCAGGGGAAGGATACTGCAAAATCCCCTTTCCCTCCCCATTCCTGGGGGAAGGATACTGCAAAATCCCCTTTCCCTCCCCACTCCTGGGAGAAGGATACTGCAAAATCTCCATTCCCACCCCACTCTGGGGCCAGCCAGAGGTGGTATTTGTTGGTTCTCCAAACTACTCAAAATGTCCACTATCGGTTCTCCAAAACCTGGGTTTCACCCCTGGTCCAGAGTACAGGCTCAGCTTTGCCTGCCGAATTGCCTCTTTCGCTCCGCAGTTCTTTGCACCTTTCCCCATTTTACGGCTCCCTCTTTGAGGTGCAGCGCTCAAGTTCATAAGGAGGCTCTTTGAGGCTTTCCCCAACTTTGGTTTTTAACTTCTAACAAATGTTTTGAATACACGGATGGTTTGTTTCACTGTGTCAGTAGCCTCCTTCCAGCTAGGATTGGAATACTTGAAATCAAAAATAGACATTCTTCATTGTGGCTTAAATGCTATCCTAGAGGGAAAAAAAAAAGGAAAGACCAAATTGTTGTCAGGACAGGAACATAAATCAGAGATAATTGCATGTTATTGTTTATAGAGAAAGCAACTGAGAAAAAGAAATGGGAGGCCGAGGTCTGCAGCTGATTAAAGGGCGGCCTGAAAACCCTGTTATAAAAATCCCGTGTCACCTCTTATAGGAACATGGTGTCTCACCAAGGGATTATTCTAAAATCTCCCGAACAAGCTTTAGAGATAAGTATTGTCTGATTGTAACAGATTTGCAAGCAAGTATTTTTATAGCACTTAACCGCAGGGCTCCCATTATAGATTAAAGCGCTCTGTTAGCTTGGAAGGAATGTTTTAGTTAGTCGAAGTGAATGATATGCTGGTATTTGGAGAGGTGCTTTGCAACAGCTGGGCTTCTGGCCTGTTTTAAGGGAAAGGTGAAATAATTGAGGCAGAGGAAAAAGAAACAGACTGCAGTAGTCTTCCTTAAGTTTCCATAAGGCATCATACATTTTCTGTTAAATAAAGAGAAGGCTCAAAGGTTTTGTTTTGCCTCACTGAATGAACATTTCACTTTCCTTTACATCATATATTTAATTTTAGAGGCAGAGTGTCTTCACACTCTTAATTGCAGATCATTTGCCAAAAGCCCAGCATCCCAAGTTCTTTAAACAACTTTCTGTCAGTGCTGAGCCTCTTGTTATTTAACCTGGATAAAGCACTGTTGTCAGATCTTTAGCTTCAAATCTTTGATCCCTATAGAAATAAATTGAAAAAGTGGACAAATCCAATAATATAGACAACTGCTCTCTTACTTCAACATAAGAAATCTTTCTCGAATTCTGGTGTTACAAACAGTTCATGAGGTAGCTTTCCTCTTTAAGAAGACCCTGATTAAACCTAAAATTGTCATTTTTATAAGAGGGCCAGCCATTTTATGTTTTAAGTTCTTCTACATCTAGCAGAGTTTTCTACTTTTTTAATATATATATATATATGAATGGAGAATACCATGAAATACCTACCAGAAAAAAACCTGAAAAATATATAACTGGCTGAGATCAATAAAACCCAGTTAACAGAAGCAATCATTCAATTTTGGTTTCACATTAGAACAGCTGCAGAACTAAAAGGCTTGTTTCACTCTATGGGAAGACATTGTAAGGCCGTCATTCATGCTAAAGGTTACCCAACTAAGGATTAACTGACATGGTGATCATTTTTGTATATCTCGTTTTTTCTACGTGTTTCACTTTTCTTCTTTATACTGTAACTGCTATTCTAATAGCAAATCCTTCATAAAAGTTGTTACATTACAGTCTTGGTTAAATTATCTTTCTATTAATATATAATTTTATGGTCCTACTCAAAAAAAAAAAGTGGTGTTAAAAAGCTAGTTTTAGAAAATACAGTTTTCCCAAAAGGTTTCCACAATTTTGGCCACCACTGTATATAGACAGACATACGTCTGTGCGAATGTACATTTATATAGAGAGCGACTAGTACACCGTGTTGCACTAGTAACTTCAGTTATGCTTAAGCTACATTTAAATTAGTAACTTAACTAATCTTAGATTCAGCTGGGTTTTATTAACTACGGTATATATAAAGTAGGAATTCCAGTACTTCAGAAATTGCTGTGTAAAATAGTAAAGCCAGCAATGCAGGAGCGGTGATAGTCCTGTAAATAAACTGCCTTCTCTAACATCTTTCCAGAAACACCTGTGATGGCAGCAGACTTCCAGAAATGAACAGAGCAGGATGACAACATGGTTGCAGGTAAGACGGGCCTTTATTATGCTGGTTTATTTATATCCCACCTTTATTATTTTTAAAACATAAGGTGGTGAGCACATACAATATTTCCTTCGCCTATTTTCCCTCCGCAATGTCCACCCTGTGAAGTGAGTTGGGCTGAGAGAGAGAGTAACTGGCCCAAAGTCACCTAATCAGCTTTCATGCCTAAGGCAAGATTAGAACTCGCTGTCCGCTGGCTTCTAGCCTCCTGCTCTAATTATTAAACCAAATTGGCTCTTGGTTTTGGCTAATTATCAGAAAACAGAAAAAAAGAAACCCCATACAAATTCCCTACTTGACATCACAATGCAGGAATCCGTACTGAAGAATTTAAATACAAATCCAGCCTGTTTCTGACGAGGTTAAACAATTTCTTGCTTAAATGTTAAAAGCATTAGCATCACTCGGCTACATCTGATCTCTGTTTGTTTCCCTAATTTATGTATGTATTCCACTGACTTCCGGTGAGTCATAGTGATTTAACTTTGTATTTAGGAAGAAGGAAGTAAAAATGCAAATGTAACACCATAATGTATCTTCTTTAAATATTCTACGGCATATACGCAAACATAAGGAAATTCATGCTTTGGTCCCTTACGATATTGAAAGCACATACCTGTTTGCATAGAGTAAATTAATATATGCTAAATGTCTACAAACATTGGCCCGTCTTCTGCTTTCTTATCTGTCAGAAATAACTGTAATTTATAACATTTTTCTTAGCATGGTGGAATACAAGGATCAGTTGTTGTTTTTTGCAAGAAACAGATTTATTATTCTTGTTTCTTACCTATGTCCCACAAACAGTTCATGACACCAGGAAGATCCCATTACCTAAATACGGTCTGTTGTGTGGATGTTTGGGTGGTTTTGGGGTGGGGAATTCTGGTGGGTGGAAGTGTGTTTGGGGATCGTTATGTGTGTTGGACCTGGTCTTTGGCTGTTAAGTGAATTTCGTTGTATGGGTATACTGTGTATACACGTACAATGACAATAAAGTTGTTATTATTATTATATGAGGAATGTATTTTCAGAGCCAGGCGACACAAGGCAGGCATTTTTGCCCCAAAGTCTGCCAGCATTTGAACCCTCACATCTCCACTTGGATATTAAATGCCAATGCTTGAGAAAGGGGATTTCTAGAGGTAGTATTCTGTGAATAAGGGCCGTCCTGTAACCATATCACTGTAGAAGGCGTTCTGCCAAATTGGGATATCAAAATGCAGTTTCTGCTCCTAACTTCTGGGCATGCAGCAGAGACAGAGAGCCTGGGATTTAGAAGGCAAAACTGACCTCCTGGCCTCTGAAAAAGCAACATATAGCTGACCTTTCTGATCGAGAAGCTCAGTGTCTTAGCCACTGAGCCACCTAGTCAGGCACCAAGCTGCATATGTCTCCTTTTCTTTTCTTTATTTTTTAATAAAGAGGGTTACATTGATATTAAGACAGCAAATGAACCAGAAAAGTGAGTAAGGAATAGGTTTTTACTCAGCCGTCTCAATGGAGTTTAATTTTAAAAGCTGTATTGCTAGATCATGGCATCCGGCCCTCTCAATTCCTGGCAAATAGATGGGGAAGAAATGGAAGTAGTGACAGACTTTATTTTCCTGGGCTCCAAGATCACCGCAGATGGGGACTGCAGCTGAGAAATCAAAAGACGCTTGCTCCTGGGGAGGAAAGTTATGGCAAATCTGGACAGCCTACTAAAAAGCAGAGACATCACCCAGCCAACAAAAGTGTGTGTCATCAAGGGTATGGTTTTCCCAGTTGCAATGGATGGCTGTGAAAGTTGGACCATAAGGAAGGCTGAGCACCAAAGAATTGAAGCCTTTGAACAATGGTGCTGGAGAAGACTCCTGTGAG
The DNA here is from genome assembly GCF_029215685.1 of Pituophis catenifer annectens. Classification (NCBI taxonomy): domain Eukaryota; kingdom Metazoa; phylum Chordata; class Lepidosauria; order Squamata; family Colubridae; genus Pituophis; species Pituophis catenifer. Next base: position 7,564,792 of record NW_027256898.1, on the reverse strand, counting down.
TCCCTTGGACTGCAAGGCCATCCAACCGGTCAGTCCTAGAGGAGATCAACCCTGACTGCTCTTTAGAAGGCCAGATCCTGAAGAGGAAACTCAAATCCTTTGGCCACCTGATGAGAAGGAAGGACTCCCTGGAGAAGAGCCGAATGCTGGGAACGATGGAGGGCAAAAGAAGAAGGGGATGGCAGAGAATGAGGTGGCTGGATGGAGTCACTGAAGCAGTCGGCGTGAGCTTAAATGGACTCCAGAGGATGGTAGAGGACAGGAAGCCCTGGAGGAACATTGTCCATGGGGTTGCGATAGGTCGGAACGACTTCGCAACTAACAATAACAAATGTTTGCTTAAAGATGTTAGCTTAAAACTACTTTCTGTGTGTCAGTCTGATATGCTTGTCTCTGGAATGTTGGTTGGTTCCCCAGCGAATGAAAATGTTTGCTTCAGCATTTCTCTGAGAAGACAGATACGTCCATGGAGTCTTGCTGGCTGAGATCAGAGCAGAGCTGTGGGGAACTGTCAAAGGGAAACAGGGCCTGGTAAGAGCCAGAGAATGAGAAACTGCTCTTCCACCTTCCGGGGAGTAACATGTCTTGCCATCTCACTTAGGGGCATATTTATAGATGCCTTAGGTACCCACCTTTGTCTGAGTAACAGACAGATTCAAAGGCATCTAGCTGTTTCCTTCTTTGGGCTGGGGTTGCATGCAACCAGCTTTCGCCCGGCTCCCCCTGTGCGCTGTGCATGCAATTGCACGATATGCGCATGCTCACGGCTTTCGTGCACGCAATGCATGCGTGCAGATGCCATCTGTGCATGCACACAGTGTGCGCAGGTACTCATGCACACACGCAAATGCACATGCATGGACAGGAGAGCTCCGAAGACCAGCTGGGTGTCTGGAATTGTGTGCATGTGCACCGGAGGCCCGAACACCAGCTTGGGGGGTGGGTGCATGCGCAGCTGCAGGTGAGTTGGGCGGCAGCTTGCGTGCCCAGAAAGATGGCTCTGCGTGTCACCTTGGGCACGCGTGCCGTAAGGTTCGCCATCACAGATGTAGGCTGTCTCAGTTTCTCTTCTCTTTCTCTTCTCATGCATGGTTGACTTTGGTTTTCCCAAAACTGCCTCTCTCTGAATCTCCAGCAGGGGGAGCCCCTTAGAACATCACGGGCAAAAAGCAGGGGTGAAATCCAGCAGGTTCTGACAGATTCTGGAGAACCGGTAGCGGAAATTTTGAGTAGTTCAGAGAACCGGTAAATACCACCTCTGACTGGCCCCCTCCCCAGCTGATCGGGAGGACATGGGGATTTTGCCCTGGAGTGGGGTGGGAATGGGGATTTTATTTTATTTATTTTTATTTTATTTTGAATTTATATACCGCATCTTCTCCCGAGGGACTCAGGGCGGTGTACAGCCAGATAAAAACATGCAATACAAACATTAAAAGCAATTAAAAAGATATATATTAATTTGGCCCCAATTTAAAATAACAAACCAATTAAAATTTTTTTAAAAAAATATATTAAGCCAGCCTGGTATTGCAGTAACCTTCCCCTGGAGTGGGTTGGGAATGGAGATTTTGCAGTATCCTTCCTCTGCCACGCCCACCAAGCCATGCCATACCACGCCCACCAAGCCACGCCCACAGAACCGGTAGTAAAAAAAAAAAATGGATTTCACCACTGGCAAAAAAGGGATGAGAGAAGTGGTCTCTGCATTCAGTTTGAAAGCGCTGCATGAAATTGTATGAATACAACTCCTGCACCAAACGAAATCTTGCTCTAAATCCATGGCTTTTTTCTATTTAGCCCCAGTTTTGGGGGATGTTTGGGAGACTCCTAAAATGCTTTTTTTTTTTAAAAGGAAAACCTTCTTTTCCTTCAGGTGCTGTGATTTTTATGCAACAGTGAGGTTGGGGAGGTGCCTCTTCGTCCCTCTGAAATTTCTCTCGTGTTGCGTTACTGATTGAGAATCCTGTCCCTGCCTCTGTTGTGCCCAATAACCAAGCTTCAACTCACCCTCAATAATGAAGTGCTAATGCAATAAATAAAAGGTAATAAAAAACATATCACCAAGGCGCCTTGCCTGCAAAGGAGCACAAGCCAAGGAGGTGAATCACAGACTTGTGGATCAGGGCCAAACTTGGGGAGGTGAACCACGAAAAGGAGTCGGGAGAGCACACACAGGGCATATTTCAAGATCCTGAAAGGCTGAAACTTGCATTCTTCAGGTGCTGAACCCTGACTTAGTAGCTTTCCCAAAAAATATTGTTCTTCCCTTTTGTTTCCTGGGACAGCGGATTTCTCTTAGTGATTAGATTTCAAGTTGGCTATCTCTCTCTCTCTCTCTCTCTCTTTCTCTCTTTTTGCTTTGCTTTAGAAAATGTCACAGATCAAGCCATTTCCTTTTGCACAGATCCCTGCTCGTTTCAGATTGGCTCATTCCCAAGGGAATGGCTGCTGGACTTCCTTTCTCAGCCTCCTTATGGAAAAGGAGGTTTGTTTTCATGCTTCGGCCCTACAGAGCCTTGGGGAAGAAACCAAATCGGCCGCCTTCTGTTTGAAGTCGGGCTTTTAAAAATGCTCTGAGAATTGCTGCAAACATTAACGTTTTACTTCGAAATCCAGAGCCGAGTGTTTGAGAAGAAGGGTCCCAGCATTGATCTGGCCCCCAATAATACACAACAGACACGCAGAGAACTCCAAAGGCAGGTAGATTTCTCGAAGGACCATTTTATTGGATACATCATATTGGCACAACGGGTGAAAACCGACTCTGAAGGTTCCTGCGGTTTTCACCTAATTAAAAGAGAAAGTTTTCCCCCTTCCTCAAGTCATCAGTCACATGATCCAATCAAAATGCTGGCCAGTTGCTTGGCTACTTCACTCCTCCTCTCCCAGCTACCTGTTGGAATGACCTTGGTTCCCAAAAGAAAACTTATTATTTTGACTACAACACCCCAGCTAAATATTTCCCTCCCCCTCCCATCTAGTGGCAGCCCTGAAACCTCAAAGATGGCCCCAGCTTCAGGATTGACACAAGCAAGCAGGGAGAATAAATTGGAGTTTGTTGGGGAAAATCAAGAAGGACCCTTCTCTCCCCCCCCCCATTTTTCTCTGAAGAATGTGGAGGTAAAAATTTGCAGCGAATGTGCCAAGGGTGAAATCCAGCAGGTTCTGACAGGTTCTGGAGAACTGGCAGTGGAAATGTTGAGTAGTTTGTAGAACCAGCAAATACCACCTCTGGCTGACGCCAGAGTGGGGAGGGAATGGAGATTTTGCAGTATCCTTCCCCTGGAGTGGGGAGGGAATGGAGATTTTGCAGTATCCTTCCCCTGGAGTGGGGAGGGAATGGAGATTTTGCAATATCCTTCCCCTGGAGTGGGGAGGGAGTGGGAATTTTGCAGTATCCTTCCCCTGTCACGCCCACCAAGCCACACTCACAAAACCATTAGTTTAAAAAAATTGAATTCCACCACCGGAATGTGCCATATTTGCTTTCCTCTCGGGATGAAAAGCGAAGGCCGATCAGCTTCCTGGAAGAGAAAGGTGAAGGAGCTTGGAGAGAATCTTTCCACATTTCAGCTTATCGGGATTTCTTGGGTGCAACACAAGAAGAGCCTGTCATGGAACTGCAGGATTAAAAAAAAAACCCAGGGCAAGCTGGGACGGGCAGAAAGATGGAGGAATAAGGTGGTAGAAAGATCTAGCGGATCAAGTCGAATTCCTTTTCTTTGGAGTTTCAACAGATCCTAGAGAGCCCATCCACCCCCCCCCCCCGATATCTCTGGACCAGGGTGGTATTCACTTATCTTCGCTACTGGTTTGCAAATGTGAGCACGTGCCACCACCGTGCATGTGCAGAGGGTCAAAAATGGGACATGATGACATCCGGGCGGGTGGGCGGAGCCTCCTGCAGCCTCCGCTACCAATTCACCCGAACCGCATAGAACCGGCTGAATACCACCACTGCCCTGGACCCATAATTGAAAGACATCTGAGGAAGGCCCTACTACCTTTTGTAAAAGAAGAAAGTATAGTGGAATCCTGTAGGAGAAGGAAAGGACTACAGTGCTCACGACTGGGAGGCACCCACAAATAAATACAAAAAATATAGGAAGGAGTTATTATAAATCATTAATTTGTTGGTTTGCAATGCTTACACTCGTCTCTTAGGGCAGGGGTCTCCGACTCTCGGGCTGCGGCCCACTACCAGGACGCACATACACATGCGCGGGGCCAGGGCGCATGCACAGGGGGGGGCACTCGCATTGCATTTTGGGAGTTCTGGAATGCGCGTGTGCATTTGCATGCGTGCGTGCTTTGGGCACCCAAATCCAAATCTTTATTGTCAGTGCACAACATATGTATAATGAGATTGGTTGGGCTTGTCACCAAAAAGGTTAACCATCCCTGGACTAAATGATCTTCGAAGTTTCTTCCGGCCCTTACTTACGTTTTATGGTTCTTTGAGTGAGTAACCATCTTGTTTCACGGGTTACCTCACTCCTACCTCTTGGGCTGCCCAGTTTATCTTTTGGATTAAGATTACCTAATTATAATGATATTAAATGCATATGCTTGCTTAACGTCTTTATGTCTGGTTGCTGGAAGCACTTTACAAACAAGTAATGAGAGATCACAAAGGGGATGGTGTGATGGGATTAAACATTCTTTACCTGGGAGTAGGCATGAGTCAGCCAAAAGTTTTGTTTGCAATGAGGTCACCAGTTAAGGGCTGTTGAAAGAAAGGAAGAAGGAAAGAAAGGAAAGAAAGAGAAAGAAAGAAGAAAGAAAGAAAAAAAGAAAAAAGGAAGAAAGGGAAGGAAAAAAAAGAAAGAAAGAGTGAGAGAAAGAAAAGGAAGGAAGAAAAAGGGAAGGAAGGAAAGAGAAAGAAAGAAAAGGAAAGAAAGAAAGAAGGAAAGAAAGAGTGAGAAAGAAAAGGAAGGAAGAAAGGGAAGGAAGGAAGGAAAGAGAAAGAAAGAAAAGGAAGGAAAGAAAGAAAAAGAGAAAAGGAAGGAAAAAGAAGGAAAGAAAGAAAGGAGAAAGAGAAAGGAAGAAAAGAAAGGGAAGGAAAGAAAGACATTCAGGAAGTCTTTTAGGGTATAAGGCAATTCATAGAACTTGCTATTCTTTTAAGAGGAGTCACATTACAGCTCTACCTTTTAGCTATAGGCCATTTGTGTGTGTGGGGGGGGAAAGCTATAGTAAAGTGGAAAGTAGCTAGTCCCAGATCTGTAAAGATGTCAGCCGTTCAAGGTGGATCGGTCTAGGAAGCCAATGTCACCAAGAAGGTCACTGTCATTCTACGGCTATAATGGCAGAATCTCCCAAGCCTGAATGAGCCTCCCTCTCTTTATCTTCGTGAGGGCGAGGGAGGTCCTATTCTGAGATTTTACAGGTTATATTCCTGCCCCGGAGTCAGTTCCCCTTTCCCCAACTCTTGTCTTCTTGAGAGCGGCTCTTCCTCCAGTCCCTCAAGGCCATTTCCTCCGTCTTAGGCAGCAGAATTGAAGGCAAGCAGGCGTTCGATGGCACTTAGAAATGACCAGGCTGTTTGGGATGGGAGTGCTGACTTCCAGGCTAGCAGAGCCACCGATATTAGGGAGCTCTTATTGCCTCTTGATGGGGACTCAGTGGCTAAGACCCTGAGCTTGTCGATCGAAAGGTTGGCAGTTCAGCAGTTCAAATCCCGAGTGTCGCGTAATGGAGTGAGCTCCCGTGACTTGTCCCAGCTTCTGCCAACCGAGCAGTTCGAAAACAGGTAAAAAAAAAATGCAAGTAGAAAAATAGGGACCACCTTTGATGGGAAGGGAACAGCATTCCGTGCACCTTTGGTGTTGAGTCACGCCGGTCACATGACCACTGAGACGTCTTCGGACAGCACTGGCTCTTCAGCTTTGAAACAGAGATGAGCACCACCCCCTAGAGTCAGGAACGACTAGCATGCATGTGCAAGGGGAACATTTACCTTTACCTTTATTGCCTCTTCTTTCTTCGATGGGGATCAGAGTTCTTAAGTTAAAATTTAACCACAGAGGTTGATTAGCCTCTTTAACCTTATCTTATAATGGACCTTATGCTCTTTATTTATTGCTCCAGAATCTTCCAAGTCTAGACTTCTGGCCACTGGCCCTGTTTTTGGTCAGTCTTAATTGAATGCCCTATTCCATTATTGTTTTCTCTCTTCAGAAGCAAGAATTTGATTGATAGACATTACTGGCAGGGGTGGGATTCAAAAATTTTAGCAACCAGTTCTCTGCCCGGTTGCTGGGTGGGCATGGACATGGTGGGCGTGGCCTACTCATCCTCCTGCACCACGGTGGGGGCGGGCGTGTTTTCGCCCTCCCCAAGCTCTGGAGGATTTTCTTGAGCCTCCGGGAGGGCGAAAATGGCCTCCCCCGGGCTCCGGAGGCCCTCCGGAGGCTGGAAACTGGCCTGTTTCCAGACTTCCGGAATTTCCAGGAGGCCCATTTTTGCCCTCCCAGAGCCTCCGCGCAGGCACTGCAGTTACCTGCCATCCAAAACGGGCTGCATGGAGACTCCTGGGAGGGGCGTGGTGGGATGGGCGGAGCCAGCCAGTCCTTGCAACTACCGGTTCGGCGAACCAGATGTAAAATTAGCATCCGGTTCGTGCGAACTGATCCGAACCGGCTGAATCCCACCCCTGGTTACTGGGCTCCTCATTAGAGTTGCCTTTCAAGAGAAATGGGTCTAATAGTAATCTAGCTAGTAGAGAAGCCCAATTCTGAAGGCCAGTCAGTGGCACGAGGCTCACTTCGTCTCCCGAGACATAATGTCCAAGTTTAGGCTTCTCTCCCTGCAGACCAGTGGCCGAACTGAGCTATTTTGAGCCCGTTAACCGGATCAGAGTGAAATGTACCCAAACTCACCAAGTAAATTAATCACTGCTGTGGTCCCTGGAGGCTCCCGGCTTCAATTCTGCCAATTCTCTTGGTTGTTATCCCCAGCAGGCCCAGCAAAACTGGAGCTTCCTATTTTTAGACGGGAGTTCGAGGCTTCTGCAGCCCTGTACATTTTCATCCAAATATTTGTCTTGGCTTTTGACAGTGGATTATGCTGATGTTGCAGATAGGAATATGTACGGATTAAGAAAGAGCATGCTCCTTCAGCTGGGGAAATGCCCGAAGAGAAACAACCAACTAGCTGTAGAGATTTACTACCGTGTTTCCCTGAAAATAAGACCCTGTCTTATATTTTTTTTTGAACCCTGAAATAAGCGCTCGGCCTTATTGCCATGCGCTCAAAAGCCTGATTGGGTTTATTATCAGGGGATGTCTTTTTTTTTTTTTTTTAATTTGATTTATATGCCGCCCTTCTCCGGAGACTCAGGGCGGCTTACAGTGCGTTAAGCAATAGCCTTCATTCTTTTGTATATTTATACAAAGTCAGCTTATTGCCCCCACAAACTGGGTCCTCAATTTACCTACCTTAGAAAGGATGGAAGGCTGAGTCAACCTTGAGCCTGGGGAGAATTGAACTCGCAGTAATTGCAGGCAGCTGGATGTTAAATGCTGCCTTAGGAGGCATTAGCCTCCTACGCCACTCAAGCTCTTATTTTGGGGAAAACAGGGTATATTTTATTCCATTAAAAAGAATGATAATCATTGGGTACCCCTTCAGAAAGGAAAATGGCACTAGGGTAGCTACAAGAGCAGAATACACATGTTTCCAGTAGTACATATTTAATTAACTGATTTCGTTTAAGCGAGTACATGTCGGTATTTGTTCTTCGGGAAGATTCCTTAACACCTGCAACCTGCAGAAATATCTACCTCTTGGGAGCAGTTAACCAGTTTTCACCAGCTTGAGGCTATGGTGGTCATGCCAGCTCATTGGGTCAACCAGAGTTCAGCTCAGGGTATTCCTTAAAAGTTGCCTATCTCCTGCTTTTCTCTGCACGCAATCCGCTTCCTCTCACTTTACATTTTCCCTTTTATTGACCATGCTTCCTTCACGCTCACCGGGTTGAGATGGTATCTCCGTACTTTATTTATTCTTGATTTGTAGGGGATCGGTGTTATTCGCAATTATTCCAATATTCCCCACTCATAATATCAGAACTGAGGGAGGTCAGACGCTCGTCTGGATGGGCCCTTTGAGCCACCATATCTTCACAGTAAGGGACGCGGTGGCTCAGGGGCTAAGACGCTGAGCTTGTCGATCGAAAGGTTGGCAGTTCAGCGGTTCGAATCCCTAGTGCTGCGTATAACAGGCTCCCGTTACTTGTCCCAGTTTCTGCCAACCTAGCAGTTCGAAAGCACGTAAAAAAAATGCAAGTAGAAAAATAGGGACCACCTTTGGTGGGAAGGTAACAGCGTTCCGTGCGCCTTTGGCGTTGAGTCATGTCGGCCGTATGACCACGGAGACGTCTTCGGACAGTGCTGGCTCTTCAGCTTTGAAAGGGAGATGAGCACCGCCCCCTAGAGTCAGGAACGACTAGCACATATGTGCGATGGGAACCTTTACCTTTATCTTCACAGTACGTGTAGCCATGAGGCAAGCGAGAAACAAAACAGTTCTATAAATCTTTTCATTAAGAGCCTTTTATATCTATTCTAAAAAAACAAAAGCCGGCAGAGAATATCTTTGTAAGCAAAGTCTGGTTAAGGAAGGCAAGAGTGCTCCTATTAGTGAGAAATCAGCAGGGAGGGACTGCATGATATTGCTGACTTCACATTGTTTTTCATATGGAAATGACTTCCCACGTCTCTGTTCCTCTTGCAAAAGTTATCTGAATGGCCGGTAGATGCCCTAAAGTGCTGTGATATGCAGAAAAATTGAGGGTGAGCTCTGAGGGGGGTCCCCCCCATGTATTTCTTGGGTGAGTTGGGGGGAGCACTTTCCACATGGATGCTGCATTCCTGCAGACTTGTGGCAAACAGCAATTTCTGACTGCCTTCAAAGGAAGTGGCTTCCTCCTGGAACACTTTTTGGGGGATACAGGAGGAGGAGCCAGTCTGTCCCTGCGGTTGCTGTCCTAGCTTTTATTGAGCCCAATGTTTTGTACAGTGCCCTGCTTAGTTGCAGAAAGTGATGGGAGGCAATCTGCATACTGATAATTAAATTGATGGCTCCACATCTTAAATTAGGATTGAAAAGGGGAATGGTGGTAAAACAGAATTGAAATTAGGGCTGGGGGAGAGAGTGCTGAATCTTAAATATCAAACTGAATAAAACGAGAGTTTGTAGCCATCTGTAATGCAAAGGAGAGCAACCAGGATGATTAGGGGACCGGAGACTAAAATATATGAAGAATGGTTGCAGGAACTGGGCCTGGCTAGTCTAATGAAGAGAAGGACCAGGAGAGACATGATAGCAGCCTTCCGATATTTGAAGGGCTGACACAGAGAGGAGGGAGGTCAAACTATTTTCCAAACCATCTGAAGGCCAGACAAGGAATAATGGATGGAAACTGACCAAGGAGAGATTCAACCTAGAAATGAGGAGGAACTTTCTGACAGTGAGAACAATCAATCAATCAATCCATGGAACAGAAGTTGCCTTTGGAAGTTGTGGGAGCTTCATCCCTTGAGACTTTCAAGAAAAGATTGGACTGCCATTTGTCAGAAATTGTGTAGGGTTTCCTGCTTGAGTGGGGGAGGGGGGTTGGACTAGATGACCTACAAGGTCCCTTCCAACTCGGTTAATCTGTAGTGGTTTGAAGTGTATTTTTCAAGATGGCAGTAGGACGATTTTCATTGAGAATCTTAAGTTTCCTTCCCCTGCCTTGATACTCTTCCCTGCACCAAAAAAACAGAAGGATAGAGATTTTTCCATTAAGACATTCATCCCCATATCAACTCCCAAGAAATTGCTTGGGCAGGTAATTGCGGTTTTAATCGGTGTTTCTCTCCTAGAGTCTTTGTATTGTGAGAGATGGGTGGCTAAATTGTTTGAATAACTCTGTGAGACGCACTCAGCTTTGGGAATCGGTAAAATGAGAAGGTAATGAAGATTCACTGTTTGACTTCCCTTGTAGGCAACCTGTGTGAATCTGCAATCCACTCCCCTCGATTTTCCATCCAGCTTGCTAAAGTTGCTGGCTTTCTTCTGTCTCCTGCCTGTTGTGTTTTCCTCCCTTTAGTTAACAACAGCAGGTGACTTTTGCCCACGTTCAATCCTCTGATCCTCTTGCAGCTCGCGGGTTGTGAGGCTCTGTTTTTGCCTGCCCGTATTTTCTTTAGAATCCACTCGTTTCAAATTTGTTGAGCCAAACAAATGCCCGTCAGCTTTCTAGTTCTGTTTCTCAACTCCAGGGTTACACAATCCCCGTGAAGCGATACACTTATCAGCTCAGTTGGGGAGGGGAAATCACTTCGTGGAAATCCCAGCAAGAGATCTGAGAATTGGCCAGGTAGCTGTGTCTCAGACAAATAACCAAGCTGGGGCTTGTTCCACTTGGCATTAAGACAGGGCACACTGCTTAACAGGTTTTTTTTTTCTAACTCTAAATGAGCGTATGTAGACTAATTTGTAGCCTGGCTTTCCCCGAGATAGAACTGCTTATCGGACTTGCCATCTTCTCCCCCCTCTAGGTTGGCACTTACTGTGGGATTAAAACCTGCAAGTCATTTTGCGGGCTGTTTGCAAACAGGTACGGTCATGCACTGAACGAATGTTTGCACTGCAGTGCGAAATATCAGGTGCTGCGTGAAAAGAAATCCCTCCGGCAGGGCCCGGAGCATGCATTGTAGACAGACAGGTCCAAGGAAGGAGAGAGTGCAGCAATTAAACCTATCTGGATTGTTCTGAGGACGGAGCTCTGCCTCCGTGGTGTTGTGGTCCGCTGGGCGGCCTGCGGAGCTGGCAGCGGAGTCGGATAGTGAGGAGGCTGGGGAGGACTATGGGCCAGTCCTGGAGTCTGGGGAAGGCCCGGACGAGGGCTCTGCATCAGAGGCAGAGAGGGGGCCAGGGCCATCTGGGAGTTATGTGCTGCCTCTGGAGCCTCCAGAGTCTGACATCAGCGAGGCAGAGGAACAGGGGGAGCCTGTTCCCAGTGCGTGCGTGCGCAGAATTGCCAGAAGGCAAGAGCAGTTAAAACAAAAGTGACGACTCGGGAGTAGGGCTTGGAGATGATTGGCCCCTCCCATAAGACTTAAAAGAGGAGCAAAGGCACGTGAGCTTTTGCAGGAAGCAACATTGTTAATTCTGTGCAGTTTAAAGTCTGAAGCTCTATTTGATTCTGTGTTCCATGTGGCCTTGCAAAGCTAATTGCCAGTTAATTGGCAGCATGTCAAGGGAGATAAAGGTGGGTGTTTATCAGCCTTATCCCGAAGGACTGTGGCAGACTTCTGTCAGACTCTTTACAAACTATTTGGGATTCATCTGTGAATGAACAGATTGAGAATGAACAGGCTGTGAATGACAGAATTCACAGCCGTTGAAATAAAAAGAGGGGTTTTGAGACTCATTGTGTGCTTTTACTGTATCAGGAAGCCTAAGTCAGAACACATGGGACCATGATAATTTCAGGCTGAGTTAAAACACGGAGCTTGCTCGTTGCATACGAGTACATAGGGATGTTCAAAGAGATTAATTCCCCACCCCCATTTTTGTAGTGCTCCATGGGAGGATCTTCTTGATCCCTTCGCACCCATCAAGGAAAGCACCTTTTCTCTGTTGCACGTAAAACAACAGAAATCTAAACTTGAATATTCAGAAAGGCGAACCAAAACGAGCGAATATGGCTGGGAAATTGATGAAGAAATACGGCTGCCCGGTGAGCTCCTTTTACTTCCAAACTAGACTTTGTGGCTTAGACCTGCCGGTTTCCGTGGTAATATATATATATATATTAAAAAACAGTAGTTAGATCATACTTCGGAGATCAAATTTCTAATTCCTTTGGAAATCGGATGAGGAGGAAGTCATGGCCACATTAGCAAAGGTTGCTGTCCTTTATAGAATAGAATAGAATAACAGAGTTGGAAGGGACCTTGGAGGTCTTCTAGTCCAACCTCCTGCCTTGGCAGGAAATCCTACACCACTTCAGACAAATGGTTATCCAACATCTTCTTTAAAACTTCCAGTGTTGGAGCATTCACAACTTCTGGAGGCAAGTTGTTCCACGGATTAATTGTTCTCACTGCCGGAAATTTCTCCTTAGTCCTAAATTGCTTCTCTCCTTGATTAGTTTCCACCCATTGCTTCTTGTCCTGCCCTCAGGTGCTTTGGAGAATAGCTTGACTCCCTCTTCTTTGGGGCAGCCCCTGAGATATTGGAACACTGCTATCATGTCTCCGTTCTTCATGTTTTAGCCTCCAGTACCCTAATCATCTTTGTTGCTTCTCTCTGCGCTCTTTCTAGAGTCTCCACATCCTTTTTACATCGTGGCGACCAAAACTGAATGCAGGATTCCAAGTGTGGCCTTACCAAGGCCTTATAAAGTGGTATTAACACTTTACGTGATCTTGATTCTATTTTTCTGTTTATGCAGCCTAGAACTGTGTTGGCCTTTTTGGCAGCTGCTGCACATTGCTGGCTCATATTTAAATAGTTGTCCACCTTATTATGTGGTGCATCGTACCTTGCTTTGGTCAGTCCCAAACCTTCTGTCCTTCATTAGCCATCTGAATTCTACTATTGGTATTTTCCCATTCCACACCCTTCATTTCTTCCAACTCACATTAACACATCGGAAAAGAATAAAAACATTTTATTTAAGCTAGAGAATTATTTTATGCCCAAACAAAAGTAAAATTCTTTTTTTAAAAAAAATAGGCATTATGTTTAATATTGAAACAGTTCTTTTTTCTTTTTTTTTTTAAAAAAGTAATAAATATAAAAATAAATTAACATTAATAATGAAATATTGTTATGAAGGAAGAATGACTGTCCAGAAGTCAAGAGTGCATTTACGAAGCAGTTTGGAAGGAAGGGTGAATAAATAACAATAAGCTGACTTGCGGAAGAGTTGGTCTCTGGATTACTCTTGGCAAACCACCAAGGTGAGGCTTGAGCAGAGTCTGTGTAAAGCCTCTTGGAAGTGCCAGATTAGGTTCATTAAAGAATAAGAGAGTAAAAAATATAGAAGAAAAACTCTTCGATGCCCGAAGAGCAGCATAAATTAAGAACAGAACATGCAACAGTCCTTCTAAATGTGCATGGTGCTAATCGAATTAAAACTAAAGCCTAGCTTCTTATATAAGATATAATTATGGACTCCTCCACTTTTAAGGTCAAAGAAAAAGACCCTAGTGCCGTGATGGCGAATCTGTGGCATGCGGAACCATATCGGTGGGCACCTGAGCTTAGCTCCGGTGCCTGATTTTCGGGCCTTCTGGGCCCACCAGAAGTCGGGAAACAGGCTGTTTCCGGCCTCCAGAGGGCCTCCAGGGGTGGGTGAGGAAGGCCCGTTTTTCGCTCTCCCCAGGCTCCAGAGCCTTTCTAGGAGCCTGGGGAGGGCAAAAACAGCCTTCCCTACCCCCCCAGAGGCCGGAAATGAAGTCGGCAAAGGCAAACAGGCTGTTTCTGGCCTCCGGAGGGCTTCTGGGGGGGGGGGAGGCCGTTTTCGCCCTCCCCAGGTTCCTAGAAAGCCTCTGGGGCCTGGGGAGGGTGAAAAATGGGCCTACCGTGTCATTGTGTGCCAAAAGCGGGGGGGGGGAGTGCACGCGCGCATGCACATGGGGGTGTGGCACATAGAATTATGGGTGTGGGCACGCGTGCACTCCCCCGCTTTTGGCACGTAATGGCAAAAAGGTTAGCCATCACTGCCCTAGGATATTTGAATGTGAAAGGGAGGAGCAGGCTTTTGTTTTAGAAAAACAAACAAACTCAGGAAAGGAGTGTGGCACGCCAGCGGTGGACCAATGATCTCAAGTTGCCGTCGTCAAGGATTTCGGAGGCATAATGGAGAAAGGAGATGGAAGAAGGGGTGTGTGGGAGGGGGAGGGGTTTATAAACATTCAGTAGCCTGAGGGTCTTTCCAGGCAAGACTCGTCAGGCTTGGCAGGTTTGAGGAAGTAAGGCACCATCCTGGACACTTCATGAAATGGCACACTGGCGATTTCAACCGATTCATAAGAAAAACAGGCAATAAATACGAGGCTGTGAAGTGAGGGGGGGCACTTAAACTGCCGGCATCTTTGGTGAGGAGAGGTCAACGTTGATGCTCTACTTCAAGTATATACCAGGAAGTCTTGTTTTGCGAATGGTTCTAGGCTGAGCAAGCAAAGAACGGGTAGCCGCCGAGGGGGCAACTGAGCTACCCATACCGGATACCATTTCTCCGGCTCAAATTGGAATGCCAATGGTGGACACTTGTTCTTTCAGTCCTAGGAGGCTGTAGGCAATTCGCTTCTGGTGTCCTGGTAGACGCACGCCAATTCTCTTGATGTCCCTGGGGACGTGAAGAAGAGACGAAAAGAATTAGTGGGGAATCTTGCTGTTTCAGAGACATTAGGTAGCTTCGGCTTCTTTCCTTTAAAATAGCCAACCGCAATATGTAATAATTGGGGTGGTTTTTTTTTGTTTTTAGTATATTATAGCCTCTGTGCAGTGGGATTGTAAACTCCCTTACAGAGATCTCAAAAGGCCAGATATCCCGCTGCATTTAATAAGCCTCTCTTGCTTTTCTGGCGGCATAAAATGACTTAATTATAGGGTAGGTCTTTGGAGCCCTTCGCTCCTAAGAAGACAGCGGGCAGAGCAAATGGAATTTGCTGTACTGCATATTTTTTTGGGGAGGGGTGAGGAGTGGGGAGAAAGTCATAGTTTTATCCTCCTTTATTGCGAACGCATGACATTCTCGTACATAGCCACCTCTGAGCGAATTTGATCAAGGCAAATGAAATATAAACTCATCAGGGAAGGGAGCACAAATGGAAAAACGAAGCGTGCAAATGCGTAATTTTCCACCTTTGGGACTTCCATGCGAACCAAGAAAGAAAAATGGCATTAAGTGTCCCCGGAATGGGTTTGTTAAGAAAGGTATCGTATTCCATCTACGCATAACTTTTGCACAATGTGCATTTCCTACTTCTTGCTAAAAGGTTATCATTAATGGGTGAGAGAAGGTCTAGTTTTCTGTTTGAAAAGCAGGGCAAAGGGGATGTCCTTAGGAGGATGCTAAGACAAATCTTTTAGAAGAATGATGTACTGAATTTTTTGGACTAGAAGACGCACTTTTTTGTCTCCCATAAAGGGGTGAAAATGTCTGTGCTTCTTATAGACCGAATATTGCCAAAGCCCCACCCACCTGCCGGCCGGTTTTTTTTGTCTACGCATGCCCCATTTTCGGGCTTTTTTCAGCCCGCTCTCAAGGCTTTTTTTTGGGCCAATTTTTTTGGGAAAAACAGCCTTTAAAAAGCCTTTAAATTGGGCCGAAAAAAGCCTTGAAAATGGACCAAAAAAGCTTCGAAAACGGGCTGAAAAAAGCCTCAAAAATGGGCCCAAAAGCCTCGAAAAGGGGCCGAAAAAAGCCTTGAAAATGGACCAAAAAAGCTTCGAAAACGGGCTGAAAAAAGCCTCAAAAATGGGCCCAAAAGCCTCGAAAAGGGGCTGAAAAAAGCCTCAAAATGGGCCGTAAAAGCCAAAAAAAAAAAAAAAAGCCACACTCACTCGTTGGTCATCTGCACCACCTTCTCAATGACGTTATACCCAGCCTCTAGGAAGTGCTCTGTGTACTGGTGCATTTTGATGGACTCCAGCCACTCTGCCACAGTTCGGAAAGGAACCCCCTCTGAGCCGCTGGTGCTGGGTAAACGGATGGAAATCCTTCAAAGACGACAAAAAAAAAAAAAGGCCCGCAGCTCTTTAGAACCAAATAATTTCTAAAATAGGGCTGGGGATTTGGGGAACTAAACATGGCATTCTTATTTCTGGGCCTGTTCTTACATACATTCTTCTAGGTCAGGGGTCGGCAATCTTAAACCAGGGGTGAAATCCAGCAGGTACTGACAGGTTCTGGAGTAGCGGAAATTTTGAGCAATTCGGAGAACCGGCAAATACCACCCCTGGCTGGCCCCAGAGTGGGACGGTAATGGAGATTTTGCAATATCCTTCTCCCAGGAGTGGGGAGGGAATGGGGATTTTGCAGTATCCTTCCCCTGCCACGCCCTCCAAGCCATACCCACAGAACCGGTAGTAAAAAAATTTGAATTTCATCACTGCTTTAAACCATCAAAGAGCCACAAAGGTCCTAACGGGAAGCCCCCCGTTCAATTCTGGAGCCAACCAGAAGTCCGGTTCCCTCACCATAGAGTCTCTTCCTAGTGCGGTGTCCTTTTTCCTCTACCTGTCCTAACCAAAAGCCCTATCAATTGTGGAGCCGACTGGAAAACCCACCCCTTGCCATAAAGTCTCCTCCTGGCACGCCATGCTTCCCCCCCACAACCGGAAGCTCAGGGGTGAAATCCAGCAGGTTCTCACAGGTTCTGGAGAACTGGTAGCGGAAATTTTGAGTAGTTCAGAGAACCGGCAAATTCCACCTCTGGCTGGCCCCAGAGTGGGGTGGGAATGGAGATTTTGCAATATCCTTCTCCCAGGAGTGGGGAGGGAATGGGGATTTTGCAGTATCCTTCGCCTGCCACACCCACAGAACCGGTAGTAAAAAAAATTGGATTTCACCACTGCGGAAGCTCCTCTCAAAATTGTGGTGCTGACCAGCAACAGTGAGCCGCAGCAGAGGGATGAAAGAACCACATGCGGCTCCAGAGCCACGGGTTGCCGACTCCCTTTATCTAGGTCAGGAGCCAGGGTCCAAAAAGCATAGACGAAGATTCCGAAACTGCAAGAAAGGTACAAGGATTCGAGAGCAAGACTTACCGAGGGTCAAACTCTGCCAAAGTCTTGAGCGACTCAGGAGCGCGGATCAGCTTGTCCAGGATGCTAACAATGTCCGTGAATTTAGGTCGCTGGCTTCTCTCTTGTTGCCAGCATCGCATCATCAGCTGGTAGATGGCAGAAGGACACTCCAGGGGGGCAGGGAGTCGAAAGCCCTCGTTAATTGCTTTCATTACCTATTTGGGGAAGGAAAATAGCAGTTGGGAGCCTGGAGAGTCTACCCATCCGAAGAGACCATCCATCCACGAACAAAAAGCTCTTGACAGGGTCAACGGTCCGGCAACCTGCAGCCTTTCCAAAAGACAAGCGCTCAGATAAACCACCTAGCAAAACGGATGGTCAGGGAGCCCTCGCATCACATCCTCGTGGGAATTTCAAAACCCTTTCAGCTAAGCTGGAATAACAAGATCCACATTGATCATTTTCAGTCTTTTCGATAGATAAAATTGATCTGCGGAATGCTGTTCTGCCTTTTCAAACAGAGGCCGGTTCCCCCTGCAAATATCTACTTTCTGGACTTATCTTGATTTTTTTGTGTTAGTTTGCATCTTGACTTTGAAGTCTTAAGATGGATACTTTGAATACTTTAAAAAAGGTAGAGGTTCCCCTCGCACATATGTGCTAGTCGTTCCCGACTTAGGCGCTGCTTATCTCCGTTTCAAAGCTGAAGAGCCAGCGCTGTCCGAAGACGTCTCCGTGGTCATGTGGCCGGCATGACTCAACGTCAATGGCGCACGGAACGCTGTTCCCTTCCCACCAAAGGTGGTCCCTATTTTTCTACTTGCATTTTTTTATGTGCTTTCGAACTGCTAGGTTGGCAGAAGCTGGGATGAGGAACGGGAGCTCACCCCGTTACGCGGCAGCACTAGGGATTTGAACCGCTGAACTGCCGACCTTTCGATCGACAAGCTCAGCGTCTTAGCCCCTGAGCCACCACGTCCCTACTTGAATACTTAAGATAGATAACTAAAATACACAATTAAAATTCAACGTTAACATAACAATCACGAATATAAAAACCTTTAAATGGTACAAAAGTATTTAAAAACTTGAGAGGCTACGTTGGACAGGTGTCTCTTCATGCTCCTTCCAGGGGACGACAAGGGTTGGAAAATGGAACTAAAGGAGGGATTTCCTGCCTCTGAGGGCAGTGAACAACATCCTTGCTGGAGTTGTGGAGGAATCCGTCACTTGAGGGTTCCAAGAAAAGATTGCGTAGCCATTTGCCTGGAATGGACTAGAACTGTGATGGTGAACCTATGGCTCGTGTGCCCAAAGTGGCACGTGAAGCCATGTCGCCCAGCACACGCAGCCTTGCTTGTTTATCTTCCGGATTCCTGGCGTGCATGCATGCTTGACAATCAGCTGCCCTTTGTGCATGCGGCAGTGCCAAAAACCGGTGTTGGCCAACTGGCCAGCTGATTGTCTGGTGTGCATGCACGCCAGAACATGGAAGTTCGGCTTTTCCAGAGCACGATCACTTCGCGCGCATGGCAGTGCCGAAAACCGGCGTGTGCATGCGTGCCGGCCAGCTGATCATTCGGCACGCATGCGTGCTAGAACCCGAAAGTTTGACTTTTCTGGAGCGTGGTCCCGATGAGCGTGCGCACGCAACGGCATTTCCGCGCAACCTTTTTGGCACTTGGTGCTGAAAAGGTTCGCCATCACTGGACCAGAAGATCTCCAAGGTTCCTTCCAGCCCCCGGATTCTAAAACAAATGCCTGGTGAAGATGAACTACAGTTCCCAAAGAAAAGCTCTTTTCTTCAGCTGGATAATAAAATGGGAAGACTCTTTCCTTTGTTCCTGACTGGATGTGGGCACCTCTTTTTCCACCGGCGGGAATGTCTTTAGGCCATTTTATAAGCAAGAGTGTTAGAAGGAGACAAGGGGCAACCGCAGGCATTGCCAAGGCTAAATCCCACATCTGGCACCGGGGTCCCCAAGGGCCTACCTCATGATTGGAGAGCTCCCAGTATGGCCGATCACCATAGGACATCACTTCCCACATGACGATTCCGTAGCTCCAGACGTCACTAGCAGAAGTGAATTTGCGATGAGAGATGGCCTCAGGTGCCGTCCATCGGATGGGGATTTTCCCGCCCTGAGTGGGAGGAAAAGCAAACTTGCAAATCAAAAGCACTAATGCTGGAAGAACGCAAATCACCAAGCGTGTGTCACCTTCATACATAAATTATAATTTTATTTTAATTTTATAAATAACTAAGTGTCCTCTTCTGACTTCAAAGACCTTTAATACTTTTGGTTTTCTAAACATATCCCTACCCACTTAGGCTTCTGCTGGGATTCACGTATTTGCACTGTGGCACACTTGCTTTCATCATGATTTGTGAAACAAGGTGTAGGGGGCCTGGTTTTCGTACGACGACAAGCCATAAATCTTGCTTACAAACCAGAGTGACTGAGAGCTCTTTTTGGCAGATGATAATGAACAGAAATCAGTTCACCTGATTTCTGTTCACCTCCTTTCCTACCACACAGCTCCCACTAGAGCCGTGATGGTGAACCTATGGCACGCATGCCACCTGTGCCATATTGGTGGGCACATGAGCTCCGCTCCGGTGCCAGATTTTCAGGCCTTCTGGGCCCACCGGAAGTCAGGAAACAGGCTGTTTCCGGTCTCCAGAGGGCCTCCGGGGGTGGGTGAGGAAGGCCTGTTTTCACTCTCCCCAGGCTTCAGAGCCTTTCTAGGAGCCTGGGGAGGGCGAAAACTGTCTTCCCCACCCCCCCGGAGGCCCTCCGGAGGCCAGAAATGGCCCATTTGAAGTTGGCAAACAGGCTGTGTGTGTGGGGAAGGCCGTTTTCGCCTTCCCCAGGCTCCTAGAAAGCCTCTGGAGCCTGGGGAGGGTGAAAAATGGGCCTACCGGACCCACCATGCCATTGCATGCCAAAAGCGGGGGAGCGCCCGCGCATGCGCAGGTGGGCCAGACGCATAGAATTATGGGTGTGGGCACACACGCGCATGAACCCCCCCGCGCTCCCCCCGCTTTTGGCACGCGATGGCAAAAAGGTTAGCCATCACTGCACCAGAGTCTGTGGAATAAGACAAATTCATCTGTTGACATCTTCCTTTGTAGATCCCTGTATCCCCCTCCTCCTCCTTTTCCAGATTCTCATTCAACCTAGCGATTAGTTCCCTTACATCATCCCTAGCTCTAGGCATTTTGCTTCAGCCATAGCCATCTCCCTGTTCTTCATAGTTATCTTGGCAATTCATCACCTAAGAGGGAAGACAGTCATCCAGGATCACTTACGCTGGTGGTATAAGTAGCATCGGGATCATCCTCCAGAACACGGGATAGACCAAAATCGGAGACTTTGCAGACCAGCTGGCTGTCCACGAGGATATTGCGAGCGGCCAGATCCCGATGGACGTAGTTCATGCTGGCCAAATATTTCATTCCGGAAGCGATTCCTCTCAACATGCCTACCAACTGGATGACACAAAACTCCCCGTCTTTTTCCTGTTGGATAAGAGAGTGGAAGGATTCAGAGCCACCATACTTTCAGCTAACCGACTTGATTTTAAACAGATGATCGAGTCAGGCCCAGACACATCTCCAAGACTTCTTCATTTTTGAGAATTTGAAAGGGTCGATTCACAAGGGAGGATCGGCTTCAGAGGTGGTATTCAGCCGGTTCAGACCGGTTCGGACAAACTGGTAGTAGTGACCTGCAGGGGGCCTGTGTGGGCTCGCCCGGGCGCAATCCTGTCCTATATTGCTGTGGTTTTGATGCAGCATACATGTGTGGACGTTGCAAACGTATTTATTCCCATGTTGTTTGACATTGCACAGATGTGCACGCTCATATTTCTGGTGCTGGGTGAACCGGTGGTGACAGAATGTGAAGCCCACTTCTGATCGGCTTCCCTTACTTTACACGTGAGAAGAGGTTTGGAAAGGGAAAGGGTGTAGACCTACCCGCAGGAATTTATCCAGGGCACCGTTCTCCATGTATTCGGTGATGATCATGAAAGGCTTATCTGGAAAGAAAAGGAAAAGCTGACAGGTGAAACCCACTCAAGATCTCACCTGCTCACATGCTACGGCAGGGGTCAGCAACCTGTGGCTCCGGAGCCACATGCTGCTCTTTGGGCCATCCGCTGTAGCTCCCTGTCGGGTGATCCCACCATGGTTGGCCCCACCTCTCACCCTTCCCTCCCAGTCACTCCTCGCCTGACCTGAGAAGGTAAGGGTGATGGTGGGGGATGGAGAAGCGGCCAGGGCAGAGACAGAGAGATACAGAGAGAGGGGGGGAGAGGGAGGGAGGAGAGAGAGATGTCAAAAGGATTTTGTGATTCCTGGTGTTTTTTAACAACCGATACTCTTCCTTAATGACCAGCTAGGTAGGCGTGGCTAGGGGGGTCATGTGACTGATGGAAGTGAGTGACATTGAGTTGGCTACGCCCACCCAGGTTTTGTGGCTCCCGGTGTTTTCTTTTCTGTGGGAAATGGGTCTAAATGGCTCTTTGAGTATTTAAGGTTGCAGACCCCTGTGCTAGGGGAAAGTGATGTCTTGGGGCCAGAAACCAAGACCCAAGCTAGGATTCTACCCGGCACTTACATTTGGAGACAACTCCTTCCAAATGAATGATGTTGTGGTGGCAGAATTGCCCCATGATGCTCGCCTCGCTCAAAAAGTCAATGCGTTGTTTTTCGGTGTAACCGGATTTCAGCGTCTTTATGGCCACGGGGCTCTCCTTCTTCCCGCTTTTCAGAATTCCTTTGTAAACCTCACCAAATTCTCCTAACCAGAGGAAAAAACGGAGGTGTTGAAAGAATCGCTTTGAATAATTGGTGATGGAGTGGGAGATTAAATAAATGCAAACCACCTGGAAGAAACCCAACTAATTGCCCCAGGAGAAAGGAGCCATGTTCTCTTCCCTGCCCTGTTTGAGATGATTGGGATGCCGTACCTGCTCCGATCACTTTATGTCGGGAAATGCTGGAAGGGTGGATCTCGGTGGTGAACTTCAGGACCGCCTGATTGGGGTCTTCGTAGGTGTGGGGATCCACATACGTCTTCAGGGGTTTGAGCTGATCTGCAGAGTCAAAGGATAAAAAATGGGAATGGCACACCAAGGGAGCTCCCTGCTGTGGAGTGGAGAGAAACGCTGTTGCTCGCTCAGACCCAAACCCAGCCTCTCTCCGCGGTCTGCCTCTTTAGTGATTGGATGGAAATACGCAAGCACGTTTTTTTTATTTTTAAAAAATATGAAGAACGAACGTTCCTACTCAGGGCCCAAATGGATTACTGCAGTGATGGCGAACCTTTTCGGCACTGAGCGCACGTCTGGGCTACAACCTGGAAGAGAAGCTGCCCAGGGCGCATGCGCGTGCCTGAAAATGAACTTCCAGTTTCAGCGACTGAACCTCCGGTTTCAGCTACTGAACTAATAACTTCCGTTTTCAGCGACTGAACTTCCGTTTTCAGCGACTGAACTTCCGGTTTCAGCGGCTGAACTAATAACTTCCGGTTTCAGCTACTGAACTTCCGGTTTCAGCTACTGAGCTTCCGGTTTCAGCTACTGAATTAATGAACTTCTGGTTTCAGCTACTGAATTAATGAACTTCCAGTTTCAGCTACTGAACTTCTGGTTTCAGCTACTGAACTTCAGGTTTCAACTACTGAACTTCCAGTTTCAGCTCCTGAACTAATAACTTCCGGTTTCAGCTCCTGAACTTCCGGATTCAGCTCCTGAACTTCTGGTTTCAGCTACAGAACTAATGAACTTCCAGTTTCAACTACTGAACTTCCGGTTTCAGCTACTCAACTTCCGGTTTCAGCCAGCTACTCTTTCGGGTTTCTGGCACGCACGCACGTGGGGCGATCAGCTGGCCAGCGCGCGTGCTCACGCAGGAAAACGGAAGACCACCTCTTCCAGTTTCTGGCACTGCCATATGCAAAAAGGCCAGCTGATGGTTGCGTGCACATGCGCGCCAGAAACCCTGAAGAGGAAGGGGCGACGCCGCGCGTGCCAGGCGACATGGTTCCACGTGTCACTTCGGGCACGCGTGCCGTAGGTTCGCCATCACGGGATCACTGTATTTTGGATTCTTTCCAGCGACCCAGTTTTGTTCCATTTTCCCAGTGCAGCCATACAATCAAGCGACTTAATACTCACCAGATTTGGAAAAGTAAACATCTTCCGAAGTCTGTCTGGTCCGCAAATTCTTTTTCCTAAATGAAAATTTGAAGGTTTAACTGATAATTCCTGAAAGATGGCAGAGTCTTCAACTCCTCCCAAAGACACACACGCATCTCCCAACAGCTGGATTAAAGAAGCCTATTTTGTATTGTAGTATTTCTCCTCTCCCATTGTTATTAAAACTTTGGAATAAGGAGGCCCAGACTTCAGCAGGAGGCCTGGGAGATGCTTATGGATCTCAGCTGCTGCATTGTTTCCTCTTCAGGTTCTCTCTTCTGCAGAAATGGCGCACTGGGCCTACTATTAATGTTCATTTTCTTGCAGGTTTAAAAAACTGGATGATACGCCTATCTCTAACTTAGCACGCTTTCTTCTTCTGTAATTTTTTTTTTTTAAATGGGCAAAGCCAAAAGAGATTAAATTGGCAGACATTTCTCAAAGGGCTAGATGTCCATCTAGATTGCAGAGTGCAGAGAAAAGCAACAAAGATGATTAGGGGACTGGAGGCTAAAACATATGAAGAACAGTTGCAGGAAGTGGTTTAACGAAAAGAAGGACTAGGGGAGACATGATAGCAGTCTTCCAATATCTCAGGGGCTGCCCCAAAGAAGAGGGAGTCAAGCTATTCTCCAAAGCACCTGAGGGCAGAGCAACGGATGGAAACTAACCAAGGAGAGAAGCAACTTCGAACTAAGGAGAAATTTTCTGACAGTTAGAACAATTAATCAGTGGAACAACTGGCCTCCAGAAGTTGTGAATGCTCCAACACTGGACAGTTTTTAAGATGATGTTGGATAAACATTTCTCTGAAGTGGTGTGGGGTTTCCTGCCTAAGCAGGGGGTTGGACTAGGAGACCTCAACTCTGTTATTCTAAATTCTAAAGATTCTTGGTCATCTGGATGGAATTCTACATTTCCTTTTGTTAACTCCCCCACCCCTACCCCTGTTCTCCCCACTCACCTCCTGCTTCACACACCCCTTACCTTTAAAGAAACTTCAGCAAAAAAAAAAAGTGTGTGTGTGAAAAAAAAATAGTAAGGGCAGTTGCTGGAAAAAAAAGGTTGGAGTGAGGAAACTGAGACAGTTGGCCCACCGCCTGCACTCTTCTCTGGGCATAAGATTTGTATTGTTTCAATACCCACAGAGCCTGGGTGTTACAGTGGAGGCACTTGGAGGGTAAAAATATGGGAAATGGGGCATTTTCAGCCCACCTAAACCTCCTCATGTTCGAAAGAAACAGAATTTTAAAACAAATAACACCAACCTCTGTCGCATGAAGAGAAAAATTATCACGATGAGAGCAAGCATGAAGATGGAGCCAGCAATGGATCCTCCGAGGACCGCGGCAGTATTCACACCCTCTGGATCTATGGAAAGAAGAATACTATAGGTAGTGGGGGAAGCCTTTTCTTTTCTTTTCATCAAGTTATTATTTTTTAAAATTTGTACAGATCATTGGGTGAATGGCGCGATGTTTGAGTAGCATACATTTCAATACATATAAACATGTTTCTAATTATTGCATTCCATTTTCCTTATTTCATATTATTTACGCCTACCTTTTACACAGTTTTATTTTTCATATAAATATTAACATGTATGCAGTAACATCTAAACCGATGTGCTTTAGCATCCGTATTATCTTCCGTTATAGTTTCAATAATATAACCCTCAAGAGAAAAAGATATATATGAAAGTGTCTGTTTTCTTTTCTCCTGTACACCATATTTCACCCATTTTTACAACATCCCTCTCCTTTCCTCTTCTTTCTCCTCCCTCTCTTCTTTCCTCCCCTCTTCTTCTCGCTCCTTCTCTCCTTTTCCTGTCCCCTCTCTATTTCCCCTCTCTCTTCTTCTTCACTTCTATCTCCTTTCCTTTCTACTCTTATCCTCCCTTCCCTTCCCCTCCCCTCTCGCCTTTCCCCTCTTGGTGGGGGAAGCTTTTTCAAAAGACAAGTTAACCAGGATAGGTGGTTCTCAAATGGTAACTCTGCCTCAATATTGCATTTATTTTTGCTGCCATCTCATTAATCCTAAGAGCTTCCTCTGCAAAAAAAAAGAAGAAAATGAAAGAAAGAAAGAAAGAAAGAGTGAGTAGAGTAGAGTAGAGTAGAATAGAATAGAATAGAATAGAATAGAATAGAATAGAATAGAATAGAATAGAACAGAACAGAACAGAACAGAACAGAACAGAACAGAACAGAATAGAATAGAATTCTTTATTGTCCAAGTGTGATTGGACACACAAGGAATTTGTCTTTGGTGCATATGCTCTCAGTGTACATAAGGAGAATAAAATACATTCATCAAGAATACAAAGATACAACACTTAGTGACAGCCAAGGTTACTAAAAAGCTATCAAATCGTACTAGGAAACAAATAAAAACAATATAAATTAAAGATACAAGCAACATGGTTATAGTCATAGGTGGGAAGAGATAGGTACTAGTAAGGAAGATTAATAGTAGTGCAGACTTAGTGAATAGTTCAGGAAAAAACTGTCCTTGTGTCTAGTTGTTCTGGTGTGCAGTGCTCTATAGCGTTGTTTTGAGGGTAGGAGTTGAAACAGTTGATGTCCAGGATGCGCGAGCACTGTAGATATTTTCACAGCCCTCTTTTTGACTCGTGCAGTATATAGGTCCTCAATGGAAGGCAGGTTGGTAGCCATGGTTTTTTCTGCAGATCTAATTATCCTCTGAAGTCTGTGTCTGTCGGGTTGCAGAACCAAACCAGACAAAAACAGGAAGGAAGGAAAGAAAGGAAAGGAAAGGAAGAGAAAGAAAGAAAGAAAGAAAGAAAGAAAGAAAGAAAGAAAGAAAGAAAGAAAGGCAAGCAAACTCACTTTCAGGGAGCGTCTCAAACTCGTGCTCCATGCTGTGGGTGCCGTGGCCCTCCTGAGTCAGCGCCTGGACGCTCACCAGATACTTGGTCTTAGGAGTCAGCTTATGGAGGGTGACTGAGTTTCCTTCAGAGCGCAGGACGGAATAACTGTTTTCATCCTTCTGTAACAACAACAAAGCAACAAAAATAAAAAATAAATAAAGCCCTCACGGCGCACTTTTCCTACTACAAAATACCAGCCCCACCCCCGCCCACCAAAGAAAGTTGCAACGGTGGCGGAGAGTTATACCTTCTTCTTGTAAGTAACTTGGTATTTCCAAACGTGACTCTGTTGGCGAGGAGGGACGGTCCAAGATAACGTTAAGCTAGTAGTGGTGCGACTGTCCATAGTCACTGAAGTTACTCTTGGTGGTTCTGAACAAGGGGGAAGAGGAAGAGGATGAAGAAGGGCTGACAAAATCCGCATGTAGCCAGTTACGCTTTCCCCATAATTGCCTTTGCCAGATACGACGACATGAATTTACCTATCGACCCACGTTGGATTTACAGAATCAAAAGCCAGTTGCCTTTCGGTAGGGGACAACTTAGTTACTAGAGTGCTTCCCTAATGTTAAAAAGGCTGCCCCAAATGAGGAACCTTTCTCCATTCTTGTAGCCATGATTAGAATTTAGAGAGAGGAGCCACAATGAACCCTGTCATAGAACTACCGTATTTTTCAGAGTATAAGATGCACCTTTACCCCCCCAAAAAGAGAGTGAAAATCTGTGTGCGTCTTATACGCCAAATGTAGCCCCGCCCAGCCTCTCAAATGGAGGATTCAGAGGCTGAAAAAAGCCTCAGAAATGAAGCTTCAGAAAAGAAGCCCTCAAACAGAGCTTCAGAAAAGAAGCCCTCAAACAGAGCTTCAGAAAAAAAAACCCAAACAGAGGTTCAGAAAAGAAGCCTCCAAACAGAGCTTCGTAGGCTTTTTTTCTGAAGCTGTTTCAGAGGCTTTCAGAGGCAGAAAAAAAAAAACAAAAAAAAGCAAGGCACAGAGCTCACAACCAAGGAACCTGTTGCTAAAATTCACCTCTGGGAACAGCTGATTGGGGATATTCCGGGAGGGCGATCCACCTGCCAATCAGCGTTTTTCTTATTTTCCTCCCCAAAAACTAAGGTGCGTCTAATACTCCAAAAAATACGGTATTTTGATGTAGAACTAAACGATCGACAGAGTCTCACCAAATACCAAAGAATCAAAGAATAGAATAGAATAACAGAGTTGGAAGGGACCTTGGAGGTCTTCTAATCCAACCCCCTGCTTAGGCAGGAAACCCTACACCACTTCAGACAAATGGTTATCCAACATCTTCTTAAAAACTTCCAGTGTTGGAGCATTCACAACTTCTGGAGGCAAGTTGTTCCACTGATTAATTGTTCTCACTGTCAGGAAATTTCTCCTTAGTTCTAAGTTGCTTCTCTCCTTGATTAGTTTCCACCCATTGCTTCTTGTCCTACCCTACAAAGAACTGTAGCCTTTCTTAATTCCACCCAGGGGCCACAAACTGACAGCCCCGGCCAATTGGCATCTCGCCGTATCCTTAGATCCTATCCCTTTTAATCTGGTTACGATACTCAAGACCTTTACCTGTCTGATTGACGCTGATGCTAGTGACTCCGTAGCTGCGTTGGGTACTGAAGGAGGATACTCCATTATGAGCTTCTACGGTGAAAGTATAATTCACGTGAGGCTCCAGATCACTAATCGTCAAAGACGTGCCGGTGAGTTTGTGCGGATTGTCTGAATATCGGAGAGTGGCGTCACAAGACCGGCAGTCCCCCGAGTCTGGCCAGCACTGTTCGCACGACACTCGGTAGGTGACATCTTGGCGTCCGCCCGTGTTCTGAGGCGGTAACCAGCGCAGCTGGACTTTAGCACCCAGACCGATTGCTGTCACTCCCTGAGGAGCAGTAGGGGGCTCTGTCAGATAGGAGACAAAAAGAATAATTTAATTAAAAAAAAAAAAAGTATACCCAGATCTCTTGGATGCAAACCAGCAATTTAACTGATTTAACTGCACATTTTTCTCTCAGGTTCCATTGTGTATCTCTCTCTGCCCTTTATCTCCCGGTGCCTTTCCTTCCTCTTCTATTCTGCACTTCCTTAGATGGGATATGGACAAAGCAAAATTGTAGAAGCCAATCTTAAGGGTATTTTTTTTTTAAAAAAAATTATTATTCCAGAATTGTTTCACTAAACAGAAGTCATAAAAGTGTAGGTCCCGCCGATCGGAGTGAAGAAATGCGTATTGCTCTCCTTTCCAAGATCTGATACACATTTGTATTGTCCAGCGCTTATCTCGGCCGGCCAGGCACAATCCCTCCCCAGCACCGATTCTGTTTCTCACTTGCTTTTTTTAAAAAAGTTTTTTTTTAATTTTACTTTTATATAAACAATCCATTTTCCATTATTATTATTATTTTTTTTAATTTGATTTATATGCCGCCCTTCTCCGGAGACTCAGGGCGGCTTACAATGCTTTAAGCAATAGCCTTCATTCTTTTGTATATTTTATACAAAGTCAGCTTATTGCCCCCACAAACTGGGTCCTCATTTCACCTACCTTAGAAAGGATGGAAGGCTGAGTCAACCTTGAGCCTTGGAGAGATTCGAACCAGCAGAAATTGCAGGCAGCTGTGTTAATAACAGGGTGCACTAAACCCTTGTACTATCAAGGCTCATTAACCAGTGTGTGATGGCGGCGGGTGGTTTGGAGAACCGGTAGCAAATATCCCTGCCCCCCCCCCCAATGCCCAGTTGAGCTGCACAATCATCAGAGGATTTTTTTTTCTCTTTTAAAAGCATTTTTTCTACAACCTCTTCGGCCGAAAAAATGCTTTTAAAAGTAAAAAAAAAAGCCTCTGATGATCGTGCGGCTCAGCTCGGATCGTCAGAGGCTTCTAAAAGCATTTTTTTCTGCAACCTCTTCAGCCGAAGGGGTTGTAGGAAAAAAAAATGCCTTTAAAAGCCTCTAGCGATCCCAGCTGAGTTGCCTGATTGTCAGAGGCTTCTAAAAGCATTTTTTTCTGCAACCTCTTAAGGTTGCAGAAAAAAAGAAAATATGCTTTTAAAAGTAAAAAGAAAAAGTTGGCCATGCCCACCCAATCACATTACCCCCACCACCACCAAGCTACGCCCACAGAACCGGTAGTAACAAATTTTACATTTCACCACTGCACGTATGTATTTTAGCCCTTTTTTTTTTTTTTTTGCTTCTGCGCAAATCCACCACATATGATAGTACGAGCCCGGTATCTGGTGGCATTTGCAACATTTAGCTGATTTGTCTCACTTACTTGTGCACGACATGGAAACCGGATCACTTGGCGCCCGGAAGTAGCCTTCCTCACATGGACACAAAGTGGAGCCTTCCGAAGAAGGCAGCGTGTGCGCGGGACACTTCGAGCAAGCGCTGTTGGAGACATCTTGTTTAAAGAATCCAGGCGAGCAAGCTGGAAGAAAAACATTTTTTTAAAAAAAGACTGCCACTTCAACCAGCATATTAAGCCAGGCTTGGCCAGTGAATATAATTAGACCAGGGGTCAGCAACCTGTGGCTCTGGAGCTGCATGTGGCTCTTTCACCCCTTTGCTGCAGCTCCCTGTCACTCAAAATAGGCGTCACAACCCGCCAATGTGTGACACCTGCCGGCACGCCATTTATTGAGCTTTTCAACCCCCGGTAGGCCAACCATGAATAAATCCAAGAAAAGTTTCAGAAGAAAACAACGTTTAATTCAACTACATATGCTAGTTTTGTGGCCGCTCAAGAAATAGCCAGGCATGGGAAGGGTTTTGTGGCTCCCGGTGTTTTCTTTTCTGTGGGGAAACGAGTCCAAATGGCTCTTTGAGTGTTTAAGGTTGCAGACCCCTGAGTTAGACAGAATCGGCTACAATCGAACGCAGAGACACATGGATTGATAGTGGATTGTGAACAAAATCATTTTCTTGGTCTTGAGTCTCCACCTCTAAACTGGGAATGAATGTATTATTACAAGCGCCCGAAATAAAAACACGTCCAACAGAGAGCACTTGGGTGCTTTCAAAATGAAGCAGTGCTGGCCCTGAAGTTTTGAAAAAAAAAAACACAGCTTCACCTCGAAACCGAGGCGAGGCGGGAAGGGCACCGCCCAACTTGAAGTGGGTGAGATCAGAGCATCTGCCTGATGCCATTTTGCTTTTTATAGCATCACTTGCTGATATCGGCAGATTTTGAAAGTAGAACGTTGTTGTCATTATGTTGGCAGGACAGGGCTGCAGAGAAAATACCGTTCAGCTTAAAAGTATTAATTTCCTGGCCAACTACATACTTCATATTTACTTCCTGGACAACTACAGTCTCCCGTCGGAAACAGCTTTGCTCTCTGGGTGTCCTGGGGAATTGAGTCACTTCCGGTAGGAATCGGTAGAAGTCGAGACTTTGGAAACTCTTGTTTGAGCTTCTCTCTCGCCTGCCACTACCTCTTGCCCTCAGGACTGCAGTCGCTGGGGGGGGGGGGGGAGAGGCTTCTGGAGAAAAGCCCCTCTACCTGAGAGCCAGTGAAGGCCATTCTGAAGATCACTGAAATTGGTCTTTCCCGTCTTCTACCTCTTCTATCATATCTCAAGACCTAAAATGGACCCCTAACATCAAAAACGTCATTAAAAAAGCACAACAAATGAGGTCCACAAATGAGGACTCGGATTGTGGGAGTAATAAGATGACTTTGTATAAAAAAGAACAACGCTTGGGGGGTCTGAAAGCCCTACTAAGCAGGTATATACAAAAGTATGAAGGCTATTGCTTAACGCATTGTAAGCGGCCCCAAGTCTCCGGAGATGAGCGGCATATAAATCGAACCAATAAACAAACAAACAAAGAATGTTTTTCTGCGCCAACTCAGGAAACTCAAACTGCCCAAGGAGCTGCTGATCCAGTTCTACAGAGGAATGGTTGAGTCTGTCATCTGCACCCCCATAACTGTCGGGTTTGGCTCTGCAACCCAACAAGACAGACAGAGACTTCGGAGGATAATTAGAACTGCAGAAAAAACAATGGCTACCAATCTGCCTTCCATGGTGGACCTGTATACTGCACGAGTCAAAAAGAGGGCTGGGGAAAATATTTACAGACCCCTCGCATCCTGGACATAAATTGTTTCAATTCCTATCCTCAAAACGACGCTATAGAGCACTGCACACCAGAACAACTAGACACAAGGACAGTTTTTTCCCGAACGCCATCACTCTGCTAAACAAATAATTCCCTCAACACTGTCAAACTATTCACTAAGTCTGCATTACTATTACTATTAGTCTTCTCACCCATCTCCTCCCACTTATGACTGTATGACTGTAACGTTGCCGTATCCTTACGATTTATATTGATTGTTTCCTCGTATGATTTGACTGCTTATTTGTACCCTATGACTATCATTAAGTATTGTACCTTATGATTCTTGACGAATGTATTTTATTCTCCTTATGTACACTGAGAGCATTTGCACCAAAGACAAATTCCTTGTGTGTCCAATCACACTTGGCCAATTAAAGAATCCTTCTTCTTCTTCTTCTTCTTAGGAATAAGCTTGGACAGTGTGATTGGGGTGGTGGTGCAGCTTTTATGAGATTCCAAGCACATCAAGTGCTGAGGAGTGAGAAGAAAATACATACATGGGCTTCCCTAGCAGGTTTTTACGAGAAGGAACTCTGGGGCTGCTCTTGCATGGCTGCACCGGTTCCTTCTGTCCTGCTGGAATTGGGCCCTTAGAGTAGGTGGGGAAGCCCTTTGATGACGGATGCTGCTCTAGGCCCCTAGGACTCCCCAGATTCAAGTCCCCGCTCAACCAGGAAGGATCACCAAGCGGATTTAGGGCAGTTTGGCATTCCGTACCTCACGTATTTCTTGTGAGATTCAAGTGAGTAGAAAGAAAAAAGTAGAGAGAGTAGTATGGAGTAGAGAGTTGGTCTCTGACCAAAAACCACTTGAAGAAACTAGAAGCATTTGAAATGTGGATTTATAGACGGCTGTTACATATAAGCTAGGTTAACAAAATCACAAATGAGGAGGAGATAAGCCGCCTGGGAAAGCCAAGGGAAAATCATCAAAGCCATTAAAAAGGGAAAGTTAGAATATTTCAGACATGTGATGCAACACCCAGAAAAATACGGCATCCTTCACTTAATCCTCCTAGGAAAGATTGAAGGCAAATGAGGTCCAGGCAGAAGAACATCATCATGGCTTCAAAACCTAAAGGACCGGTTTGGACAAATTGCAGCAGCACTTTTTCACGCGGCTGTTGACAAAAATAGGATCACCAACTTGATCGCCAACGTCCGATGACGGATATGGCACAAAAAAGAAGAAAGAAAAAAGGTAGCATGGATAACAATTGAGGCCCCAAATAACATTCTACATCCCCCCTTGGTCAAATAATAAATCTTCAGCTTTGTCGGTTCAATCTCTTAAAACTCTTTCTGCGTTTCTAAACTTCTACCTAGACTGGAACTTTTATTATCGTACAAAGATTGAATCCAAGCAAACAATAGAGATTACAGGTTGAATAGAAGAAAAGACAGCCTCGGTTTCTCCAGAAACAACACTGCCGCTCCAAAGTTCAGCCTGTTATTTTGCGTGTGGTCCCTTTTCAGTCTGCGGAGAAACAAAGAGGCGGCAGTAAACCTGCCCCCATAAATGGGCAGGAGGGAAGGGGTGGTGCCCAGAGCCCTTCCTCCCTCAAGGAGGAGCAGAGTGTACCGGGCAGAGCTGAGATGGTGGGGCCTTATGGAGGTGGAGAACGGTACAGGCAAGGCTGAAGATGCTACCGAGATCTTGGAATGCATGTTTTTTTATATACGGTGTGACTGTTTACCCCTTATTGTTTCCTTCAACCCCCAACACGGAAATTTAGGCAGCTCCCATTGAAATGAGTTGCAGATGGGCAGTTGTTGACAGTATAGGTTCTCCTGCATGAGCAGGGGGCTGGACTAGAAGACCTCCAAGGTCCCTTCCAGCTTTGTTCTATTCTATTCTAAGATTCTAAGCTGCTCAGAAAATAGCCAGAGAGTATTTCCATCATTCTGTAAATTTTCAGTGCAGTACATTGTCATCTCTAGGGCTCAGACCAGGGGTGCTATTCAGCAGGTTCTGGAGAACCGGTGGCGGAAATTTTTAGTAGTTCGGAGAACCAGCAAATTCCACCTCTGGCTGGCCCCAGAGTGGAGTGGGAATGGAGATTTTGCAATATCCTTCCCCCCCAGGAGTGGAGAGGGAATGGGGATTTTGCAGTATCCTTCCCCTACCACGCCCACCAAGCCATGCCCACAGAACCGGTAGTAAAAAAATTTGAATTCCACCACTATCTCAGACCCTTGGATCATCTTAGTCAACGTTGACTTGTAGCTTTTTCATGCCAGGGATGGAATTTGAGGGTATCTTTCATGCAAATTATCTGTTATCAAACAAAATCTCAACACTGTTACGATTGGCCCATCTTAGTGGGTGAGAAGAGCTGGTATACTAGTATATTTCAGTTTTAGGATTTTTTTTTTTTTTTTTAAAAAGAATATCCAATTGCAGCTATTATTTTATCAGAGATGGTCCAGTAAAGCAAGGAGGAAAACAGGTGCTACAGAAAGTCTACTCAGAATGACAATTCACTAGGTGTCTATGGCAGTGGTGAAATCCAATTTTTTTTACTGCCGGTTCTGGGGGCGTGGCTTGGCGGGCGTGGCAGGAGAACGATACTGCAAAATCTCCATTCTCACCCCACTCCAGGAGAAGGATACTGCAAAAGGATACATTCCCACCTTACTCTGCGGCCAGCCAGAGGTGGTATTTGCCAGTTCTCCGAACTGCTCAAAAATTCCGCTACCAGTTCTCCGAACTGCTCAAAATTTCTGCTACCGGTTCTCCGAACTGCTCAAAAATTCCGCTACCAGAGCCTGCTGGATTTCACCCCCGGTGAAAAATGGGAAAAAGCACCTTTGGGACAATTTACAAGGATTTGCGGCAAGTGCAACATAGGTACTTAGGATTTGTTGATGTTCCTAGAAGCATCTATGGCACATCCTTGAATCACGAACCCAAAGGGCAAATGTGTGTGTCTTTTTAACCGTAACGGTGGGCCAGAGGGCCCAGCTTTTGTCTGGACCTGTGCAGCAGCGAAGCGGAGTTTGGCACAGGGCGAAGCATTCTGGGCGCATCTTAAAACTGGAACAGGGCCACCCTCTTCCACCCCCACCTTACCGAAGACTTCTCTCTGTGCCTCGGGGGCCAAAGGGGGGCCATGTGCAATTAGAAGGCATGTTGAGGCCTTGCCTTGGGCTTCCCAGGCAGGTGTGCCAGCAGCTGCTTCCTTGGTATTAACTGGGAGTGGCGGTTATAATGGATAGTCAGGATGTTGCTGAACTGACTGCGACCGTACGTTATCGTCTGCAGAGTCTTTCAGCGGTATAGATCTCCTAAAAACTCTTACTCAGAATGCAAGCTGTCTGTTCCAGCCACTCCACCCTTGGATTGGTCAGAATTCAAAATTTGTATTTTAACATTCAAGAAGGAGATTCACGCAACGCCAATCACAGGTCTAAAACTTCGCTTATTGTATTGATTATTCCTCTAATGCCTGCTATGTGACATCATAGCCGAACTGAAATCCAGTGGGACAATTCTAATATCTGCATTAAATTAGCAGGTAGGTAGAGCTACCAAATGAGGCTACCAAAATCTGGATGGTTGCAAACAGCAGCCAAGGAATATAGAAAAGGCCAGCCACAGTCTGCAGCCCAGATCTTGTAGGAGTAGTGGAGGTAAACTCTAAACCAGGGGTCTGCAACCTTAAGCACTCAAAGAGCCATTTGGACCCATTTCCCACAGAAAAGAAAACACCGGGAGCCACAAAACCCTTCCCGTGCCTGACTATTTTTTGAGCAGCCACAAAACTAGCAAAGAGGAAGGTGTGCCAGCCTGTTGGAGAGAGAGGGAGGCGGGCGATGGGAAGAGTAAGTTTCTTTTCCTCAATTCTTCAAAGCTGTTCGCAAAGAACTATCTAAAATACAGATATGGTTAGAGGAAATGCTACAGCAATGAATAGAGCTAAGACCAGAGATATTCTTATTGGGAATACTACCAGAGAAATATAGTAAAGAAGATATATATTTGACTATTCACAAAATAACAGTGGCTGGAATAGTTTTTGCAAAAAACTGGAAAGCAGATAAAATCCCATCGGAAGGAGAGATAATAAAGAAAATTTTAGAATGTGTAGAAATGAATAGATTAACATTGAGAATAAAAGATAAAGAGGAATCGATGTATTTCAAGACATGGGAAAATTTTAATGATTGGTTAGAAAAAAAATATAAATAAAGATAGAGTGAGGAAGTGGATAGGAAAAAGACAAATAAGAGAAAAGACAATAAAAAGAATAGAAACTCAGATGACGCCTGGGTAAATGGAAAAGGGGGAAGGGGGGGAGAAAGAGAAAAAGTGTTAGTATAAAAGTACATGAATGATAAAATAGATGTAATTATTAAACAAAAAATAATTTGAAATGAAGATATATATATAAATAGAAAATTGGGGCTGCTCGAGTACCATTCTAGAAGAAAATATCACCAAAAAAGGGACGTCATGACGTCCGCACAGGTGGGCGGAGACTTCCACAGCTGCCACTGCTACCGGTTCGCCCTGAGCCGGATAGAACCGGCTGAATTTCACCCTTGGCTGTGGGTGAAATTTATGCATCATGCATCCATCCCGAGCAGGCTCCTGGATAGGGTGGAGGGCCCAGATGGGACATTTAGAGGAGGAATGGTTCTTGAAGGAGCGCTCAAGCAGGCACATTGCTCTGCAGTCTTCTCCTTTTGCAGGAGCTGCGAGAGAACGGGTTTTGAGGGGGAAGTATCGCATCCCCTTCTACATGACCACGGACTGTGAGAACTTGCTGAAACCCTAGCAAGAGAAGCACTTTAGAGGTGAGCCACCTGGAAGTGGGCCTTGAGGAAACGCAAATAAAATCTGGTGTGTCATTTCCCCTCCCCTTTGGAGTTTCCTTGGGAAGCACCCCCCCCAACACAAAGGATCCTTGGAGATCAAGAAAGGAAAACATTTGTAGCTCAGAGCTGAAATGAGGGCTCCTTGGTGCTCTCTGAGCTCGGTGGTTTCCTTGCAGATGTTTCAAGACCCAACTAGGCAACCTCATCAGTGCTAGAAGGGAAGAAGGATTTACCCTCTGCAAGTAAGTTGGACTTAAAGGGAAGCTTTGGCCTAGCCACTCCGGAGGGCACCCGAGTTCCAATAAGACTGGCCTAAAAAACCAGGACCACCTCCACATTTGGGCCCTGGCGACACTGGTTATCAGGGGCCAAACGTGACTGGTGTCAGGCGGGAGAGAAGTATGATAATGGCTGATCAGATAAGCCCCATAGCGAACAGGAAAAGAAGTGGGGGGGAGTCTGTTGGAAAGTCTGTGTGTGCTCAAGAGGGCTCCGTAACCTTGAGAGAGCTCCATATCTCTCTCCAAACTCCAGGCACATTCCTGAAGCACAATCTGCTTGTCTCAGCCTCCTTGTGCGCCTAGGCACCTCCTCCCTGCTTAGGGACTAGGCTTGCTTTATACAACATACTGGCTGGAACATTCTACCTATCAAAGGGGACATCAACTGGCTTTGTCAGGCCCCGTGATTGAATCCTAACCTAAGAGAGATTGGGTCTGCCTGCCAATGTGAAACGCAGAGGGGAAGGTAGCACAGACAGAGTGGAGCTGCGCAGCTTCTGCACGGCACCCAGCCGTAGCTTCTGAGGCAGGGGGAAAAATAAAACCCCGTCCTGTCAGAAGGCCTCACTGGCTCTGCCAGGTGCCTGCACGATCTGAGGTCTCCCTGCCACCCGGCTGTTCTTCTTGTCGAGCAGGAACTGAGCGAGAGACGGCACACCCCAGCCAGGAGACAGAGGGTGTCTCTCTAGGGAGGGAGCTCGGCGGGAAGGGATCGGCTGGTTCTCCAGCGGTTCCTGGAGGGCCAAAGCACACCTGCTCGGCTTCCCACACCGCACCTGGGGAGGGGCCGCAAGGGAGCCCTGTGCTTCCTCTCCTGCCAGGCATCCAGCTCCAAATGCTTCCCGGTGGTCAGTTCCAAGGCCAGGCTCTGTCTTGGAGCCCCCTTATTTCACCCCAGGAAAGGCAAAACCATGGCAAATCCCCCCCTCCTTGGATATTAGATGCTCTCCCGTTTCGTGTGGCTGCAAAGCTCTTTGATCCACCCCAGAATAAGGGGCTAGGTCAGGGGTCTGCTACTTTAAACACTCAAAGAGTGGGGCACTTGCATTGCATTTTGTGGATCCGGGCACACGTTCATGCATTTGCACACGTGCGTGCACGCTTTTGGCACTCGGCACCAAAAAGGTTAAAACATCACTGTCCTAGAATCGGCCCGTTGCTTCACTTTCCTAGAAGCCGGAACTGACTTCATTTCCCCTCCTCAAATTTTTAAAATGGTTGTTTATTGAGTGCCTGGCAGGCTAGAAATTCAGTCAACGAAGCTGGAGGGAGCGTCGCGGTTGACTTACCTCTGCAGCTGTCCCCGTCTTTTTCGTACCCTTCTCGGCAAAGGCACTCGCCAATAGGCACCAGCCACTCTCCGTCCGAGTTGCAGTGCATGAAGGGATCCTCGGTGGCCACGGCCTCTGCAACACAAGTGCCAGGCACCTTGGCCAGGACTTGCGAATCGGCCCCGGCAATGGTTTCCGGGAAGCTGGCCATATTGCGGAAGACGCCGGGACACTTCTTGTAGTAGATTCGGACGGAGAGCAGTGCCACGCAGGCCCCGATGTCCTGGAAGGCCACGTAGAAGCCCTTCCGGGTGAGGGGCCCGACCGATCGCACCTCCACGTTGATCTTCACGTTGCGGGTGGTGAAGTCTTCCAGCAAGGTGATCTCGTCGGGGGCGATCGTGGCAATCTTTTGGAACTGGCGCTTCTGGAAATTGATGCCGTAGTCGACGTCCGACTCCGCGTAGAAGAGGTTGAAAGTCTCCTTGCAGGTGCCTGTCCCAGGGGAAAAGGTGTTGCAATCCCGGACGGTGAATTGGATTTCAATGAAGATACGCTGGGCTTCCCCTCGGTAGATCCAGTTGGTCCTCAGCCAGTTATCCTGATCGCCTTCCTGCACGTTGCAGACTGAGTAAATGTAGATGAGGGATTCGTTCATGACGTTCTGAAGAAGATCCCACTGGTGGAGGGAGGGAGGTAGAAGACATCAAGGTGTTGCTTTTAACACAGTGCACAGCCACAAAACTCCTCGCTCTGGGCCGTCACGGCCAATTCTAATAAAAGACTCCTAATCTACATCTATCTAATCTCACATTGTCAACTATGGCTAGGTAAAGGTAAAGATTTCCCTCGCACATATGTGCTAGTCGTTCCCGACTCTAGGGGGCGGTGCTCATCTCTGTTTCAAAGCCGAAGAGCCAGCACTGTCCGAAGACGTCTCTGTGGTTATGTGGCCGGCATGACTCAACGCTAAAGGCGCACGGAAGGCTGTTACCTTCCCACCAAAGGTGGTCCCTATTTTTCTATTTGCCTTTTTTACGTGCTTTCGAACTGCTAGGTTGGCAGAAGCTGGGACAAGTCATGGGAGCTCACCCCGTTATACGGCACTAGGGATTTGAACAGCTGAACTGCCAACCTTTCTGATTGACAAGCTCAGCGTCTGAGCCTTTGGTTAGTGACAAGGACCTAGATGGATTTCCCTGGCTTTCTTAAGTTTAGAGCTGTGCTTCCCAGAACTATTTCATTTTGGCCTCTTTTTTCCCATTTGCCCATCCTTTCAAAACCGAATTAGTTTAGCAGTATCCTATAACTGTACTCTTTTAATCCGATGGAGAAATCTTTTTTCAGTTCAACCTTCTTCACCCTGCTAATGTTACTCTCCATCTAGACCCTGCAGTGAAAGGGTTCTTTCTTTCTTTCTTTTTGAAAACTTTTTCAGTTTTCTTATAGACATAACATAAAATGTACATTTTCTTATACATAATTAATTCTACATATACATGTTTTCCTTAAAGCATTAAAATAAGGCATTTTAATTTACATTCGGAGTTGCTCTTCTACCCTTTATTCCCTTATTTCGCAACAACCCTTCTTCTTCTTCTCTTTCCTTTCCCTCCCTCCCTCCTGTCCTACTTTCTCCTTCCTTCTTTCCTACCTCATCCTACTTCCCGGAAGGGTCTCTGTTGCCCCCAGAAGAGTATTTGTTCCCTTTTTAAAACATGAAAACAAATATTTTAAGCAGAAGCTTGTTATGCTTTCCGCCCTCCAAAAATCGAGTTAACGCTGAAAGCAAGCTTTCTTTTCCTAGACTATTTTGCAAGAAAGAGCTGGAACTTACCCCTTTTCCGTAGGGATGATTGAGCCATCCTAGATCCCCCTGAGCCTTGGCAAAATCCAGCAGGACGACTAGAAGAAAAAGGAGATGTGCGCCTTTTAAAAGATGCCTTTTAGACTGAGCCCCATAAGCCCTTCAAACTGTGGGAAAAATAATAGGAAATCTTTAAAGCTCTTAAAATGCACCCAAGAGCTCAGGTTGGAGAAAGACGATTTTTACAGCTGCAGCTTTCCTCTGGCACAGCAGGGCAGCACAGAAAAAGTCCTGGCAGACAACCTACAAACCTGTCACCTTCCCTTGCCCCGAGAGAAGTGAAGCTCCGTCCCCCCAAGGAGGAACTGAGGATGGCTTGGCCAGGAGCAGGGAGATGCAAAGACTTAAAACCTCCAGATCAGGGGTGAAATGCTCCCGGTAGCGATGGCGACCGGTGGTTCGGATAACCGGTAGCGATGGCAGCGCGAGGCTCCACCCATCCACCCGGTCGTCATTCCTTCCTGGATTTAACCAGGAAGTAACCTGTTTTTTACCCTCTGCGCATGCACAGAAGGGTTTGTGCATGCGCAAAGCGTCCAAGCACACATGTGAAATTCCAAACCGGTTGGGAATGTAAGTAGATTTCACCCCTGCTCCAGGTAGGTTCTTAAGTAAAGAGCATTGAATGCCATTTGCTCTTCCGAACAGATGCCCCTTAATTATTAAGGGAGGCAGGTGTTGTGCCAGCGGCTAATTCCTGGGAGCAGAATGCTCAATAGGAAAAGGTTAATTTTCTCCCCGAGTCACCTATTTCTATGCATGCGCTTGCCACATCAGGTCAGTGGCTATGCCCACAGGATTCACCATATTTTTCGGATTATAAGACGCACCGGACCATATGACGCACCTAGGTTTAGAGAAGGAAAACAAGGGGGGGGAGTTTTTGGCCTTCGCGCGTCCCGTTTTCAGCCTCTGCGACGCCAGGGAGGCTGAAACGCCAGGGCAAAAACGGGACCTCCGGAGGCCAAAAACGGGCCCATTTTTGGCCTGCAGAGTGCTTCTGGACGCTGGGTAGGGCAAAAGCAGGACGTGCACAGGGTTTAGGAGACCAAAAATGGGCCCGTATTTGCTCTATAAATGCACAGACATTTCCACCCACTTTTTTGGAGGGGGGGGGAATAGAATAGAATAGAATAGAATAGAATAGAATAGAATAGAATAGAATAGAATAGAATAGAATAGAATAGAATAGAATAGAAGTTTATTGGCCAAGTGTGATTGGACACCCAAGTAAGATTGAGAACACAATGGAGCAAGAGGTCTCTTAATCTGGCGGCGGCTGTGTAGAGTCCTAAGGGGAGCAATTAATGCTAACCATCCAACAGAGGAGAGCTTAGTTAGAGGAGAGCCAGCAAAAGGAATCCTTCAATAACAAAACGTTCTTAAAATATTCCAACATAAAATGAGCAACAACGTTCGGTTAGAACAAGGTTCAGCAACCCGCAGCTCTGGAGCCGCATGTGGCTCTTTCACTCCTCTGCTGCAGCTCCCTGTCATGCAAAATATGCCTCACAACTGCCAGTGTGTGACACCCGCCGGCATTATTATTATTATTATTTATTTGATTTGTATACCGCCCTACTCCCGAAGGACTCAGGGCGGTGAACAGCCAACAATAAAATACATAAATACACAAAATTTAAAAACCCGATAAAATCAAATTAAACTTTTTGGCCCAGACAAATTAAAATACCCCAATAATTTAAAAACAGATTAAAATTTACATATTTAAAAAGGGAAGAGATCAGGCCAAGCCCGCTTGATGGAATAAAAAGGTCTTCACAGCACGGCGGAAGGAGCGCAGATCCGGGATCCTCCGTATCTCCGGGGGGAGCTCATTCCAGATGGTAGGTGCCCCCACAGAGAAGGCTCTCCCCCTAGGGGCCGCCAGTCGACACTGTTTGGCTGACGGCACCCGGAGGAGTCCCTCTCTATGAGAGCGTACTGGCCGGTGGGAGGCTATTGGTGGTAGTAGGCGGTC
The DNA here is from genome assembly GCF_029215685.1 of Pituophis catenifer annectens. Classification (NCBI taxonomy): domain Eukaryota; kingdom Metazoa; phylum Chordata; class Lepidosauria; order Squamata; family Colubridae; genus Pituophis; species Pituophis catenifer. Next base: position 7,523,568 of record NW_027256898.1, on the reverse strand, counting down.
CCGTAAATAACCAGGCCCTAAGCCATGGCCCTAAGCATGCAATTTATTGAGCTTTTCGACCCCCAGTAGGCCAACCATGGATAAATCCAAGAAAAGAAAAGCTTCAGAAGAAAACAGAATGTTTAATTCAACTACATAGGCTAGTTTTGTGGCTGCTCAGGAAATAGTAAGCACGAGAAGAGTTTTGTGGCTCCCGGTGTTTTCTTTTCTGTGGGAAATGGGTCCAAATGGTTCTCTGAGTGTTTAAGGTTGCCGACCCCTGGATTAGAATATGCTGGAAGTCTGGCTTATATAAGTGAGGCACCCTGGGAAAATCCTAGAAGCAGAGTTGTTGCCTGTAGAATAAGATTCCATCCCCTCTGTCGGGACAAAGAGGGAGGGGCATGTTTTCCCCCCTCTGGGGTTGCAAAAACAAAACAAAACTGAGCTTAGGGAAAAGAGAACTATTTGGAATGATTTTCATCTATGATCAAAATTTTTTCAGAACGTCCGACATCTATTTCAGCTTAGAACACATTTTGGTCCGAAACCCACTGTACGCTGTCACTCACACCTGTGTGCACAATAATAGTAGCTATTCTCCTTCTCGTTGTGCAGTGCAAAACATACTTGTTTAAACAACTCTGGTGCGGCTTGAAATGTTTAGATTGTGTGTATGTTTTCCTCCCAAGAATGTCCGGGGGGAGGGGGGGGCAGTCAGTTTAAAGTTTAAATAAATCTTTCCGAGCTTAGTCTCAAGTCCCTCCATTGTGCAACCCTTTAAGAAATCCCTACCTACTTTTAAGATCCAAGAAAAAGTGGCTGCCCGTGGGATGAGCATGCTTTGAGATTTGTTATCGCAGCCTCATGGCGTGAAATCAGAAACAAGAACCAAAAAACCAGAGCAAGTTTCCTATGAGCTGAAAAGACCTGGCCAGAAGAGTTAGTCTTTCTTTCTTTCTTTTTCTTTCTTTCTTTCTTTCTTTCTTTCTTTCTTTCTTTCTTTCTTTCTTTCTTTCTTTCTTTCTTTCTTTCTTTCTTTCTCTTTCTTTCTTTCTTTCTTTCTTTCTCTTTCTTTCTTTCTCTTTCTTTCTTTCTTTCTCTCTCTCTCTCTCTCTCTCTCTCTCTCTCTCTCTCTTCCTTCCTTCCTTCCTTCCTTCCTTCCTTCCTTCCTTCCTTCCTTCCTTCCTTCCTTCCTTCCTTCCTTCTTCCCTTCCCCTTCCTTTCCTTTCTCTCTCTTTCCTGTTCTTGTGTCTAGTTGTCTTGATGTGCAGTGCCCTATAGCGTCGTTTTGAGGGTAGGAGTTGAAACAATTTATGTCCAGCATGTGAGGGGGTCTGTCAATATTTTCACAACCCTCTTTTTGACTCGCGCAGTAGACAGATTCTCAATGGAAGGCAGGTTGGTAGCCATTGTTTTTTCTGCAGTTCCAATTATCCTCTGAAGTCTGTGTCTGTCTTGTTGGGTTGCAGAACCAAACCAGACAGTTACAGAGGTGCATGAAATACATTTTGCAGTAACTGCTCTGAACCTTCATTCCCCACCTGTCCAAGATCCGAGCCATGGAGTATCCTGTTCCCTGTGACTCTTTCCTCTCCTCTACGGGCTCCTGGCAGCAGAGGGGGCCCTTGGAAGAGCCAAAGGCGGTTTAATTCTGGCTTGCCGCCATGTTACCTTGATATGTGTCATCTTCGAATCTTTGCTTTTTGACCCGAGCGCTGGGAGAGTCTTGGGAGAGACAAAAGGTGACTAAGCCGATTGTCAGGGGTATAGAAGGTGAGGCTTTGCGTGCATTAAGTCTCTTCCGTATCACAGATCGCCCAAGGGACACTTCCTCGTCTAAGAACGAGGCTGCTGCACGTTTCAAAAAAGGGGCGCCGTGCCGCGCCCCGCAGCAGGTGGACATCCGACCCAGTGGTGAAATCCTCCGCGGTTTGCCACAAGTTCGCTGCCCGGGCATGCTTTCCTACTTTCTAGCGAATATAAATCATGCAGCACAGCTGATCATTGGAAATACAGCTGATCATTGGAAATTGCACGGCACAGCTGATCGTTGGGACCAACTGGTAGCTTTTTTTTTTTTTTTTTTTTACTACTGGTTCGCCCTCCCAGTAGCCCTATGGGAGGTTGAGCAGCCTCCATGAGGGAGCCAATGAGAGACACCCTGTGAACTTTTGGGTCAGTCAGGCCTGGGCTTCAATCCACCCCACTTTACAGCCCCCCCCTTCAATCTAGCTCTGTATGTTGGTTTCAATTCCTGACCCTCGTATAAATTGGAGAGGAGCTTAAGAAATCACAGTCTCCTTCCCAGAGTGCCTGTAAGCAACATCTGGAACAGCTTTTCTTTCCCACCAACTTCCAGAGTTAATTTTAAACTTCACCCTCTTCTTACAAGCGTGCAGATTTTTTTTTTTTTTTAAACTGCCTGTTTTTCAATTCCATGCAAAGCTGGGGCGGGAGGAGTGGGCGGGAGAGTCCACAATTCCACGCCTGGCTAAGGATTCATAGCAAAGCGGTTCAGAGGAATTTGCCCGTCAGTGACACTGGGGATGAATTGCAGTGGAGCCTGACAACGGTGAAACCTCAAATCAAAAGTCTTGGCTTTTAAAGAACCTCTAGATTTTTTAAAAAAAAGTTTTTTTCCATGATTTGAATAATACCGCAACACCGGCCAAGCCAAAACAACGTTGATGCCCTAAGAGGGAGTTCTTCTGAGCACATGCAGAAGCCTCTCTGCCTGGGTTTGCCATCCTGGATGAGCGGGGGTGGGGGTGTAACATTTATATACTTATGAAATTTATCTGACCTGTCTGAAACCAATTGGTCTAGGACAGGGGTGGGCAAATGTGGCCCTTTTACAACCTGTGGACTTCAACTCCCAGAATTCCTGAGACAGCCATGCTAGGAGGCTTAGATCATTGGAAAGGAAGCTACAAAGACCAAAAAAAAAAAAAAAAGTGATTGAACATAGCTACTGAAAGCAAGGGGTTAAAATTAGTTTTTTTTTTTTAAAGGGCATTGATCTGTTACAATTAATCCTCAAAGTTTAATTGTACCACAATTTTAACTTTCCAAAAAAAAAAAGGGGGGGGGGGCAGAATCAGTACTTTAGGTGACTCACAGCAAAAAAAAACCCGCCCTTCCAAAATAGGTGGGGAACTCCTCGTCCTTCATTTATTGTCATCCTAAAATGGATGACAATATATAATAGATAATAGACGAGGCCTTTGAACTCTGGTGCTGGAGAAGACTCCTGCGAGTCCCTTGGACTGCGAGGCGATCCAACCGGTCAGTCCTAGAGGAGATCAACCCTGACTGCTCTTTAGAAGGCCAGATCCTGAGGATGAAACTCAAATCCTTTGGCCACCTAATGAGAAGGAAGGACTCCCTGGAGAAGAGCCGAATGCTGGGAACGATGGAGGGCAAAAGAAGAAGGGGACGGCAGAGAACGAGGTGGCTGGATGGAGTCACTGAAGCAGTCGGCATGTGCTTCAATGGGCTCCAGAGGATGGAAGGCCTGGAGGAATGTTGTCCATGGGGTCGCGATGGGTCGGACGCGACTTCGCAACTAACAACAACAACAAAGATGGGTCCGAAGGCAGAGAGAAAAGTCTAGAGAAGCTGCCAGGAGAAAGCTGCAGGCAGGAATTCAGTATCTGCCTTTGCATGAAGCCGCACAACCATCGGCACCCCAACTGATACGGGGCGCTTCAGAGGCCCCCGGGACAGTTCCTCCCGATTAGAGCACAGACAAGTCGCCTACCCCCTTTTGTCATCGGTTGTGTTTTTTTTTTTTTTGGAGATTTGAAATAAATTCAATTTAGGCAAAACTGGAAGGAAGACACATCCCACCACAATGCTGCTAAACATTATTGCAGATCAGCCCCGAGAGAGGTTTGGCAGGCAGGTTTAGGAACGAGGGAAGAGCGATTCTTTGCGCCACCGCCCTCTCGTCTCGGGTTGGAAGATGCGGTTTTGGGAGAGCCAACGCAGGAGGGCCTGTTCTGCTATTGCCACACCAGACCCGGAGAAGAGCCGGGACTGGAAAACAGGACCAGGAGGGGAACTGCTTACTGGACAGATCTCTCCCGCCTGCTCCCCCCCCACACACACACACAACCCAGCCCGCCACCATAATTAGAAGCCAGACGGCCCTCCTGCCTCTTCATTAACTTCATTCCTGCCTTTTTTTGCAAGGCCAGCACGGCCCTTTGGAGTTGAGGTTTGGAAGAGGTTCCCCTGCCTTGTGGGTCTGCACAGGGGAGGAGTGGGGTTCTCCCTGGGCAAGCTCAGCTCCAGTCTCTCAAAGCAGCAGCACTAGGGCCCCTCGCCTCTGCCAGGCTGCCACCCCAGATGCTTCAAGGAAGCTGGGAGAGATGGCTGTCTTTGGCGGAGGGGGTGTGTGTGTCTCCGTCCCCACCTCCCGGGGGCAGCCTTTCCTCTCCCTGGGCCAAAACTGGGGCCGAAGGGAGAGCGGGGACCATGCCGTGGCTGTGAAGAGGAGGGCAAGCTGGCGAGAGGGACTCATCTCGTGCTCCCCTCTTGGGGTGCCTGGTTGGTCCCAGTTGCTGGCTTTAACAGTTATGGAAAGGACCTTGGAGGTTATCCAGCCCAACCCCCTGCTCACGGAGGAGACCTGTACTAGGGGATTCGAACCACCGAACTGCCGACCTTTCTGATTGACAAGCTCAGTGTCTCAGCCACCGAGCCACCTGCTCCTATAATATAGCCTTGATTTAGCCAATGCTTGTTTTAGAGAGAGAGAGAGATAATTTCACCAATCTTCAAGAGATGGGGCATGCGGAGAACCCGAGAAACTATACAGGGTTGAATGTTGGCATTCGGGACATGGCGTCATCCTTCTAGGGATAAGCCCAGACTTGCTCGCTCACTCGGCGGAAGGGCTGCCCTGGAAGGCTTCAAAGTTTTCCTCCGCCCCTCCTCCTCCTCCTCCTCCTACGAGACTGGGAGGCCTTGGCCAGGTGGAAAGTGGCTGGGAAGCGGCCTTGCCAGTTTCCTCCTTTCTGGATCTTTGAAAACCTTCTGCCCTGAACCCAGAAGCATTTCAGCCCAGGAGCCTGTCCTGCATTGCTAAGCAAGGAAAGGCTCAACTTTGGAACTGCTCATTTGAGAGGCTGGTGGGGTGGCAGGAGGCTCCCCCCTCATATAATGAAGGAAAAACAGCTGCTTCTGAGCCTTCTCTTCCTCTTTCTCCTCTTTCTCTTCCTCTACTCTATTTTAATTCTATTCTAATTCTAGTCTATGAAGCCACTTCCTTTCCGATATGCCGATCAATCAGCTGGGCTCTCCCGGTGTTGATTCAGGGCCCTTCCCTGGCCAGCCTCCTCCTTCGATGGCAGCCAGACTATGGGCCTTCATTGCTCAGTCTGGTCTGAACCCTCGGCACCATCGCTGGGTCCGTAGTTACATAACCAGGCGGCAGAATCGGGACGATTCCCTCCCCTCCCTTGGCAATGATTTTCAAATCATTCAAAAGAGCCTTGGTAGTACAGTGGTCTAAAGCACCCTGTTATTAAGACCAGCTGCCTGCAATGACTGCAGGTTCGAATCTCGCCAAGGCTCAAGGTTGACTCAGCCTTCCATCCTTTCTAAGGTAGGTAAATTGAGGACCCAGTTTGTGAGGGCAATAAGCTGACTTTGTATAAATATACAAAAGGATGAAGGCTATTGCTGAGCACATTGTAAGCCGCCCTGAGTCTCCGGAGAAGGGCGGCATATAAATCAAATTTAAAAAAAAAAAAAATCCAGTTGCTTTCTCATCTGGGCGAGAAGAACCCCCCACTTCTTCTCCAATTCAAGCGGTCAGCCCGAAGAGCAGAAAATGCAACAGGACCGCATCATGCTTCCTTGCTTGTGTGGGTTGGATCCCAAGCGTATCATTTCACAGAAAGCTTCAAACACAGGCCATTCAATATCGTATTTATATCCCCATAGGTTTCAATACAAAATCCCCCCCCCCCTTCCCAAAGGAGAGAAACTCTCCCTCTCTAGCCCAGGGGGTGTCAAACTCGATATCACAGAGGGCTGCATCAGGGTTGTGTTTGACCCCGCGTCTGGGGGGGGGTGGAGGTGGCCACCTTGACATCACTCGTGTCGGGGGGCACCTGTGGCCTGAGCGCTCTGCCAAAAAAAAAAAAAATCGGGCTCCCATGCTCCGTTTTCGCCCGCAAGGGCCTTCTGCAGCCCTCTGCCAGCGAAAGCGGAGCCCACCCTGACCTCCATTTTCGCTGGCAGAGGCACCATGGGTCAGATCTAAGCACCCTGCCGGCCTTGAGTTTCACACCCCTTGCTCTAGCCCATTCTCTGTTTTCCATCTCCCTGAAAAGAAGTCACCTCTCAAAAGACACCAGAGGCCTCAAGCCTCCTGTAATTTTTTTTTTTTTTTTAATTTGATTTATATGCCGCCCTTCTCCGGAGACTCAGGGCGGCTTACAATGTGCTCAGCAATAGCCTTCATCCTTTTGTATATTTATACAAAGTCAGTTTATTGCCCCCACAAACTGGGTCCTCAATTTACCCACTTTAGAAAGGATGGAAGGCTGAGTCGACCTTGAGCCTTGGCGAGATTCGAACCTGCAGTCATTGCAGGCAGCTGGTCTTAATTTCACACAACTATATCCTTCCTATGTCATTTTTCGATTGTACAGAGGTACAATCTTCAGGTGTTTTTTTTTTTTTTTAAATAGAGATAATTCTAACTTTCAGTTAGAGGCGACCCCCGATTCTACAAAGCGCGCAAAGCTGCTTAATTCACAAGCTTTTCAGGACCCACAAATCCTAAACTTTTTGAGAATGACCTGCCTCCAATTCGAGGACCCCCAAACACAGGATGTGGCGAGACACTTTCGAACAGCCTAGATTGCTTCCCCTCCCCAAATCTGGGGGGGGGTTTCCATCTACATAGGGCCTGTCAATATCTTATGTCTCCCTTTCCTTTCTTCCACGACTTTTTCTAAATGCCCCCACTCCCCTGATTATTTTCCCTGCAGTGTTCTGCAGTTTTATTCGGTCTGTGGCCATGTCCGAGTACAATACGAAGTCCGTGTTTCGCCTATCTGGTGATGTTGAACGATAGCTACACCAGGGGTTTGTATGGCCCTTCTAATTTTCTATAACTGTCTGGTTTGGCTCCGCAACCCAACAAGACAGACAGAGACTTCAGAGGATCATTAGAACGGCAGAAAAAAAAAACAATGGCTACCAACCTGCCTTCCATGGAGGACCTGTGTACTGCACGAGTCAAAAAGAGGGCTGGGAAAATATCTACAGAGCCCTCGCATCCTGGACATCAACTGTTTCAACTCCTACCCTCAAAACGACGCTATAGAGCACTGCACACCAGAACAACTAGACACAAGGACAGTTTTTTCCCCAAACGCCATCCCTCTGCTAAACAAATAATCCCCTCAACACTGTCAAACTATTCACTAACTCTGCACTACTATTAATCTTCTCATCCTTCCTATCACCCATCTCTTCCCACTTATGACTATATGATTGTAACTTTGTTGCTTGTATCCTTACGATTTATGTTGATTGTTTCCTAGTATGATTTGATTGCTTATTTGTATCGTATGACTATCATTAAGTGTTGTCCCTTATGATTCTTGATGAATGTATCTTGTCTTTTTATGTACACTGGGAGCTTATGCACCGAAGACAAATTCCTTGTGTGTCCAATCACACTTGGCCAATAAAGAATTCTATCTATCTATCTATCTATCTATCTATCTATCTATCTATCTATCTATCTATCTATCATCTGTTTCCTAGTATGATTTGATTGCTTATTTGTACCCTATGACTATCATTAAGTGTTGCACCTTATGATTCTTGACGAACGTGTCTTTTTTTTTTTTTTTTTTTTGATTTATATGCTGCCCTTCTCTGGAGACTCAGGGCGGCTTACAATGCGCTAAGCAATAGCCTTCATCCTTTTGTATCTTTATACAAAGTCAGCTTATTGCCCCCACAACTGGGTCCTCAATTTACCTACCTTAGAAAGGATGGAAGGCTGAGGCAACCTTGAGCCTTGGCGAGATTCGAACCTGCAGTAATTGCAGGCAGCTGGTCTTAATAACCAGCTTAATAACAGGGTGCCTTAGACCACTGTACTACCAAGGCTCTTTATGTACACTGAGAGCTTATGCACCGAAGACAAATTCCTTGTGTGTCCAATCACACTTGGCCAATACAGAATTCTATTCTATTCCATTCTATTCTAATTCTTCCCGCACTTGGGGCAACCGGCAATGTGAAGTCAAACACTCTCTGGGGAGGGAGGGGGGTGGTGGAACTGCATCCTGGGCCTCCGCCTCTCTTCCCCCCCCCCTCGCTTCCCCAGACACACCTTGGAAGTAAAACAAGGCAGTCATTTCAGGGTGTGTCTGTGTGGCGCCGTTCCCACTTTGCCCAGCCGCCCCGGAACTGCGCTGCTGCTGCACCCTCCTCTTCGGAGCAAAGTGGCACCACAGCCGCCAAGGCATTGTGGCCGGTTGGTTTTCCTCGGCCATATTACTTTAACTTCTGGCTGCTTCCAACCACCCTCCTCCAATACCCGTCCCCCCCCCCCCCCACGGGAGATCTGGCATGCCAGTCCTACCCCATCCCACCCCCCTCCCCTTCCTCTCTTTCCTCCAGGCATCCTAACTTCGCTCTAAAGGGAAACACAGATTAACCTTTGCCAAGGTTGGGAGAAAAGCAACTTTTCGCAGCGCGAATCGACGCCTGTGTGTGTGTGTGAGAGAGAGAGTAGAATAGAATAACAGGAGTGAGAGAAAGAGTGTGTGTGTGTGTGTAAGAGAGTGAATGAGAGAGAGTGTGAGAGTGAGAGTGAGTGAATAGAATAGAATAACAGGAGTGAGAGAAAGAGTGTGTGTGTGAGAGAGTGAATAGAACAGAAGTGTGTGTGTGTAAGAGAGAGAGTGTGAGGGAGAGTGTGTGTGTGAGAGAGAGTGGGAGAGAGAATAGAATGTGTGAGAGAGAGATAGAGGGAGAGAAAGAATAGAATAGGAGAGAGAGAGGGAGTCAGAGACAGATTGAGAGAGTGAGTGAATAGAATAGAATAACAGGAGTGAGAGAAAGAGTGTGTGTGTGAGAGAGTGAATAGAACAGAAGTGTGTGTGTGTAAGAGAGAGAGTGTGAGGGAGAGTGTGTGTGTGAGAGAGAGTGGGAGAGAGAATAGAATGTGTGAGAGAGAGAGTGAGAGAGAGAGAGGGAGAATAGAATAGAATAGGAGTGAGAGAAAGAGAGTGTGTAAGAGAGCGAGAGAGACAGAAAGAGTGAGAGAGAATAGAATGCGAGAGAGAGGGAGTGAAAGAGAGAGAGAATAGAATAGAATAACAGGAGTGAGAGAAAGAGTGTGTGGGAGAGAGGGGGAGGGAGGGAGGGAGGGAGCCCCCGACAACTTCAGTCTCAGTTCCAGAGGCCGGGAATGCGGAGGGGGGGGGATCTAGATCTCCCTTCCTGCCCCAAAGCCCAGTGAGGCTTAGCCAGAACGGGAGAGGTCGGACGGGGAGAGGCGAGGAGAGAAGGGACCGCCACCCGCGCCTCCGATTCGAGCCTCCCCGAAGCAGCTCCACGCGCAGCTTCTTACCTTCGTGGCTCTGGGAGGTCCGGAGTGTCTGGAGCAGGAGCACCAGGAGGGTCCCGCTGAGCCCCGGCAGGCTGCCCATGTTGTAGTAGGCTGGTCCCACCACCACCGCTGCCTCCCGCGTTCCCCCTTCCCGGAGAGTTGACTCACGCGAGCCAACCCAACCAACCAAGCCCAGCTGCCACGGGACGGAAAAGCTCAATGGGAGCTGGTGGGAAAGTTCTCGCTCTGCTCATTCATGCCTCTGCTGACGTCACCGGGGCCACGCCTCCGGAGGCCGTCCAATCCCTCCCCGAGGGAGCCCCCGGCGGGGGGTCTTCGAAAGATCTCCCCGAGGCTTTAGGGAGAACAGGAGGATCAAAGCGCGAGGTGGCACCGCAGAGGGCAGAGCGCAAGAGAAAGGGGCTGCTTGGCATGCTTTGCTAGCCACGGATTGGGGAGACGGGGCGGGGCGCTCCTTAGTTCCAGCGAAGCCAGATGTTGAAAGCACCAGCGGCGAGATCCCAGAGAACCCCAGGACGGAAAACAGGGATTTATATTGAATTTACTCTATGTTCTTTTTAGTCGGCAACAAAATTTTAGCGGATTAAAATTCGCAGGGATCGTTTTCCCTTTCTCTTTTCCTTTTCCTTTCCTTTCCCCTCCCCTCCCCTCCTTTCCTTTCCTTTCCCCTTTCCCTTCCCCTCTCCCCCCTTCCCCCTCCACCCCCTCCCCTCCCCATTCCCCTTTCCCTCTCCTCTCCTCCCCTCCCCTTTCCCTTTCCCTCTCCCTCCCTTTCCCTCTTTCTCTCTCCCTTCCCCTCCCCTTTCCTCCCCTCCTTTCCTTTCTCCTTTCCCTTCCCTTCCCCTCTCCTTTCTTCCCCTTCCCCTCTCCTCCCCTTCCCTTTCCACTCCCTCTCCTCTCCCCTTTCCTTCCTTTCCTTTCCCCTTCCCCTTTCCTATCCTCTCCTCCCCTTCCCTTCCCCTCCCACTCCCTTCCCTCTTCTTCTCCTTTCCCCTTCCCCTCCCCTCCCCTCCTTTCCCCTTCTGTTCCACTCCCTTCCCTCTCCTCTCCTTTCCTTTCCCCTTTCCCTTCCCCTCTCCTCCCCTTCCCTTCCCTCTCCTCTCCTCTCCTCTCCTTTCCCCTTCTCCTCCCCTCCTTTCCTTTCCCCTTCCCCTCTCCTCCCCTTCCCTTCCACTCCCTTCCCTCTCCTCTCCTTTCCCCTTCCTTCCCTTCCCTTCCCTTCCTTTCCTTTCCCACTCAGAAAGGGAGTATAAATGAAACACACACCATTAGCTCCCCTCTCATACTGGAAATGCCTGCTCAATAACAGGGCCCTGCTTAGAGCAGGCCCAGCTGCCTTCCCCCCTTTTGACACCTTGTCCTTTAAGTGCAAAAAATGGGCTTACAAGGCCCTGCAGTTTGGCATGGCAGTGCGGACTGAAATTGTAATATAAAGCCTATAAAAGAGGCTGAGAGCAATCAAAAAAGCCCTTCCCAAAAAATTTCCCAAAGCCAAGGATCCCTTCTTCCCCTCTGCCTAGTGATCCCCTCTACCCTCCAAGTACTTTCTCCCCCTCCCCCAAATCTTTTGCTAGTCAGATCTATAGGGAAGTTCTTATCTTTATTTTCTTTATTCTTGGCCAAGTGTGATTGGACACACAAGGAATTTGTCTTTGGTGCATACGCTCTCAATGTACATAAAAAGAGAAGATACATTCATCAAGAATCGTAAGGTACAACACTTAATGATAGTCATAGGATACAAATAAGCAATTGAATCATACTAGGAAACAATCAATATAAATTGTGAAGATACAGGCAACAAGTTACAGTCATACAGTCGTAAGTGGGAGGAGATGGGTGATAGGAACAATGAGAAGATTAATAGTAATAGTCATGCAGACTTAGTGAATAGTTTGACAATGTTGAGGGAATTAGTTGTTAAGCAGAGTAATGGCGTTCGGGGAAAAAAACTGTCCTTGTGTCTAGTTGTTCTGGTATGCAGTGCTCTATAGCGTCGTTTTGAGGATAGGAGTTGAAACAGTTTATGTCCAGGATGTGAGGGGTCTGTAGATATTTTCCCAGCCCTCTTTTTGACTCGTGCAGTATACAGGTCCTCAATGGAAGGCAGGTTGGTAGCCATTGTTTTTTCTGCAGTTCTAATTATTCTCTGAAGTCTCTGTCTGTCTTGTTGGGCTATATAGAATAGAATAGAATAGAATAGAATAGAATAGAATAGAATAGAATAGAATAGGTGGAGTGGAGTGGAGTGGAGTGGAGTGGAGTGGAGTGGAGTGGAGTAGAGTAGAGTAGAGTAGAGTAGAGTAGAGTAGAGTAGAGTAGAGTAGGGTAGGGTAGGGTAGGGTAGGGTAGGGTAGGGTAGGGTAGGGTAGGGTAGAATATAGAGAATGGAATAGAATTCTTTATTGGCCAAGTGTGATTGGACACACAAGGAATTTGTCTTCAGTACATATGCTCTCAGTGTACATAAAGAAAAAATAAAATATGTTCATCAAGAATCATAAGGTACAACATTTAATGATAGTCATAGGGTACAGATAAGCAATCAAATCATACTAGGAAACAAGTCAATATAAATCGAAAGGATACAAGCAACAAAGTTATAGCCGTGCAGTCAGAAGTGGGAGGAGATGGGTGATAGGAACGATGAGAAGACTAATAGTAATAGTAATGCAGACTTAGTGAATAGTTTGACAGTGTTGAGGGAGTCATTTGTTTAGCAGAGTTAAAGAAGAAGAATAAATGAAGAAGAAGATAATAAAAGGAAATGGAACATGTCACTTAGGGAAATACAGTGCATTTCATTCACCCGTAGAGAAGTTTCTCGTTGCACGTTTATATTCACAGGTACCCAAACGACACCAGTAATCTCTTATTATTCACTTCTAAAAAATTAGGTTCCTCTTACGTGATGTAATGCAGAACCTTCCAGTGAGAATTTGGCTAGAGGGTGGTATGGAAAGAATTTTCATGGCTTTTGCGACACTCCAGCAATTGACCTGTGCAATTTTATTTTATTTTTTTACTGAGGGGTGCTGTATGAAAAAGTTGCAGGAAGGAAATCAGCCTGCCCACCTCAGGTCTACACAAGATATATTTTTCTGTTCTTCCAAGTTCATGGCCTGGGAATTTTCCATTTTGAAAAAGCTAGAATTTCCTAGTTTGGCTCCAGAGAGGCTACCTATGGACTGTTTTTTAACAAATTAAGAGTGCTGGAAGCTGAGTCTCATCAGGGTGGATTCATTTAGCTTGCCAGTTAATTTCCTACAATAGCCACAAAACTCATCTGCCAGCACTAAATTGTCTCCCCCCCCCAATCATCTCTATTATTTGATCACAATCCAGATTAGTTCAGTGGTAGATTGCCTCTGAAGATGGAAGTTCTGAATTTATTACGATCGCCTCAATCAGATCCAGTCATCTCTTCCTCTCGGGATTTGAAATGCTTTGGATAGTTGTTTAAGAGGTAGGTAGAAAGTATTGGAAATAACACATTTTGGCTTATCTACACAGTGTTGCAATAAAAAGTGCAAATCTTACCAGCCGGTAGCCCTGACCTCTTGTCACGCCAGTAAATCCCACCGTTCCATCTGTGATGTGAAGGATCTTTTTTTTGGGTTGTTGTCTTTCCTGATCGGTTACCATGTTTTTGAAGTGCGATATTTCGAGAAAAGGAGAGGAGGTGTTTTTTTCACTGCCAAGTGTTAATTTGCATGATCTCTACTCTCACTGTTTCTCTCTTAGCAGAAAGCTGTCACCATACAATACACTTAACATTACACAATACCATTTTAAAGAGCCAGCAGGTTACATATGCAATTATCTATATAAATGATTTGATGTATTTAAGAGATATAAAAACATATCCTCCCTGCTTTAGCACTTGCAATCATGTTGTTAGTTGCAAAGTCATGTCTGACCCATCACAACCCCATGGACAACGTTCCTCCAGGCCTTCCTGTCCTCTACCATCCTCTGGAGTCCATTTAAGCTCACGCCGACTGCTTTGGTGACTCCATCCAGCCACCTCCTTCTCTGCCGTCCCCTTCTTCTTTTGCCCTCCATCGTTCCCAGCATTCGGCTCTTCTCCAGGGAGTCCTTCCTTCTCATTGGATGGCCAAAGTATTTGAGTTTCCTCTTCAGGATCTGGCCTTCTAAAGAGCAGTCAGGGTTGATCTCCTCTGGGCCTTGCAGTCCAAGGGACTCACAGGAGTCTTCTCCAGCACCAGAGTTCAAAGGCCTCCATTCTTTGGCCCTCAGCCTTCCTTATGGTCCAACTTTCACAGCCATCCATTGCAACTGGGAAAACCGTAGCCTTGACTATACGCTCTTTTGTTGGCAGGGTGATGTCTCTGCTTTTTAGTAAGCTATCTAGATTTGCCACGGCTTTCTTCCCCAGGAGCAAGCGTCTTTTAATTCCTTGGCTGCAGTCCCCATCTGCGGTGATCTTGGAGCCCATGAAAATAAAATCTGTCATACTCCTAGTCGAAAACGCCCTTCTCTATCCCAGCCCTATTTCTTTTGGTTGCCATCTTCTTTCATTTAAAAAAACCCGTCTGAATATACAATTCCCCGCCCCCCCGCCCCCAATTTATTTCATATTTGGACTCTTAAAAAGTTTAGATTTAAATGTCAGTTCCCCAACCCATCTAGCAATTTCAGTTTGCGTTTTTAAAGTTGTCCCGCGTGTTAATGTAAACGGACTCTTCGTATGCAGCTTTCTGCCCCTCTTTTCCTCCCCCCCGCCCCCCCCCCCCGGACTCTGAAGAAATGATGGGATTCTTTGTTTGCATGCTTCTCAGCTTCATTCTCGCTGAGCTGAGAAGTATGCAAGACTCACATGTTTGGGTGAGCCTTGTAAAAATATTATTCAGCGTGATTTGCGCTGCCGTTAAAGACGGAGGAAGGAAGAGGGAGGCTGCGGGTGTTCACGAGAGGTCCTCTGGGCGAGCAGAAGTGAATAGATCCCTGGTAAAGTTGAGCCCTGAAAGTTTAGGTGAAGGAGTCCAGGGGAGGCACAAAGGGGCAGAAGAAAGGCAAGAGACAGATGAAATACTTCGATCAAATACCAGCCCTGGTACTGTGCATGCATGCGCAGTATGCTTTTGGCACGCACCGCGCTTCCGCAGGCAGCGAACCGGTGGCAAACCGCGGACGATTTCACCACTGGTCTGATGCCTCTGATTTTTCTACCAAACGGCTGGCTTGTGGGAGAATTTCAATCCAGCAGGCCCTGTAGATTATATCTGGGCGGGGATGCACGCTGTTGGGCAACCCCTGCATATGCTACCCGGTGACATTACAAAATCCTTTTCCCTAGAAGGAACCAAAACATGTTTCTGCTTGAATGTTAAGATTCAGCCTCATCAGGGATGGCAGATTGCTGACTCACAGGCACCCTGAAACTACGCTCCGGCTCTTGTCTATCCAGCCTCAGTTCTACCAGGATGAGGTTTGAGTCAGGGTGCCATTTAGATGACTCGCCTGGCCAAAAGAGCAGGCGTTAGAAGTTTGAAACCGGCCAAACGCAGCAAGAAAAATGCCTCTGCCCCGGAGGGACTTCAGTCTCGCTGGCATTGGAAGAGGGATGATCTGAAGAGCGAGCATCCTTCTCACCTACCCATCCCCCACCCCACCCCCGCGACTTCTTCCTTAGGATCTGACAAAGGATCTCCTGACATTCACATCCAGACATACCAATCAGCAGGTTTCTTAGTTTAGGGTAAATTGTGGGTATGGCTGAAAAAGAGGAACCGAGCAGGGCTACCAGATTCTGTCACGACTTTGTTCCCTATGCCATCCGCCTGGCAAACTCGCGAGATTCGTTTTTCTCGCCGTTGTCCATGTATACATCTGAACTAGACTGTGTTGTTTCTCTGTGTCATATAATATAGGCGGGTATATACATAATGTTGTATTTATTTATTTTGTCATGTTTATGTAGTGTATATTGGAGGTGGTGACCCTTTGAGAACTGTATGCAACAAAATTTCATTTTAATGTATGCCGATTAGTGTACATTCAAAATGACAATACAATTATTATTCTATTCTATTCTATTCTATTCTATTCTATTCTATTCTATTCTATTCTATTCTATTCTATTCTATTCTATTCTATTCTATTCCTAATTCTTATTCCTAATTCTCTATTTTATTCTATTCTACTCTACTCTACTCTACTCCACTCCACTCCACTCCACTCCACTCCACTCCACTCCACTCCACCCCACTCCATTTCCTTATTCTATTCTATTCTATTCTATTCTATTCTATTCTATTCTATTCTATTCTATTCTATTCTATTCTATTCTATTCCTAATTCTTATTCCTAATTCTCTATTTTATTCTATTCTACTCTACTCTACTCTACTCCACTCCACTCCACTCCACTCCACCCCACTCCACTCCACCCCACTCCATTTCCTTATTCTATTCTATTCTATTCTATTCTATTCTATTCTATTCTATTCTATTCTATTCTATTCCATTCCACTCCACTCCACTCCACTCCACCCCCCTCCATTTCTCTATTCTATTCTATTCTATTCTATTATTCTATTCTATTCTATTCTATTCTATTCTATTCTATTCCATTCCATTCCTTATTCCTCTATTCTATTCTATTCTATTCTATTCTATTCTATTCTATTCTATTCTATTCCATTCCATTCCATTCCATTCCATTCCATTCCATTCCATTCCATTCCATTCCATTCCATTAACTGGAAGGCCCATTTTATCCTCCATCAAGTGCTTTTCTGTTAACATCTAAACAAGAAACATTGTCAGGCTCTCCCATTAGCCAGGAGGCATTAGAGGCTCAAGGTGGCTACAGGTGATCATTCGGTTTCCTCTTTAGGATACAAAAACAGGGCAAAAGCTCACCAGACGAGCCGCTTACGTTCTTCTAAGTTGAAGAAGGAAGTGTTGAGCAACGGAGCCAGCCTCGTCCTACAGAAGGGCAAGATCCTGCTACGAAAGACAGGCAAATGACAGGAACAAGGTAGGACTTTCTGGTTGACTTCAGGGAATTGCCTTGTAATTTTGTGTTAAATTATTTCGGTGGGAGAAAATGCTCCAAAGTCTGAAACGAGCCCGCCCACCTCTCTCTGAGATGGGACAGTGCAGACGGTTGCCCTTGGTGGTAGAAAAAGTACTGGGCAAAGATTAAAAAAAATGGCTAGAGGAAATGGTAAAACAACAAACAGACTTAAAGCCAGAGTTATTTCTATTAGGCATACTAACAGGGAAATATAATTAAAAAAAATTCAGTACTTCATGCTACGTGTAATAACAGCGGCTAGAATTATGTATGAACAAAATTGAATTAGAACTGCAGAAAAAACAATTCCTACCAACCTGCCTTCCATTGTGGACCTGTGTACTGCACGAGTCAAAAAGAGGGTTGTGAAAATATTTACAGACGCCTCGCACCCTGGGAAAAACTGTCTCAACTCCTACCCTCAAAACGACGGTATATAGAGCACTGCACACCAGAACAACTAGACACAAGGACATTTTTTTCCCGAATGCCATCACTCTGCTAAACAATTAATTCCCACAACACTGTCAAACTAGTTACTAAGTCTGGTATTACTATTAATCTTCTCATGTTCCTATCACCCATCTCCTCCCACTTATAACTCTATAACTGTAACCTTCTTGCTGATATCCTTAAGATTTATATTGACTGTTTCCTAATATAATTTGATTGGCTTATTTGTTCCCTATGATTATCATTAAGTGTTGTACCTTATGATTCTTGATGAATGTATCTTTTCTCTTATGTACACCGAGAGCGTATGCACCAAGACAAATTCCTTGTGTGTCCAATCACACTTGGCCAATAAAGAATTCTATTCTATTCTATTCTAAAAAAAATAATAAAATTGGAAAAATGGAAATATACCCACAGAGGAAACGTTAATAAAGAAAATATTAGATTACGCCAAAATGGACAGGTTGACGATGGAAATTAAAGACAAAGGAGAAACAGAATACTATTCAATCTGGGACAAATGGTATAATTGGTTCAATAATAGATGCAAAGATTAGAAAATCAATGATGAAAGAAGGTCAATGAACCAGAAATAAATACAAGTATAATGATAGATAGGAGAATACTTATTTTAAACAAGATTATGGCAAGTGTACAAAAGTGTAAATTAAAATACATAGAATGATAAATATATAGAGATCTACATTAGAATCATGGAAACAATAGATATAAACATGATACTGTATTAATAAGAGTTAAATGGTTGTAACTAGGAGGTATAATAGTATGTCTATTGTAAAAAATTGCTGATATAACCAGTATAGCACTGTTGGAAAGTTGAAACCGTGATACAAAATGAAGCAAAATGTACAATAAAAATATTACAAAAAAAAAGAAAGAAAGAAGGAAAGAAAGAAAGAAAGAAAGAAAGAAGGAAAGAAAGAAAGAAGGAAGGAAGGAAGGAAGGAAGGAAGAAAGAAAGAAAGAAAGAAAGAAAGAAAGAAAGAAAGAAAGAAAGAAAGAAAGAAAGAGAAAGAAGGAAGGAAGGAAGGAAGGAAGGAAGGAAGGAAAGAAAGAAAGAAAGAAAGAAAGAAAGAAAGAAAGAAAGAAAGAAAGAAAGAAAGAAAGAAAGAAAGAAAGAAAGAAAGAAAGAAAGAAAGAAAGAAAAAGATCCCCCCATAGTAGATCCTGCTTGCGGGGATGTGGGGGGATGGTGGAGAGGGGAAGAGTTCTGGTTAAATTATGCAGTTATGCCAGGAGTTTTTGAGTACTTTTTTCTGTGCAGCCAGGTGTTGCATCAAGGTTGAGTTTTCTCGGTCACCCAAATGAATTTGGAGCACCTTGTCATTTTTTGTTGTTTGGTGTGATGGATTTGAAACCACTCTGGCCTGGTATGCAAAATAGTTTCCTCATTTCGAAGGCCAAAAAACAGGTTTAGTCCTAACAAGCTATGACATGCAGAGAGTGTGAATCCGAGTTCAGGAACTTGGCTCGACCGCGATCTGCTGTGCCTGTGGCTTCAATCGCAGGCATCCCCGACAAAGCACAAAGCTTTGTCAGGGTTTGTTGCAGAAATTAAATCCAGAAAGCACACACAGGCAGACTGATGCAGCAGGATTCATTCACTTCTTTATATATACATATAATACATGAAGCAAATTTACAATACCAACAGCAGAGTCACAGTTTCATTTCAGCTCAGATCAGTAGACAAGTTCACACACATAGCTTCACAGCTCGGAGCTTCACACACATACACTGGTTTCAGTTTCTCTTTACAGACTCAGAAGCTGCAGACTAAGACACGCCCTGGCTCCAGTCTGTCTCAGCTCCCGATAGGCTGACTTAGTTGCTACGCCTATTCATTGGCTGACCTTGTTACCATGTCTTCCCAGTCATGAATATTCTGACAAGCTTCCCTCTTCAGAATGCAGCCCAGTCCGGCTTCGGGGAAGAGGCCTCCCTGGAGCACTAAGCTGTGCCCATGGCTCAGCCTGCCAATGGCCCCCTTCTGACTTTGCCCCTCCCCTGCCTTCCTCTTCTGCCTGCAGCTTCCTCCCAAAAAGGTCTGCCTGGGGTCTCTTTGGGTTCACATTAGTCATCGGTGGCTGCCTCCTACAACAGCATTCTTCCAATAGACTTGCACAACTCCCTCCCTAGAGGAGTGGCTTGACAGTTTAAGGGTATTTTGAGTCTCAACAAGTGCCCAATTCTCTCCTTCACCCCGGTACCTTCATTTCTAACACCCTCTTCTGACTCTACTGCAAAATCTCTTCTCCGAAAGGGGAGGAATTGTTGGAAAGGGGTAGCGGTCACCCCCCGAGCTTCTTTCCATTCAATGCCAGGCCTCCCTATTCTTTGATGCACCTTGCAGCAGCCACTCCAAGCCCTGCTGTGCTCACACCATGCCACACCGCACCGGCCCCTCACACACCCGGCAGCAGCCTGGGACTTGCAGCTTCCTGCTGGCTTCCCCATCGACTTTGTTTTTGGAAGCCGTCAGGAAATGGCAATGCCGCAGGGAGTGCCGGAATTCCTGTGGCTAACTGATGGGATTGTGTGAGGTCGCATTTTACGACTGCATCTCGCTGAACGACAGAAATCCTGATCCCCATTACCATTGTTAAGCTGGTAATGGGGTCTTACCAGTTTAACAGCTTATTATTAGGTGTCTTAATGAATAGCTCTTCCAATTCTCTCTTCTCCACTGCAGTTTGAGGAGTGATCGTTTTGTTTTTGCTTTTTTATGTCAACTTCTCAACTGTTTTTAAAAAAGTTTTTTTATTGAACTTTTTTCACCTTTAAAAACAGAAAATACAGAAGAAGAAAAAAATAAGACAAAACAAGACAAACATAACAATATATCATTATATTGTACCTGTAATTTGTTCTTCTACTTTTCCCTTCTATCCTTAATAACAACTATAACAACTATTTTAACCGTGCTACTTACAAATATTTACATTATACTTACACAATCTGTAATTTAATTTTGACAGTCATGAATAGCTTCAATTATTATCTAGTCAATATTTATTTCAAACTTCTCTTTCTTATTTAGGTTTCTGTTTTCTAGCCACTTATACATTCTATTCCATACTTTATAATAGTCCAAATCTTCTCTTTCCTTTATTTCCATAGTCATTTTGTCATTTCTGCGCATTCAAGTATTTTTCGGATCACTATTTCTTCTGAAGGTGTGTTACTCTGTTTCCAGTCTTGTGCTATTGCAATCCTGGCTGCCTTTAATATATGTAGTATTATATATTGTGAATTTTTCTCCATTCTCGAGTCTAATAGTCCTAATAAAAACAGCTCTGGTTTAAGTTCTATCTTTCGTTGCGTAATTTCTTCCAACCATCTCTTAATTTTACACCAGTATTTTTTTTATGATTGGCGCACGTCCACCACATATGGTAGTATGTTCCTAATTTGTGGTCGCATTTCCAGCACTCGGGAGGTAAGTTTGAAAACATTTTGGCCAAACTCGCTGGGGGAAACTTCTCAACTTTAATCCCGCAGGGAAAAAGGAGCGAATGGCTTTGTCAGGACTGCATCTCATCCCCTTTGCCTTCCAGGCCAGCATGTTTCCCCCACCCCACTCCAGGGAGCCACTAGCATTGGCTATCCTGCAAACCAGATGTGGGCTGCTGCTGTTTTTGCCATGTTGTCTCTAAGCTGCAGCAAACTGCCTCTTTTCACCTTGCTTTATCTCCTTCCCAAATCGCAAGAGCTCCTTCAGGTACAATTTGCACTTGCAAATTCAAAGCCCTTTACACGTACTTACCTAACTTTCCCCTGCACTTCCTTTCCATAATGCCCGCCACATCCACAGGAAGTTTGGCAGGCAACTGACCAAGGAGAGATTCAACCTGGAAATAAGGAGGAATTTTCTGACAGTGAGAACAATCAACCTATGGAACAGAAGTTGTCTTCGGAAATGGTGGGAGCTTCATCACTGGAGGCTTTCGAGAAGAAACCGGACTGCCATCTGTCAGAAATGATGTAGGGCAGTGGTGAAATCCAAATTTTTTTACTACCAGTTCTGTGGGCGTGGCTTGGTGGACATGGTGTGGCTTGGTGGGCGTGGCAGGAGAAGGATACTGCAAAATCTCCATTCCCACCCCGCTCCAGGGGAAAGGATACTGCAAAATCCCCATTCCTTCCCCACTCCTGGGGGAAGGACATTGCAAAAACTCCATTCCCACCCCACTCGGGGGCCAGCCAGAGGTGGCATTTGCCAGTTCTCCAAACTGCTCAAAATTTCCGCTACCGGTTCTCCAGAACCTGTCAGAACTTGCTGGATTTCACCCCTGATGTAGGGTCTCCTGCTTGGGTGGCCGGTTGGACGAGATGACCTACAAGGTCCCTTCCGAATATGAGAAGGCGAAAGGGCTACTACAGGCAAACCTGTCGACCTTCAGGCTTCTAAGGATTGAAGGAGAAGCCAGAGGACTGGCTCTCCAAGCTCTGATCCTAAGGAGTTGAGGAGAGCATTTAGCCACGAAGAGCCCTCTGCAAGGAATTAAGGGAGTTGAGTTTAGTCCCCGATTGCTTGAGGAACTCCATATATCCCTGGGATGCCCTGCAGAAATCAAACGGACTCCATATATCCGTGTGTGATCCCCTCCAGGATCCCTGCTAAATTACAGAACCAGAGAAGAGAAGAGAAGAGAAGAGAAGAGAAGAGAAGAGAAGAGAAGAGAAGAGAAGAGAAGAGATTTTTTTATTGGCCAAGTGTGATTGGACACGCAAGGAATTTGTCTTGGTGCATATGTGTTTCCATGTGTTTCCTTCTGCTTTTTCTTCAACACCTCCTTCCCCCCACCCCCTTCCCGCTTGCTTCTCACCCACCCCGGGGACGTGTCAGGGACCGGTTGCTCTTCTCAAACATCTGTCTTAAAGCCTCATCTTTAATCTTCTTCTGAGTCGTTTTTTTTCTTCTCTTTGGAAACGGGCCAGGAAAGACCGTCTCTGCCGGGGCAAAGGATCCCCCATCAGGGGTGAGAGGAAGGGGAAAGGAGAAAAAAGAAAAGAAAAAGGGATGGGAAGAGATGGGGAGGAAAGAAGATCTGACGAGACAAAGCAGTAACAGCCCCCCAAATTATAAACTGCATTTCCTCTTATGTTAAGCCCTTTAATTAGTACGTTGCCTTGTTGTTGTTTTTTCTTCTTCTTCTTTTTTCTCCCCTTCGTAGGTTTTAGAGGAGAGGAAGTTGTAGCTTAAATGATGCTGGGCAGATTCCAAAAATAGGCCGTCTACTCAGTGGGAATCATCCCCATCACAAACACAAAAGGGTTGTTTTTAATCCAGGCAGCGGAGCGTATAATCCCCGCACACTTCCTGGAAGGAGCCATTGCCTGTGTTGACATTTTTTCTCTCTTGTCAGAACTCTCCTTTTGCACTCTTTCCATGCCTAGAGAAGGGAGGAAGGCTGCTCGGTGCCTTTTTTTAAAAAAAGATCGTAGTTGAATTTCCCTGTAAAAAGAAAGAAACGTGGTGGAGGAGTAAGAATTGGAGAGCGGTTCCCCATTTAGTAAATGCGAGCCCCAGCTGTATTGCGAGAGATAAACGAGAGTTTAGACTAGTTTTTAAAGCCAGTGATAGATAATATTTAGTATTGCTCTTTTTAGCAGGTTTTGATTTTTTTTTTTAATGTAATGTTTGATGTAAAAACAGGGGACGCGGTGGCTCAATGGCTAAGATGCTGAACTTGTCGATCGAAAGGTCGGCAGTTCAGCAGTTCAAATCCCTCGTGCCGCGTAACAGGGTGAGCTCCCGTGACTTGTCCCAGCTTCTGCCAACCAAGCAGTTCGAAAGCACGTAAAAAAAAAAATGCAAGTTGAAAAAATAGGGACCACCTTTGGTGGGAAGGTAACAGCGTTCCGTGGGCCTTTGGCATTGAGTCATGCCGGCCACATGACCACGGAGATGTCTTTGGACAGTGCTGGCTCTTTGGCTTTGAAATGGAGATGAGCACCGCCCCCTAGAGTCGGGAACGACTAGCACAGATGTGCGAGGGGAACCTTTACCTTTACCTTTTTGATATCAAAACATTATTTTCTAAACCACCTTAGTAAACTGCCTCTTATGACTCCCTATTTTTGTGACATTTTGAGTCCTCGTTTTATTGGCCAAGAAAGTAACCGTAAACCAGGAATCGAGGTCATCTTGGGGCCTGTGTTACTTGTTTTCCCACCGAACGTCACACCCAGATTTCTGAATTAGGCAGCAAGTTTTGTTTGCCAAGTCTTCTGTAATGAGCTTCTGTAATGCAAAAAAAATTTTTTTTTTTTGCTGGGTCAGTCTTCAGTCAGGATGGCCGACCCATTGTGGCGAAGAACTACGAGAGTCGTTACCAACCTGGCACTCCTCATAGCTGCCCCTCACGGGGCTCAGGAGCAGGTGCCAAGGAAGTGCCAGAGCTCACTGTAACAGCATTGCCAAAAAGGCACTAAGAATTGTTAACCTAATCTTGAGAACCTTCTTCTCCGGTAACATTGTACTGCTAACTAAGGCATACAAAACCTTTGCCAGACCAATTCTTGAATACAGCTCCTCTGCCTGGAATCCACACTGTATATCGGACATTAATACGATTGAGTGGGTCCAGAGGTATTTCACGAGAAGAGTCCTCCAGTCCTCTACTCACGATAGAATCCCTTACGCCACCAGGCTTGAAATTTTGGGCTTGGACAATCTGGAACTGCGCCGCCTGCAGTCTGACCTAAGCAGAGTACACAAAATTGTCTGCTATAATGTCTTACCTGTCAATGACTACTTCAGCTTCAACCACAACAATACATCAGCAAATAATAGATACAAACTCAAGGTAAACCCCTCCAAACTCGATTGGAGAAAATACGACTTCAGCAACAGAGTGGTCAATGCCTGGAATGCACTACCTGACTCTGTGGTTTCTTCCCCAAACCCCCAAAACTTTCACCTTAGATTGTCTACCGTGGACCTCACCCCATTCCTAAGAGGTCTGTAAGGGGGCGTGCATAAGCACACCAGAGTGCCTACCGTCCCTGTCCTACTGTTCCCATTTATTTGTATTCATTTCCTATGTTCATGTCTATGTTTATGCTTATACCTTGACAAACAAACAAACAAACAACTAAAAAAAAAATAAAGACCCTCTTCTTTCCACACTCATCCTGATCTGGGAAAGGCAGAAGTGCCCAGGGATCATGAGACGGAAGCAGGAATAATCCCAGCTGGCAACAAGGGTCCCTGGAAACGCTCCGAGCACGTCCTCTACTGCGGGGATGGAGATCGCCTTCTCCCTGGAGGTTACTTTTGGGGGTTCAGCAACAGAGAGCCCCATAGGCTTCAGAGCAGTGGTGGAATTCAACTTTTTTTACTACCAGTTCTGTGGGTGTGGCTTGGTGGGTGTGGTGTGGCTTGGTGGGCGTGGCATGGGAACGATACTGCAAAATCTCCATTCCCTCCCCACTCCAGGGGGAAGGATACTGCAAAATCTCCATTCCCACCCCACTCTGGGGCCAGCCAGAGGTGGTATTTGCCGGTTCTCCAAACTACTCAAAATTTCTGCTACCGGTTCTCCAGAACCTGCTAAATTTCACCCTTGCTTCAGAATAGTTAGCTGTTAAGCAGTCCCTGGCATCTGTGACCCAAACATTATCTGGGATGGAGGAGCCTGGCTATGGGCGCTGGAGCAGCTCAAGCGCAAATCAGATGGTTGTGACTTTCAGGGCATCCCGGTTGTCAAACACAAAAAGAGTGTTTTGAAAGAGAGCGGTTCCTGCTTGCCAGCCCTCTTTTCCTCCCTCCTTCCCTCCTTCTCTCTTTCTTTCCTTCCTTCCTTCCTTCCTTCCTTCCTTCCTTCCTTCCTTCCTTCCTTCCTTCCCTCCCTTCCTCGTTTCTCATTCTCAGATTCCAACTGGAAGGTTTAAGTTAGGCCCAAGACATCAGCTCGGCTTTCTCTCTCCTTCTGCTTTGTCGTGCAGCCATTTTTGCTGCTTCACGGATTCTGCCCTCCTGAAGCTGAAGCTGAAGCTGCTTTTCAGTAGCGGATTCCACTTATCTTCACTACCAGTTCAGAACTGTGAGCCCGCATATGTGTCTGTGTGCTTCGCTCACGCGTGGCCCTTCTGCACATGCACAGAGTGTCCTTGATGATGTGCAGGAAAGTAGGCGGTATGGAAAGGGAAATGTCCCAAAACGAAACCAGCCCAACAGCTCTGCACCGAGGCTCCCGCAAGCTACCGTCCCTGTCTTAATATTCCTTTTTTTACTTACTCTTTTCATGTATTCATTTCATTTTTCATTTTCATTTCATTTTATTAAATTTGTATACCACCCTACTCCCGAAGGACTCAGGGCGGTGAACAGCCATAAAATAAAACATATAAATACAAAATTTAAAATGGATTATGTTTCTACTTTTACTTTTACCTGTTATCTTATATATGCTTGACAAATAAACTTACGATGATGATTATGATTAAAGTGTGCTGTATCCTTTGAGATGCCAGAAGGGATGGGGGCGAGGGCGATGGGGGGTGGCAGGGATGGTGCAAAATGGCAGACTCATCATCGTGGGGTCCTCCTCTTGCTTGGTCCCTCGTTCTGCTCCTTCTTTTCCCAATATCCAGGAGCCAGGATAGCTCAACAGACTAAAAGCCTGTTATTAACATTCAGCTGTCTGTAATTATTGCATGTTCAAATCTCCCCAGGCTCAAGGTTGACTCAGCCTTCCATCCTTTCTAAGGTAGGTAAATTGAGGACCCAGTTTGTGGGGGCAATAAGCTGACTTTCTATAAATATACAAAAGTATGAACGGTATTGCTTAACGCATCGTAAGCCTCCCTGAGTCTCCGGAGAAGGGCGGCATATAAATCTAATTTAAATTTTTTAAAAAAAAAAATTAAAAAAAATATCCCAATTCCCTCTTCTCCCAAGAGCCTTGGTGGTGCAGCAGACTAAAGTGCTGTTAACTAGCACTGCAATTACTGCAAGTTCTTTAAAAAGGAGCCTTGGTAGTACAGTGATCTAAAGCACCCTGTTATTAAGACCAGCTGCCTGCAATTACTGCAGGTTCGAATCTCGCCAGGCTCAAGGTTGACTCAGCCTTCCATCCTTTCTAAGGTAGGTTAAATGAGGACCCAGTTTGTGGGGGCAATAAGCTGACTTTGTATAAATATACAAAAGGATGAAGGCTATTGCTTAGCACATTGTAAGCCGCCCTGAGTCTCCGGAGAAGGGCGGCATATAAATTAAAGCAAAAAAAAAAAAAAGTTCAAATCTCACCAGGTTCAAAGTTGACTCAGCCTTCCATCCTTCCGAGGTAGGTAAAATGAGGACCCGGATTGTGGGGGCAATAAGCTGACTTTGTATAAAAAAAAGAACACCGCTTGGGGGGGGGGGCGAAAGCCCTACTAAGCAGGTATATACAAAAGTATGAAGGCTGTTGCTTAACGCACTGTAAGCCACCCTGAGTCTCTGGAGAAGGGCGACATATAAATTGAACCAATAAATAAATAAATAAATAAAATATTTATTGGCTTCCTTGGCAAGCCGGAACTTCTGACTTGAGCAACCAGAAGCCACATGTTGAAATGCTGCTGTGAAGGGAATATTTTACAAGCTGGGCTTTCTTCAGAAGAAAGCGAAACACATGCCCCCCCCTCCTCCTACCTCCTTCTAAAGCAATTAAGGGGCCCTCCTTGGCAAGTGGGAGGCCAGGAAGGGAGGCCAGTCCTCATGAACAGCTGGGGGAGCAAACAAGCCAGACTTGGGGGGGGGGGGAATGGCAGGGGAAACTGCTCCAGAGTCCCAGCCGGGGCCTTTTCCCAATATGTATTTTCTCTGTCATTTCACCATTTCCCATCCCCTTTGCCGCTTGGTCTCTCTCTCTATATATCGTTTGGATCATATTTATAAATCTTTTATCTCCCAAATCCACCATTTTCAGCCGTTTTATCACAAATTGCCAATGAACGTGGTCAAACGCCTTTTGTGCATCTAAAAATAACGACGCCATTTGTTTCTCTGAGCGCAGTTCATACTATTCTAATGTGCTTCATATTAGTTCGCGTATTGTCTCTAATTTGTCTTTTTGGTAAGAAGCCGTTTTGATCCGAAGGTAGCTTTTCCCTTGCTCATTAAACATCCAGAATAGGAGACACCCCCCTACCCCACTTTGCAGGAGTGCTGAAGGTGCCACATAGATGATGTGCTGCTGGCAGCCACTTTGCATTCCTCCCCAGATGCAGATGGCCTCCGCCCCCCCCCCCCCCATCCAGCCCCTTCTTCCGACACAGAGGTGTTGCTTAGCATGTGTGTCAGGCTGCATACACACACACACACACAAAAAGAGAGAGACTAAACATAGCCTTTAATGTTAATTGCAGTGCAAATGTCCCTCTCTTTATCCCTACTAAGTTAAAGATTGAAGCAATATTGCTTATTTCCTGAAATTTGTGGCTTTGAGGTTTCAAGAAGAGGGGTGTGGATGGATCCCTCCTCTCACAAGATGCTAATTTCTCAGAAAGGGATATTTCTTCCCAACGACTGCTTATAGAGGGGTTTCCCCTTGAAAATATTTAAAGTCATCTCCCCCCCACCCCCGGAAGATCTAAAAAAATAGATCCTTCCTTCAATGCTAAATCAGGCTGGCTTACTTGGGCACGCCATGCGTTTTAATGACGGTTCCTCTCGTTACTTTGGAAAGCTGCGCTACGGAAAGGAGAACCCGATATTTGCATGCTAAGACTGAAAACAGGGCCCAGAGAGGTTCACAGGTTAGAAGCCGGGAGGAGAGTGGGTTTACTCTCATTTGAATGAAACTTGCTGCAGACTGACTTCAATGGATAATTAGAACTGCAGAAAAAACAATGGCTACCAACCTGCCTTCCATTGAGGACCTGTATACTGCACGAGTCAAAAAGAGGGCTGGGAAAATATCTACAGACCCCTCACATCCTGGACATAAACTGTTTCAACTCCTACCCTCAAAATGATGCTATAGAACACTGCACACCAGAACAACTAGACACAAGGACAGTTTTTTCCCAAACGCCACCACTCTGCTCAACAAATAATTCCCTCAACACTGTCAAACTATTCACTAAGGCTGCATGCCTATTACTATTAGTCTTCTCATCGTTCCTATCACCCATCTCCTCCCACTTATGACTGTATGACTGTAACTTGTTGCCTGTAACCTCACAATTTATATTAATTGTTTCCTAGTACGATTCGATTGCTTATTTGTACCCTATGACTATCATTAAGTGTTGTACCTTATGATTCTTGACGAATGCGTCTTTTCTTTTTATGTACACTGAGAGCCTATGCACCAAAGACAAATTCCTTGTGTGTCCAATCACACTTGGCCAATAAAGAATTGTCTGTCTGTCTGTCTGTCTGTCTGTCTGTCTGTCTGTCTGTCTGTCTGTCTGTCTGTCTATCTATCTATCTATCTATCTATCTATCTATCTATCTATCTATCTATCTATCTATCTATCTATCTATCTGATTGTTTCCTAGTATGATTTGATTGCTTATTTGTACCCCATGATTATCATTAAGTGTTGTACCTTATGATTCTTGACGAATGTGTCTTTTCTTTTTATGTACACTGAGAGCCTATGCACCAAAGACAAGTTCCTTGTGTGTCCAATCACACTTGGCCAATAAAGAATTGTCTGTCTGTCTGTCTGTCTGTCTGTCTGTCTGTCTGTCTGTCTATCTATCTATCTATCTATCTATCTATCTATCTATCTATCTATCTGATTGTTTCCTAGTATGATTTGATTGCTTATTTGTTCCCCATGATGATCATTAAGTGTTGTACCTTATGATTCTTGACGAATGCCTCTTT
The DNA here is from genome assembly GCF_029215685.1 of Pituophis catenifer annectens. Classification (NCBI taxonomy): domain Eukaryota; kingdom Metazoa; phylum Chordata; class Lepidosauria; order Squamata; family Colubridae; genus Pituophis; species Pituophis catenifer. The sequence goes on along the minus strand of NW_027256898.1, from coordinate 7,494,621 downwards.
TCTTTTTGTGTACACTGAGAGCCTATGCACCAAAGACAAATTCCTTGTGTGGCCAATAAAGAATTCTATTTTATTCTTGGGTAATGATTTAACTGTCCTGAGCAGTTTGGACGCTTGAGTTGGGCTAAAACAAAAACAAAAACAGGGTACCGTATCCCAGATTAAATCCCCGGGATGGCGTGCAGATGTTGCCCACGAAGATTTACGCGAACTGCAACCAGTCTGGAATGTTTTGTGTTCCTTTGTCCCCGCCAGAGCTTCCTTCTCTGGCCAAGGCGGAACCGGGAACTTCCTTCCCTCCTTCCTGCACCCGGGCCAAGAAAGGGGCAATATCAACTCCAGTTGGCTCAGACTGCCATTGTGCTCCTTCGCCGTGGGGTGAAGGAGGGAAGCCAGCAGCTCTTGCTGTCTCTTGGCTGGGACCCATCTGCATCTCGATCCATTCGCCCATCTCTTTGGCTGTGGGGAACCCCAGGACCCCTCCTGGTGCCAAGTCCCCGAGCAGAGCAGCCTTTACATCAGTAGCTTTTCCTGCCTCTCCCTTTACAGCCAGTGGTTTCCCCTTGGCTGCCGGCAAGAGTCACCTGATGTGTGGATTCTCATGCATTGGGAGGGGGGGGAAAGGGGGGCTAGAGGAGTTTTATCCAGAATTTCTCATCAAGGTTGTCTTCGGAGCCTTCTGATGGAATGGGTTTCAGGAGACCAGTGTCGGCCGCCACTCCGTGGCCCAGTCCATCTGGGTTCACACATGCTGAGTGCGCACTCCACTGCAGTCAAAGCACAGGCCTGGTCAGTCCGAGGGAGGAATCCCCCTCCTCTCATTTCTTCTCCTCCTGAGCAAAAGAGATTGAGGGGAAGAACACAAAGATGACTTTATGCAATTGGCATGTTGAAAATTTATTTATTTATTTATTTATTTATTTATTTATTTATTTATTCGATTTATATGCCGCCCTTCTCCGGAGACTTAGGGCGGCTTACAATGCGTTAAGCAACAGCCTTCATCCTTTTGTATATACCTGCTTAGTAGGGCTTTCGCCCCCCCCCAAGCGGTGTTCTTCTTTTTAATACAAAGTCAGCTTATTGCCCCCACAATCCGGGTTCTCATTTTACCTACCTCGGAAGGATGGAAGGCTGAGTCAACCTTGAGCCTGGTGAGATTTGAACTCGCAGTAATTGCAGGCAGCTGGCAGCTAAGTGCTACTTAACAGCACTTTAGTCCGCTGCACCACCAAGGCTTCTTCAGGGCAGTTTCTGTTAATATAATTTGTTGCCTCTTTGGGCAACTCACCGCATTAAATATTTTGCAAATGGATCAAACCACTACCCTGTTCCCCCCTCCCCCAAAATAAGACACCCCCTGATAATAAGCCCAATCGGGCTTTTGAGCGCATGGCAATAAAGCCAAGCGTTTATTTCAGGGTTCAAAAAAATATAAGACAGGGTATTATTTTCGGGGAAACACAGTAGTAACAATTTCGATAGTCTGTATGATAGAGGAACCCTTTGCATCAGAGTACAGGTGGAAATCTTCGCTGTTATTACCCGGGTTTTTTCGACTTGGTATTTCTCTGCGGCTTGATTCATATCTAAGCCAAAACTCTTTGCAAAGTCACCATAAGTCACCCAAAAATACCTGCAAGGGAAAGAATGCAAATTCAGTGGGGTGGGTTGAGCTGAGTGGAACAGGAAGCTCCTGGTTTGTCTCATCTTTGCCAACCATGGGAAGGATTCCTGAGGGATGAGTTAAGTGTGAGAAGCAGCTGGAGGCTATCCTGTTTTTGTTGTTTTTTTTTTTAAAGATGCTGGCCACACTCTAGCCATGGTTTGTTGCAAAAGACAGAAGAGCTGCTTGTTGGACTTTCAAGCTTCTTTGTTTTTAGCCTGTGAATTCCAACATGCGTTAGCATGTTCCAATATTTTCCCATTTATGGGTTTTTATCGTTTCTATGCCTCTTACCCTGAGATCTGAACCTTCATTTCATTAGCCCACCATGAAATCAGTTTTTCGGTCAGGATTCTCCAAATGGGAAAATAAAGTTCTTTTTGCAAAGATTCAACGGCTTCATTTCCAGGCACCTTTGATTGAGAGCGCTTTTTTCCACATTTCCCTTGTCTACCATTTAATACAGGGGTCTCCAACCTTGGCCACTTTAAGCCTAGGGCACTTCGATGCCCAGAATTCCCCAGCCAGCTTTCCGGCGGACTTCAATGCCCAGAATTTCCCCAGCCAGCTTTCCGGCAGACTTCAACTCCCAGAATTCCCCAGCCAGCTTTCCGGGGGACTTCAACACCCAGAATTCCCCACCCAGCTTTTTTTTTTTTTTTTTTTTTATTGCAAAAGTTTTACAATTACATTTTCACCCCTTTTTTCACCCCCCCACCTCCCTCCCCAAACTTCCCATCCACCCTAACCCTCCCTAACCCTCCCCCCCCAGACTTCCCTATTACATACTCATAACTAATAACACTAATATATAAACCTGAACCCATCCCTCCCCCTATATAATTTTTCCTCTTTGTCTCTTTACATAAAAATATTTCTAATACATTATTTTCAAATAAAAGCTATTTGATACTTTCTGGTTTGGTATTTGTTCTGAACATATTCTATCCACCTTTTCCATTCCCATTCGTAAGTCTCTTGTGAACAATCTTTTAGATACGCTGAAATCTTCGCCATCTCTGCAAAGCTGGCCATCTTCAAAGTCCATTCCTCGATAGTAGGCAAAGCTTCATTCTTCCAATATTTACCTATCAACAATCTAGCTGCTGTTATCATATACAATATTAGTTTTATTTCACCCCGTGTAAAACCCTTAACTATACCCAATAAAAACAATTGTGGAGAAAATTGAATTTTTTTCTTCAAAACATTCTGCATGACCCACCAAATTTTTATCCAAAAAGCCTTAACTTTCCTACAGGTCCACCAAACATGATAATATGTAGCATCTACACAATCACATCTCCAACATTTTGGCTGAACATTAGGGTACATACATGACAACTTTTTAGGATCTAAATGCCATCTATAAAACATTTTATAAAAATTTTCTCTCAGGTTTTGCGACTGTGTAAATTTAACATTCTGAACCCAAATTTTTTCCCAAGTTTCCAGCATCACTGGTTCTTCAAAATTCTGTGCCCACTTAATCATACAATCTTTAACTAATTCCGTTTCTGAATCTCTTTCTAACAAAACATTATACAGCCTTTTAATATGCATTGGACCTTTCTCTCTTATATGTCTAACCAATTCTTCCTCATGCAACATAATACCAGTTTTTTGGTCCTCTTTCCATCTCATTTGTAATTGATTATATTGTAACCAGGTTAAATTAATCCCTTCGTCCAACAGTGTCTGCAATGTCTTCAGCTGCCATCTGCCCGCATCTGTAAAAAGAACCTCTTTGTATAAAAACCCCCCGAGTGACATTATATTTGTATTCCACAAGGTATGACCAAGATCCAGCCATAGCGGTATTTTATAATCCCATTTGAGTCGGTGCTTCTTCCAAACTCTCATCAAAGAATCTCTGAGTATATGACTTTTAAATACTTTATCAACTTTATCATCATAAAATAAATAAGCATGCCATCCAAATTCAAGATCAAAACTTTCTGCATTCAATATTCCAGCCTTTTTATTTCCAAACCAGTCACTTGTTAAAGTTAAAGCTGCTGCATCATAATATAACTGTAGGTTTGGGAGTTTAAGGCCTCCTCTTTCTGGAACATCTTGCATAATTTTCAATTTCACTCTCGGCTTTTTCTCGTTCCAGACAAACTTATTCACACCAGACTGCCAGACTTTCAGTTGTTTATCACTTTTAAGCACCGGAATCATTTGAAACAAAAACAGAAATCTTGGCAAAATATTCATCTTAACTGCTGCTATTCTTCCAAGTAAAGACAGTTGCAGCTTTTTCCAGGTCTCCATGTCTTTCTGAACCTCTCGCCACAACACCTCGTAATTATTTTGAAACAATTTCATATTTGATTCTGCAACCTGAATTCCAAGATATTTTACCTTAGGTACAATTTCAAAACCTGCCCTCCTTTCAAGCTCATGTTTACGATCTTGTGTCATATTCTTAACTATCATTTTAGTCTTTTTTGAGTTCAGTTTAAAACCTGAAACTCTACCATAGTCTTGTATAATGTCGTTCATCAGGATTATTGATTCCATTGGTTGTGATAGGGTAACAACCAGATCATCTGCAAATGCCTTTATTCTATAATCCTCTTGCCTTATCACTATACCTTTCAAGATTTTTGAATCCCGTATTATATTTAGCAAGACTTCCAATGTTAATATAAATAAAAGTGGGGACAACGGACATCCCTGTCTTGTTCCTTTTTCAATTTTAAACTCTGTCGTCAAACTTCCATTAATAATAATCTGTGCTTTTTGCTCTTGATAAATTGCTGAAATCGCCTGTATAAATTGGTCCCCAAAGCCCATCTTTTTTAAAGTCTTTAGTAGAAAGTTCCAATCCACTCTATCAAAGGCTTTCTCCGCATCCAAGAAAACCAGCACTGCAGAAATCTGTTTATTCTTATCAAGATATTCCAATAAGTCTATTACTTGCCTTACATTATCCTTCATATATCTGCCCTCAATAAATCCCGCTTGGTCCTCATGAATCACTTTTTGAATTACTGGCATCAACCTGTTGGCTAATACCTTCGCATAAATTTTATAGTCTGTATTCAAAAGAGATATTGGTCTGTAGTTCTCTGGTTTTTTAGGACCAACTTGTTCCTTTGGTATCAAAGATATATAAGCAGTTGTCCAAGATGGGGGTATTTTACCCCCTTGTTGAATATTACAAAATAAATCTCTATGGTTGGTTTGACAGCAGTGTATTACAAAACCCCACCCAGCTTTTTGACGGACTTCAATGCCCAGAATTCCCCAGCCAGCTTTCCGGCAGACTTCAACTCCCAGAATTCCCAGCCAGCTTTCTGACGGACTTCAATGCCCAGAATTCCCACCCAGCTTTCTGACGGACTTTAACTCCCAGAATTCCCCAGCCAGCTTTCTGGCGGACTTGGATGCCCAGAATTCTAGGAGTTGCCAGGCTTAAAGTTTCCAAGGTTGGAAACCCCTGATTTAATCTGCTTGCTTTTTCTCCTCCCCCATCCATCATTCTTCCCTTCAGGAAAAGGAATGCTGTTTGCTTTAGATAATGATTGCGTTGCTATGTTAAATTATAGCGGTGTTGAGCGCCGAGAAAACCATTGTTGGGGGAAAAAAAAAAAAAGAGAGATATACTTGGTGGAAAAAGGAGATGTCATTTTTATTCCCTGCTGTTGAGGTTTGTCCTTGCCCTCCCTTCCTCCAGCGCACTCAGCCAAGAATGCAAAACCGCATTCCTTCCCAAGGCGTGTCAGGTTCCAAGGCCTGAGTGAGGTGGACTCGGCGGGCGGCTGGATGAGGGTGGCGTTTTTTTTTTCCCCCTGTTGGTGTTTGCAAAAGGCAGCTGGTTGCTAAGCACTGGCACCAAAGGCTCAGTCAGGGCTGAATTATGGGATGGGGCAGCCAGGCCGGCTGAGGTGAGTCAGGAGGGAATCAGGAGGCCCTGCAGGTGCCAAGGGAAAGGAAGCCGAGAGCGTGGTGTGAGGTTGGCAAGGATTAAAAAAAAAAAACACCTCCATTGCAGAGGTGAGAAGCCAGTGTGGCAACCTCCTCCCGTGGGAGCCATTCCAGCAGGACTCAGCTCCCTTCCTAAAAATACAGTAGCCAAAATGAGGATTCTGCTTTTTTAAACCCAGGAAACCAGGGATTAAAAAATAAACACGGGATTAAATGAATAAGGAAAGTTAAAAAAGAATTCGATCTCGCACACGAGGAAGGGGAAAAAGAGCATCTGTCGAAGCTCCCTTTGGTGCCTAACTTTGGAGCGTTTGTGCGTGAGAACATTTCCTTCCTCCCCGTTTCTTCAGGAAAGGGATGATTAAGTCTGGCCAAATTTAAGGGAGCTGGGGGGGGGGACTCATAACAAGAGTCCCCCTGAGACGGATGCGGCCCGGCCTCCATGGGAGCATGATGCCAGCTTTGCCGGAGTGGGGAGTTACGTGCTTTCGTGAGCTGGAAACAGCTTTTCTGATTTTAAGATTTCTCTTAAATCAGGCTTGGCTTTCTTACAGAGGAGATTTGCTGCTACTGTTTGTGTTGGCAGCGCTTCCCACCTCTGACTTCCAGCAGAAGGGAAGTTTTGAGACTCTTAACTCTGATTCCTGGATGTGTTTATTTCCTCGGTGGTGGTTTCTGCTGATAATGAAGAAAACTTCCCAACTCTGCTCTCTTTTGGACAAGTCAAAGAGAAGCACCGTTGGGAAGGTGGCTGGCTATCTTAGTGCAAAGTATTGTGGGGGGACACAAAACGACAGCAGGAGCAGCAGGAGCAGTGAGCTGTCCCCGCTGGAAAAAAAAAAAGGACACGGGAGGACAGGAGGATCTTTTGTTAAACGGCGACCTCCTGTTTTTTGTTGAGCTGACAAAGCATTCGCAACCATGGGGAATTTAGCCTTGAATGGGGAAGCTGGTTCCCAGCGCAGCACTGAGCCGGGGCTGGCGTGGGTAGCCAGGCTGCATTATCAGCTGAAGCTGATGAGGTTGGCATTTCCTTTTCATCAGGCCCCGGAGACAAGCCGGAGCAACAGAGGCAGGAAGTTCAAGGGTCATGAGCCTGGAAAACACCAGCCGGACGGGCCCCGTTTGATCAGAAGGTGGATTAAGGGAGGGAAGGAGGGAGGGATAGAGGGAGGAAATGGAAAAGGAAGGACGGAAAGAAGGAAGGAAGGGAAGGAAGGAAGGAAGGAAGGAAGAAATAAGGAAAGAATAGAATAAGGAGGGGAAGACATGAGAAGAAGGAAGGAGATAGAAATGAGAAAAAGGAAGAAAGAAAGAAGAAAATAGATGGAAATAGGAAGGAACGAAGGAAGGAAGGAAGATAGAAATAAGGAAGGAATCGCATGAGGAGGGGAAGAAATGAGAAGAAGGAAGGAAGAAGAAAATAGATGGAAATAGGAAGGAAGGAAGATAGAAATAAGAAAGGAATAGAATGAGGAGGGGAAGAAATGAGAAGAAGGAAGGAAGAAGAAAATGGATGGAAATAAGAAGGAAGGAAGATAGAAATAAGGAAGGAATAGAATGAGGAGTGGAAGAAATGAGAAGAAGGAAGGAAGAAGAAAATGGATGGAAATAAGAAGTAAGGAAGATAGAAATAAGGAAGGAATAGAATGAGGAGGGGAAGAGTTTAATTTAATTTAATTAGTTCAATTTATATGCTGCCTTTCTCCGGAGACTCAGGGCGGGAAAATCAGAAATAGGAAGGAAGGAAAGAAGGAAGGAAGGAAGGAAGGAAGGAAAGAAGGAAGGGGAAAATAGATGGAAATAGGAAGGGAGTGAGTGAGGGAATCAGAAGAGGGAAAGAAATGAGAAGAAGGAAGGAAGAAAGGAAGAAGAAAATAGATGGAAATAAAAAAGAAGGAAGGAAGGAAGATGGAAATAAGGGAATGAGAAGAGAGCAAGGAGGAGAAGGAAGGAAGGAGATAGAAATGAGAATAAGGAAGGAAGGAAAAAAGAAAACAGATGGAAGAAGGAAGGAAGGAAGGAAAGGAAGGACAGAAGGTTGCTGGAGGTGCAGTGGCTAAGACGCTGAGCTTGTCGCTCAGAAAGGTCAGCAGCTCGGCGGTTTGAATCCCCAGTATAGGTTGTCTGTGTGAGCAGGGGGTTGGACTAGATGACCTCCAAGGTCCCTTCCAACTCTATTACCGTTATGCTTGCAGTACGGAACCGAGGCCTGCAAGCTTCAGAGGCTGTGCTCCACTCAGTCTGCGGTGCCTCCCTTGAGCCCCATCCTCAGCACCCAACTCCCGATTCTCCAGGGGAATGATGCTGCTGCATTTTAACCCTGCTCTCCTTCTCCCAGATGAAAAAGCAAAAACAAAAACCACGAGAGAAAGAGACTGGGGAATTCCTCCTTCAAGCAGGTGCCAGGAACTGCACCCCACGTTGCTGAGCCCCCCCGGATAGAGGGGGATTATAGCAGCTGCTGGCAATCGACTTCTTTCCGGGTCGGAGTCACAAGCAGGTGTAATTAACAGTGGAAGAGACTTACGTCCCCTCTCCCTGGCTGAGACCCAGCCTCTCCCTTGAAGTATTGTTAGGGGTGTTTGCGGGGTGTTCGGGGGTGATGTTTGCATTTGATTGTTGTAGCAGCATGTGGCCTCCTTTTATCCGGTTTCAGAGAAATGCTTCAAAACAGACATTTGTTGTTGTTAGTTGCGAAAGTTGTGTCCGACCCATCGCGACCCTCATGGACGACGCTCCTCCAGGCCTTCCTGTCTTCTACCGTCCTCCGGAGTCCATTTAACCTAACGCCGACTGCTTTGGTGACTCCATCCAGCCACCTCGTTCTCTGCTGTCCCCTTCTTCTTTTTGCCCTCCATCGTTCCCAGCATTAGGCTCTTCTCCAATGAGTCCTTCCTTCTCATTCGGTGGCCAAAGCATTTGAGTTTCCTCTTCAGGATCTGGCCTTCTAAAGAGCAGTCAGGGTTGATCTCCTCCAGGAGTGACCGGTTGTGACCAGTTAGGAGTGACCGGCTCTTCTCCAGGGAGTCCTTCCTTCTCATTAGGTGGCCAAAGGATTTGAGTTTCATCTTCAGGATCTGGTCTTCTAAAGAGCAGTCAGGGTTGATCTCCTCTATGACTGACCGGTTGGATGGCCTTGCCGTCCAAGGGACTCGCGGGAGTCTTCTCCAGCACCATAAACACGAATCAAACATTGAAAGTGTCCTTTAACTAGCATGGTCAGCCAGGCAGAAATCTTATTTTTTCAAGGTCGCTGCCTTTTAATTAACCGATCAATACGTTGATCACTCAAACACAAGATGAATTAATAATGGAAAGTCTGGTGAAAACTCTGCTCTGGGAGGACAGCCAAAATACATCAAGAATAATAACCCAGTGAGAACATCCACAGGAATGAAGAGTTAAGTTTGGTCTGACTCTCCCTCACTCACCCATCCCCTCTCGGTGGTGGGATTCCTGTTTTCTGCAGTTGACAATCCGTCCAGAGTCTTTGGACACAGGCTGCCACTGACTCGTAGAGGCTGGTTAATTGACTTGCCCTGCCTGGCATTCATTTGCCCTTCCTCCTCTGGATTCAGTCAAGGAAGCTCTGCCTAACTCATGGGACGCGGTGGCTCAGCGACTAAGACGCTGAGCTTGTCGATCGAAAGGTCGACAGTTCAGCGGTTCGAATCCCTAGTGCTGCCACGTAACGGGAGTGAGCTCCTGTGACTCGTCCCAGCTTCTGCCAACCTAGCCGTTCGAAAGCACGTAAAAAAAAAAAATGCAAGTAGAAAAAATAGGGACCACCTTTGGTGGGAAGGGAACAGCGTTCCGTGCGCCTTTGGCGTTGAGTCATGCCGGCCACATGACCACGGAGACGTCTTCGGACAGCGCTGGCTCTTCGGCTTTGAAACGGAGATGAGCACCGTCCCCTAGAGTCAGGAACGACTAGCACTTATGCGCGAGGTGAATCTTTACCTTACCTTTAAGTTAACCATGTCTCCTTCCCACATAAGAATTAACCTTGTTTTCCTTTTTTATATTTGTTTCCACCCACCCCGTTTCTCTTTTCTAATCCAAATCCGTCTTTCATCATAGGTCGATGTGTGTTGATAGCACGAAGTATGTTTTTCCCTATTTTATTGATTAATTAGATTTATATGCTGCTTTGTTTGTTTGTTTTATGTTTTATTAAATTTATATACCGCCCTACTCCCGAAGGACTCAGGGCGGTGAACAGGCACAGAATAAAATACATAAATACAAAAGTTAGAAACAATTTAAAACCAAATTAAATAATTTAGCCCAAGACAATTAAAAAACCCCATAATTTAAAACAAATTAAAATTTCAGTTTAAAAAATTAAAATTTCTCTCTAAGGAAGACGGCTTTGCCCTTTCTCTGATTCAGTCATACCCGTGAATCTGTCATAAACAGCGAGAGCTTACAGTGGAATGAAATAGGTAGCTTTTTCAGCTGACTCTCTAGGATAGTGGGTTGTGCTTTGCTGCATCATATCTGTTTTATGGTTCATTCCACCCCCTACTCCAAAGTTGCTAAGTTGCCGTTTTCTCATCCTTCCAGGAAACCTCCATTTGTGTGCTGAGGCCGATCCGCCTTGTATCGGTCCAAGTTAGTGGGCAGGAAATGTGCTTAGAGGTACTACATTTGTAAAATGTAACCTGAGACGTTAAGCGGAGAGACCTGCTAATAACCGATCAGGCATCCCGGCCATTTATTTACTGAGGTTATATCTCGGCTTTCTACGAAAGGCTGTAATTCAAGACAAGCATTCTTCTCTAACCTAAATGCGGTTTGTTCTGACCAGGTGCTGTCCCTTCATGTTTACAAGGCAGAGGAGAGCAAAGCTAGCCGTCATTATTTGAGGCTGTCATCTGGCTCTCGCCCACGTTCCCCACCCCCCCAGGCAGGCCTTCTGGCAGGGAAGGAAAGGAGGGATCAGACGGGGCTGCTGCAGGGGTGAAATCCGGCAGGTTCTGACAGGTTCTGGAGAAGCGGATGTGGAAATTTGGAGCAGTTCGGAGATCTGGCAAATACTACCTGTGGCTGGCCCCAGAGTGGGGTGGGAATGGAGATTTTGCAGTATCCTTCTCCTGGAATGGGGTGGGAATGGAGATTTTGCAGTATCCTTCCCTTGGAGTGGGGTGGGAATGGGGATTTTGCAGCATCCTTCCCCTGGAGTGGGGTGGGAATGGGGATTTTGCAGCATCCTCCTCCCAGGTGTGGGGAGGGAATGGGGATTTTGCAGTATCCTTCCCCTGGAGTGGGGCGGGAATGGGGATTTTGCAGTATCACCTCTCCAGCTGCGAGGCAGAAACTAAAACAGAAATTCATTTTTACTCATGCACAGTGCTTTGTCATCTAAGAGTCAGGTAGTGCATTCCAGGCATTGACCACTCTGTTGCTGGTCGTATTTTCTGCAATCGAGTTTGGAGCGGTTTACCTTGAGTTTGTATCTATTGTTTGCCCATGTATTATTGCGGTTGAAGCTAAAGAAGTCGTTGAAAGGTAGGATGTTTTAGCAGACAATTTTGTGTTCTACGATTAGGTCAGACTGCAGGCGGCATAGTTTTAGGTTGTCCAAACCCAACATTTCAAGCCTGGTGGCATAAGGGATTCTATCGCGAGTAGAGGAGTGGAGGACTCTTCTCGTGAAATACCTCTGGACCCACTCAATAGTATTAATGTCCGATATACAGTGTGGATTCCAGGCAGATGAGCTGTATTGGAGAATTGGTCTGGCAAAGGTTTTGTATGCCCTAGTTAGCAGTACAGTGTTGCCGGAGAACAAGCTTTGCAAAATTAGGTTAACAACTCTTAATGCCTTTTTGGCAATGCTGTTGCAGGATGAACCAGAGGTGAAATGCTCCTGATTTGGACCAGATCGGGCGATCCGGTAGCGATTGTGGCAGGTGGTTTGGAGAACTGGTAGCGATGGTGGCACGAGGCTCCGTCCACCCTCCTGGGTATCATTACTTCCTGCTTTTTAAAAGGTAAAAAAAGGCTCTGTCGATCACACGCCACAGCTGTGATCCAGGGGTGGGTTCTACTTACCTTTAATACCAGTTCGCAGTGGGGCCGCGCGTGCACTCTTTTGCGCATGCGCAGAAGCGTTTTGATGATGTCGGGGTCAGTGGGCGGAGCCTCCTGCCGGTTTTACTACCGGTTCTATTGAACTGGTGCGAACCGGGGGCAACCCACCATTGCTGTGATCGTCAGAGCCTCTTTTTTTACTTTTAAAGGCATTGTTTTACAATCTATTCGCCTGAATAGGTTGTAAAAAAATGCTTTAGAAAAGTAAAAAAAAAAAAAAAGTTGGATACGCCCACCCAGTCACTTTACCCTCCCCACCAAGCCGCGCCCTCAGAACTGGTAGTAACAAATTTTACATTTCACCACTGAGATGAACGCATTGGAACTGGTTGATGAGAAAATCTTTTAAAATGCAGATTTGGCCTACACCAGTGGTGGGTTCCTCACGGTTCGGCCCGGTTCGTGCGAGCCGGTAGCGGTGACGCTATTACGTCACTGAACTGGTTCTCTTTCTTCAGGAGCTGGGCCCTCCCACCCGCCCCTGCGTTATTCTGACCTTATATTTCTGCTGTTTTTGCCCAGCTGAGAGGTGCGGCAGAGAGGATTGCCGCACCTCAGCTGGGCAGATTCGCAACGCGCTTGCGCGAAGCGCTCGTTTGGTGCACCTGCGAGCAAACCGAGCATGCGCGCGGCGATCGCAAGCAAAGCGCACGACCGAAGAGGCGATCGCGCGCGAAGCACGCACACAAAGAGAACCGGTAGTAAAGCCGGTTAGAACCCACCCCTGGCTTACACCTCTCTCTCTCTCTTTCTAACTTTGACCCGAGGAATTTTTCAGGAGTTTGCAGATGTCACCTTTGGATTACTAGGATTCTCCAGAAAGAAAATGGACTCCCGGGGAGGGTTGGGAGAAGAGAGGGAGGGATTTCCCTGACTAAGAGGAGCAGGGGATTTCCTTCCGTGGGGATTGGTGCGCAGGGCCATGGAAGTCGAAGCCCCCGTCCGTCCCCGTTCTGCCAGGCCTCGGTTGGCAGAGGAGGCGAGTTCCAGGGAAAGGAGACAAGCCAGACGGGTGGGTGGGTGGGTGGGAGAAGCTGGCTCCCCGCTAGAAATATCATACCACGGCGAATACGTTTCTCCTCCTGGGAAACGTGCCACAGATAAGGAGGCTTGCCTTCCTTCCCGCCTTGCCAAAAAAGGTTGTCTTTGGCTGCTCCTGCTTTGATAGCACTTGGCCTGAGAGGAAGCTGGATGCAGCTGGCAGGAAAATGTGGATCTTTACCCTTAGCGGAGGTTAAAGTTAAGGAAAAGCAGTTTCCAAACATCAATTCTTCATTTCCTCCCAGCCTTTTTAAATTTCCATGAGCGGGAACGGTTAACCCTTAAAAAGCCAGGAAACCAGAGGTTGGTTTCAGCAGGTTCTGACCAGTTCTGGAGAACCAGTAGTGGAAATTTTGAGTAGTTCGGAAAACTGGTAGTAAAAATTCTGACTGGTCCCGCCCCCATCTATTCTCTGCCTCCCAAGTCCCAGCTGTTCGGGAGGAAATGGGGATTTTGCAGTATCCTTCCCCTGGAGCAGGGTGGGAATGGAGTTTGTATAGTACCCTTCCCTTGCCACACCCACCAAGCCATGCCACACCCACCAAGCCACGCCCACAGAAGCGGTAGTAAAAAATTGTGAAACCCACCACTGCGGGAAACCTAGTAGACATTTCATTTCTCGGCCTTTCTCTCGCGGGTAGCTGGCATTCTTAAGACTTGTCCCCAGTCTCCCTTCTCGAAACCCATCTGGCTGTGGCCTCTTTCGTCGGCTAACCGAATAATCATGTCACAAGCGCATGCTGCAGCTGCCCAGACTGCTGGGGCTATTACTAGACAGTATAGCTTGGCTAGCTTACAGGAGACATCTGGAAAAACATTTTAGCTTTCCAGCGCTTCCTTTGTCCCTTTGCTCACCTGACTGCCGGCGGAGGCATGCCCAGTGGGTTAGGAAAGCAAAATGGCTCCAGGCATTTTAAGCTGGTTGTTTCTCGCAGGACAAAAATTGGCGGGGGTTGGCCCAGGGGTGAAATTCCCTTCCCTTCCCTACCGGTTCGTAAATCCGCATGCAAATGCGTGTTGTCCGCGCATTCACAAAGCCTTCTCCGAATGCGCGGAGGCTTAAAATAATCGCAAAAAAACCCGACTGTCATGATGTCTGTGCAGGTGGGCGAAGCCTCCCGCAGCCGCCGCTACCGGTTCGCCCGAGCCAAATCGAACCGGCTGAATTTCACCCCTGAGTTGGCCCGTTGCCAGTCATGCCTTCAAGATCAGAGTTTTTTTCGCTGGGTCCAGCGAAACCTTCCCCTCCCCCTCCCGTCTCCCCTCCATTGCTGACCTGCCACATTCCTTCCATTCCTTCTAAGCGGAGCTGAAGATAGATAGGAAGCTAAGCAAGCCGATGATCTTCGGACTGAGGCTAGGGAATGGCTGAGCTGCAAAAAAAAACAAAAACAAACAAAAAAAACCCACAACCACACAACGAGTTGCCACAAGTGCCTCAGCCCAGTTCCTCAAACAACATCAAAGGACAGATGGGGTGGCGGTGTTTGCTGAGTAAGAAAAGTTACTCCCAGGAAGGGCTGGGATTAATTGTCTGGCACGCACACACACATACACACCCTCCAGAGGCTCCCCCAGCCCGGTAGAAATAAGGCAGGGGAGGCAGAGACAGCTCACCCCCTCCCCCCAGCGGCGCACCGGCTGGGCATCCAGGAAGGTCCCCACCTTTTGCCCTATCTCCAGGGAGGGTGCAAAACCTGAACTGCTCCACGGAGCTGGAGCTGCCTGAGCGGGGAGGGTCAGGAAAATTGAGGTGACCCACAGTGAGATTTGGTCTTCTTTTAACACAAGGCTTTCGATTTAATCCGGGGTGGGGCTGGGGGTGGCGGTGGCGGCTGCTGCTTTTGCAGATCTCGGAGCACCTCTGGCCTTGCTGGACTCACCACTTGAGACCTTCCCAAAATATTCCAAGCTCTTTGGCCCTCAGTAAGTTAACCAAGGAGATGCAGTGGCTCAGTGGCTAAGATGCTGAGCTTGTCGATCGAAAGGTCGGCAGTTCAGTGGTTCAAATCCCTAGCGCCGCGTAACGGGGGTGAGCTCCCGTGACTTGTCCCAGCTTCTGCCAACCTAGCAGTTCGAAAGCACATTAAAAAAATGCAAGTAGGAAAATAGGGACCACCTTTGATGGGAAGGTAACAGCGTTCCGTGCGCCTTTGGCGTTGAGTCATGCTGGCCACATGACTACGGAGACGTCTTCGGACAGCGGGGGCTCTTCAGCTTTGAAACGGAGATGAGCACCGCCCCCTAGAGTCGGGAACGACTAGCACATATGTGTGAGGGGAACCTTTACCTTACCTTTAAGTTAAACATGTCTCCTCCCCACATAAGAATTAACCTTGTTTTCCTCTTTTATGTTTGTTTCCACCCACCCCGTTTCTCTTTTCTAATCCAAGTCCGTCTGTCAGCATAGGTGTTGATAGCACGAAGTATGTTTTCCCCTATTTTATTGATTAATTAGATTTATATGCTGCTTTCCCTCTAAGGAAGATGGCTTTGCCCTTTCTCTGATTCAGTCACGCCCGTGCGTCCGTCATAAACGGTGAGAGCTTACAACGGAATGAAATAGGTAGCTTTTTCAGCTGACTGTCTAGAACAGGGGCATCAAACTCGATTTCATTGAGGGCCCCATCAGGGCTGTGTTTGATATTGAGGGGGGCCTGGTGTGGCCAGAATGGGCGTGGCCAGTTCAACATCACTCGTGTCAGGGGCCCGAGTACTTTGCCAGTGAAAACGGACTCCCGAGCTCCATTTCCGGCTGCGATGGCCTCCTGCAACCCTCGGCCAGCGCAAATGGAGCTCGAGAGAGCTGTACGCGGCCCTCCCTAGCTTTGTTTCGCTGGTGGAGGCATTGCGGGCCGGTCCTTCGCTGTTTCCATGGCGGCCCGGTGGGCCAGATCTAAGAACCCCACGGGGCAGATCTGGCTCCCGACACCCCCTGCTCTTGAAGAAGGCAGCTTGATGCAAGGACGCAGCATCGGTTCCAAGTTAGTTCTTCCCTCTCTGCTCCATCACTCCAGGCAAGGATGTGCCTTAGGCCCAGGAGACGGCTTACTGAAAAGGAACCAGCGAATGCCGGTTGGGGCTACTTGTAGGTTAATCGTTAGTCTGATGGTGAGCAAAGAATTCGAGGTGCCCTGGGGTGGAGAAGGGAGGGAAGGGAAAGCAGAGCCAGTTGGATCTCACCCTGGCTGGACAAGCACTTCTTGTCAGCCCATTTGAACCATAAATGCCCAGAAGAGAGCAGAGCCTCTTGGGTAGAAGGAGGGGAAGCCAATTCCTGGGGCAACAATTTGGCGCTGCTTGGCAGGTGGCACTTAGCGTTCACCGAAGCAAATCCTTGGTCACTTATTTACCTCTTCCTTCTCCACGAGACGCGGAGCGGAATCGGAGCTCCTGGGCTCAGCCCCACAAAATGCAGGGGGGGGGGGCAAGTTGCAGCCTCTTCCTCCCATGCACAGGTAGCTGTAGCTTTTTGACGGGGGGGGGGTGGATGTTACGCTCACTAAATCCTTGAATGTTCCCTTCTCCAGTACAATGGTAGTCATGCCCTTGTAATTCTCTCTCTCTCTCTCTCTCTCACACACACACACACCTCTCCCTTTCTCTCCCTCCCTCCCTCTCATCTCTCTCTCTCACACACAAACACACACACACACACTTCTCTCCTTCCCTCCCTTCCTCCCTCCCTCTCTCTTTTGTCTCTCTCTCATCTCTCTTTCTCACACAATCCCTCCCTCCCTCCCTGTCTCCCTCCCTCTCTCTTTCATCTCTCTCTCACACATCTCTCTTTCTCTCCCTCTCTCTCTTCTCTCTCATCTCTCTCTTTTACACACACATCTCTTTCTCTCCCTCCCTCCCTCTCTCTTCTCTCTCTTTCACACACACACATTTCTCTCCCTCTCTCTCTTTCTCTTCTCTCTCTTTCACACACACACAATCTCTCCCTCCCTCCCTCTCTCTTTCATCTCTCTCTCACACACACATCTCTCTCTTTCTCTCCCTCTCTCTCTTCTCTCTCTCATGTCTCTCTTTTGCACACACACTTCTCTCTCTCCCTCCCTCTCTCTTTCACATAAACACATTTCTGTCCCTCCCTCCCTCCCTTCCTCTCTTTCTCTCTCATATCTCTCTCTCTCACACACACACAATCTCTTCCTCCTTTCCTCCCTTCCTCTCCCTATCTTTCATCTCTTTCTCTCTCTCTCTGTCACACACACACACACACACACACACACACACACACACACACACACACACAAAACAACTCTCCGTGGCAGGATTAAACTGTGTGCGTCCTTCTCTCTCCAGCAGCTTCAATGGAGATCATTCCAAGTGGCCCAGAAGTCCTGTTCCCCCTTCGTCTTTCCTTCCCTACTTCGCCCTACTCAGAAGGGCTGCCTCTCTGCCTGGGGAACTGGCACTCTGGGGGTGCTGATGAGGGCGAGTGACCCCGCCAAGCCAGCCCTCTCTTGCTCCCTTACATTGAAAATATTCATCAATGATAAACTTCTTCAGAGGAGATCTGTAACTACCCTGTTTCCCCCCAAAATAAGACACCCCCTGATAATAAGCCCAATCGGGCTTTTGAGTGCATGGCAATAAGGCCAAGCGCTTATTTCAGGGTTCAAAAAAATATAAGACAGGGTCTTATTTTGGGGGAAACAGTGTGTCTATCATCTATCAATCATCTATCTATTTATCTATCTATCCATCTATCTATCTATCTACCCTGTTTCCCCCAAAATAAGACACCCCCTGGTAATAAGCCCAATCGGGCTTTTGAGCACATGGCAATAAGGCCAAGCGCTTATTTCAGGGTTCAAAAAAAATATAAGGCAGGGTCTTATTTTTGGGGAAACAGTGTGTCTATCATCTATCAATCATCTATCTATCTATCTCCTATTTATCTATCTATCTATCCATCTATCTATCTATCTACCCTGTTTCCCCAAAAATAAAACACCCCCTGATAATAAGCCCAATCGGGCTTTTGAGTGCATGGCAATAAGGCCAAGCGCTTATTTCAGGGTTCAAAAAAAAATATAAGGCAGGGTCTTATTTTCGGGAAACAGGGTAGAGACATGAAGAAATGCAGGTCTTCTGTGAAGGTTTGAGGGGGGGAATAGAAGGCCTGTGACTCGTTTTAAAGAAAATCTAAATGTATAGATCCGTGTCTACAGAATACAAAGCGCTGAACCCCAATTCTTGTAAGGTTTTCTCATAATGGAATTGAAAGCCTTGCTGAGGAAAGGCAGTTTTCCCCCACCCCAAATCACAGAAGCGTGACTTGCTTTTGCCAGCCGAAAACTTACCTATTCTACCGTTTCAAGCCTGCATTTTTATTTGGCCATATTTATTATTTATTTATTCTTGTAATTTGTGGCAAAGCCAGCTGAAAAACTCCGTTGTTTGACTGATGGGATGTTGCTGCCCCCTTGTGATCGGGAAAAGCACGGGGACATTCCGTGCCGAAAGGCAGAATTTACGATTTAGGTTGGTTCTGCAATTAGAGATTGGGCTTTTTGCAGCGTGACTCCAAATTAAAGAGTCTACAGCTGCCTTTTAAGTCGCTGCTGTGCGTAAGAAAGTCATGAAGTTGTGGCGTTACAGTGACACATTGAGGACCTGTATATTGCACGAGTCAAAAAGAGGGTTGTGAAAATATTTACAGACCCCTCGCATCCTGGACAGAAACTGTTTCAACTCCTACCCTCAAAACGACGCACACCAGAACAACTAGACACAAGGACAGTTTTTTCCCCCGAATGCCATCACTCTGCTAAACAAATAATTCCCTCAACACTGTCAAACTATTCACTAAGTCTGCACTGCTATTAATCTTCTCATTGTTCCCATCACCCATCTCCTCCCACTTATGATTGTATGACTGTAACCTTGTTGCTTGCATCCTTGCAATTTATATTGACTGTTTCCTAATATGATTTGATTGCTTATTAGTTCCCTATGACTATCATTAAGTGTTGCACCTTATGATTCTTGACGGACGTATCTTTTCTCTTATGTACACCGAGAGCGTATGCACCAAGACAAATTCCTTGTGTGTCCAATCGCACTTGGCCAATAAAGAATTCTATTCTATTCATTCTGTGCGGACTGAAAATCTCATCTTCTAAGCATCCCTTTCTCTTTCTAGCTTTTTGGGTTTGTCAGCATCTCCCTGAATGCAAAGCGATACTTTATAGGTTTTAGGGGAAAAAAGAAAGAAGCTACCAAGAACTAAGGAGAAATTTCCTGACAGTGACGAAAATTAATCAGTGGAACGGCTTGGCTTCAGAAAGCATGCAAATGACCAGCTGTCTGCAAGGAACATAAATCCTTCCATTCCCCACTATTGCGTCAGAGCTGAAGAAGCTTCTTGGATGAGAAGCGAAACATCTTCAAAGAAAAAACAAGGTTCCTGAAAATAACCTTTGGGACAACTTTGACATGGATGACTGAGAATCTCTACAGACTTGGCTTCAGAAGTTGTGGGTGCTTCATCAATGGAGGTTTTTAAGAAGAGACTGGACAACCATTTGTCCAGAACGGTACAGAGTCTCCTACTTTTGAGCAGGGGGCTGGACTAGAAGACCTCTAAGATCCCTTCCAACTCTGTTATTCTGTGGCTCGTTTGCTAATGGAATACTTTTAAAAGTCTCCTCTTCTGCGTCTGTGAGACCAAGCATGCTAAAGTCACCTTACTAACTATAAAAATAAATACAACCTTATGGTAGCAATTTTTAATCATTTTATTTTAACAATTTTAGCAAAACATTGGGTATTTAACGAAGCAGCATCACTTGCCAAAACGCCTCGGCCAGCTCAGCCTGCTTCTGCGTTGTCCACCCTCAAAATAATTGCATCCCCATGGAAAAAAGATCCCCTTGTTTCCATTTAGTCTCTGTGGCTTTGAAGGTCGTGGAAACCCCTGATATTCGCCAACTTCTTTTGAAGAGGAAATCAAGGCCTCCCCTTTACCTAAAGCCTCTTTGGACTCACGGTTGCCCCGTTTCCATGCTTTGAAGCCTTCTGTGGGTAGTTCGAATGCAAGACATGTCCTTTGGTTGTTAGAAGCAGCCGGTGTTGTGGCCCGCCAGCGGCCAGCAAAGCTGGGAGCAGATTCGGACAGTGAGGAGGTTGGGGAGAAACATGGGCCAGTCCTGGAGTCTGGGGAAGGCTCTGATGAGGGCTCTGTATCGGAGGCAGAGAAGGGACCAGAGCCGTATGCCAGTTATCAGCCGTCTTCGGAGTCAGACATCAGTGAGGCAGACGAACAGCTGGAGCCTGTTCCCACTGTGCGTATATGCAGATTTGCCAGATGAAGGGAGCAGCTAAAGAACAAGGGTCGACTTGGGAGTAAGGCCACAGGTGGACAATGAATGGCGCCTCCCAGAGGGAATAAAAGAGGAGCAAAAGGAGAGGGGAGTTTGCAGGAAACTATTAATTCACTTAATTGGTTCGTGACTCTCTGAGACTCCTTGCCAAGTTTTGAAGATATCGGCCTGGCAGCTCTCCAAGCCAGATAAAGTCTGTGACTGTAAATTCTCCCTTGAAAGACTTGGCTGAAGGTGAATGAGAGGAATTCACTGTCTGTTTAATAAAAGGGGTTTTGTCGGGACCAGGATTCTGCTTCGTGCTTTTTTGGGGAAGCCTAGGGTCAGAACAGCCAGGCCTGGCAGAGATGGGGAGTTGGATCGAAGCTCCTGGGTATTCCTGCCTTGAGGTTTCAGTGGCTTGTTAGCCATGAAATCCATTCCTGTCTTTGGGCCCTTGGGAGAAAAAAAACAAACAAAAACAAACAAACAAGCAACCAGACAGTTCAAAGGGGACTTCCCCAGTGAAGAGGACCTGAGCTCAGCCGGTTCGGACCGGTTTCGGTGATCCGGATGTTAATTTTAATCTGGTTCGCTGAACTGGTAGTTGCAAGGACTGGCTGACCCCCACTCCCCTCCCAGGAGACTCCACGTGGCCCATTTTTGATTCCAGGTAAGTGCAGGGCCTGCGCGGAGGCTCTGGGAGGGCGAAAAATGGGCTGGAAGTACCGGAAGTATGGAAATGAGACCGTTTCTGGCCTCCAGAGGGCCTCCGGAGCCCTGGGGAGGCTATTTTTTGCCCTCCTAGAGGCTCAAAAAAAGCCTTCGGAGCCTGCGGAGGGCGAAAAGCCACCCACTCACCCCCGCCATAGTGCAGGAAGCCGACTAGGCCATGCCCACATGACCATGCTAGTGGTAGGTTGCCCCTGGTTCGTTCGCAAGAACCGGTAGAAAAACCAGCGGGAAGCCCCGCCCACCGCCGCGGATGTTGTCATCAGCGATCTGCGCATGATCCTGTTGCGAACCAGCAACCGGGCAGAGAACCAGTTGCTAAAATTTTTCAATCCCACCCCTGCCCGAGCTCCCTGGCTCGCCTGCTTTGCTCCGCTACCAGGTGGGGGTGGGAAGGAAAAGGAGGATGCAGTTGCCTTTGCAGGGAGGGAGGCCACCAACCCTTCCTGCTGTAAAAGGAGTTTGCCTTGACGTCTGGAGGGCAAGTGGCATTGGTGACGTCACCTCCGCAGCAGCGTGGAACTGGATGGCCGCCCATTCCCTTCGTTTTGCTTTGACTTCCTTGTGCAATCTATATACCACTGGGATTTCCTGGGGGCGTCACATTCAGCCTAAGTCACGTCTGAGCCGCTTAGCTTTTTTTTTGGAGATCCACCCAAGCTTGGTTAAGCACTTCCATCACTTGTGACGCTGACTGTTAAGTTGCTCTAGAACAGGGGTGTCAAACTCGATTTCATGAGGGTTGTGTTTGATGGGGAGAGGGCATGGGGACGTGGCCAGGGTGGGCGTGGCCAGCTTAACATCACTTGTGTCAGGGGCGCATTTGGCAGCCCGAGCGCTCTGCCAGCTGAATGTGGGCCCCGGGCCTTGAGTTTGACACCCCATCTATCGGAGGGAGTCGTGTCCTGGCCAGCGGCTGCTGTAATCTGGAGTTCTCTGTGACCAAAGGTACCTTACATCACGGACATCTCTCATTTACTGGAGAGGAAAACAACTCACTTGCTCCCTGCCTTGAGGATCAGATCTCTGCTTTCATCTCTGTGGTTCTGGGCCATGGAGAGGTAGAAGCTCCATTCTGGGAGTCCCAAGGGTTTTGCTCTGAAAAGCTCAGCTTTGACGTGACCAGCCCAGGCGTAGTCCATCACCAAGAAGCGCCCGTCTCTGGAAGGAAGAGAAAGAAGGAGACATTTTAGCCTTTGTGACCATGCTAGATCTCCTCCAACTAACGCAGGGGTTTCAAACTCAAGGCCCGCAGGCTGGATGTGGCCTGCCCCCCCCCAAGCTCTGTTTTCACTGGCAGAGGACGGCAGGAGGCCATGGTTGCTGAAAGTGGAGCTCAGCAGCCCGTTTTTGCTGGCAGAGCACTCGGGCTACCACGGCAGTGGTGGGATTCAAAATTTTTTACTACCAGTTCTGTGGGCATGGGTCAGTGAGCATGGCTCGGTGGGCTTGGCAGGTGAAGGATACTATAAAATCTCCATTCCCACCCCACTCCAGGGGAAGGATACTGCAAAATCCCCATTTCCTCCCGATCAGCTGGGACTCGGGAGGCAGAGAATAGATGGGGGCCAGACCAGTCAGAGGTGGTATTTACCAGTTCTCCAAACTACTCAAAATTTCTGCTACCGGTTCTCCAGAACTGGTCAGAACCTGCTGAAACCAACCTCTGCACCTCAGGCGCCCCTGATACAAGTGACGTCAAGATGGCCACGCCCACCCCGGTCAAACACAACCCTGATGCGGCCCTCAATGAAATCAACTTTGACACCCCTGGACTCCAGGTTCCTAAATAGGCTGGGTGAGGGTCTTTCAAGGTGGAGGGGCACTTACTCCTTGAGGTGAGAAAGCAGCAGCAAGTCGTTGAACAGGTGCAGATAAATGGACTTCATGCTGACCTGGGGCCGGTAGCCGAGTCCGGCCTCTTGGACTAGGACCTGCCGGAGTTCTCCTTCGTGAACTAGCCAGCGACCCTGGCTGAATTGAGGAAGAGGCTGCAGGAAGAAAAGATGGAGGCTCAGCTTCCTTAAGGAAAATACGAGAGCAGCTCAGGAGGGCATCTCTTGGGACATTCGGCTTCTAATTCTTTAGTAGGGTTTGTGGCAGAGAATCTGATCCAGGCTACCTTAGGCAGGTGGGGTCTGATGGGAAGAAGGGGCTGCGAGAATTAAATGGGGCTTTGTCTTACGATTCAGCTTTCCCTCCAAATAAATGCATTCCCCCCCTTCAAAAAAACACAGCAAAACAGAGCATCAATTAGTGTGTTTCTTCAAAAAAGAGCAAGGGCTTGGAATTCCCACCACTATTTCCCTCTGAAAGTAAAATTCAGAATCATTTTAAGTTGCAAATAGTTTGCAAGCTACCGTATTTTTCAGAGTATAAGACGCTCCGGAGTATAAGACGCACCTTAGTTTTTGGGGAGGAAAATAAGAAAAAAAAAATCTGACTCTGCCTACCAGCATCCATCGGTATTCATCTGGCTAGCATCCTGTCAGTGTGTGAGAGAGTTGAGGGCTGTTTGGAAACTGAAACAGCATTTGTTGTGTGAGCAACAAGGAAGGAGACAGCAAGGAGCCTGGGCGTGGCTTAGTTCAACTGTCTGCGTGCTGTGCTGATCACTGAAACTGAAACTCCTCTCCTCTGCTTGTGTTTTGCTTGTATTTACTACCTCATTGGAAAACCTGCTTTTGGTATTGTATATTTACTTCACGTGTTATATTATATATATAAAGAGAAGTTATTGAATCCTGCTGAATCAGTTACTTGTGTGTGCTTTCTGGATGTAATTGCTGCTGCAAACTCTGACACGTCCTTGCAGCAAATAGCAAACAGCCAGGTCAGCTTCAGCACATTATTGCAGCCTGTTTCAGCACCAGTAGCTGATTTGCAGGTGGATTGGCCTCCTGGAATACCTCCAATCAGCTGTTCCAGGCTGCAGGGATTGCCACAGATCATCGCCTCCTCCGTGCCTCGCGTTTTTGGCTACATTTGGTGTATAAGACGCACCCAAATTTTCACCCTCTTTTATGGGGAAAAAAGTGCGTCTTATACACCGAAAAATACGGTATTTGGCTTTGAAGGAGGAATGGACAACACACTTTGTTCTCTTTAAATTGCCAAGATTGGCAACCCTACTGACCAATTGGCAGAGAAATTTGGCACTGTGATGTAGGCAAGCAGAAAGATGAAAAGAGGTTATATCAAAGATGCAACTTTTCTGGTTCCGGCCAAGGATGAGTCATTTTCTCATCCAGCATCCTCTAATCAGACAATTTGAAGACTCATATTGGTAGAACATAAAAGAGAATTTTCTCTTCTGCGTGACAGCCTGCGAATATGCAAAACTGCACTTGCCCTCCATATTCATTTGTTCCACCCCCCAACAATATTTTTTTATCCAAGCAGTTTCATGGTTGATCAATATTCTTTCGGGAGCAGTTGCAATTTCTTTCAAACCTTAAGGAAAACGGGATGTTGTAACCCTTATGCCGGATCGCGGTATTTATATCCATAATTATAATTATCATTCTAATCCATGATAACTTCACAGGCGTGAAAGGTCAACTCACTTTGACCTTGGAGAAGTCCATCCGTTTTTCCAGGATCACCAACTCCTCTTTCTGTTTCATGGCTTGGACGTTCCTGTTGCATTGGGACACAATCTGAAAAAGGCAGCAAGAGAGGGCTGAAATCCAGCAGGTTCTGACAGGTTCTGGCGAACTGGTAGCGGAAATTTTGAGCAGTTCGGAAAACCAGCAAATACCACCTTTGGCTGGCCCCAGAGTGGGGAGGGAATGGGGATTTTGCAGTATCCTTCCCCTGCCACGCCCACCAAGCCACACCACACCCACAGAACCAGTAGTAAAAAAATTTGGATTTCACCACTGCAGCAAGCGGTTTGTCTTGTATGGGGAGAGCCACGCTGGGCCAAAGCGGAGGAGCCTGACGGGCAGAGAGGACAAATGGAAGGAAGGAGCCAGGAAATGCAAATGTGGAAGAGTCTCCCCCGGCAGCACTTACCTCCCCCACGGCCTCATGGGCCAAGCCCACTGATTTTGCCAGCTCAGAATCGGGTCTGGTCCATTTCAGGATGTTCTGACAGAGAGGGAGAGAAAGCCATGGGCATGTCAAACTGGTTCTCTTCCCCCCACTTTTCCTAGGGAAGGAATATTGATTCCTTGCCTTGGAAAAGAAATAAGATCCTGATTGATTGATTTACTTATTTATTGCCACCAAAAAAAGGCACCAGGTCTTATTTTCGGGGGATGTCATCCACTGACTCACCTCACTTGCACGCGTCGCCCCCCGGCCTCCTTTTTGCTGTCAGAGGCCTTCAGGAACTTCTGTTTTCTTCGGCCGGCAAGGCTTTCCCAAAGGCCTCTGCAAAGGCCTTCAGAAAAGCCTTGCCGGACTTGCCGGCTGCAGAAGAAATGGGCCAGCAAGTGTCGGGGTATGTGAGGCCTGGCTGTAACTGTCCGAAGGTAAGTAGTAGGGTAGCTTCACCCCCCGTATCCTCACCTAGCTTAATTTTTACCCGTGCAACCTGTAGGGTCTTAATTAGGGCTTATATTGGACACATGGGTAAAAATCAAGCTAGGACTTATTTTTGGAGTAGGTCATATTTTCGGGGAAACATGGTAGTAAGTTGAATAAGCATCCCTCTCTCCCCCCACTACCTGCAGTAGGATTTTGAGCCGAGTGATCCTCTGGAAGGGCAAGACCAGGAAGGCTTTCAAGGGCTGCCTCTGGCAGATGGGCTGCTCCTCCAGCGTGCGCAGGACGTGCAGGAAGCGGCTGTTCCCCTTCCTGGCTTGGTGGAGGGAACAAAGAAAAGTTATCAGGAGGCCCTCGGGGCACTAATGCATGCCCCAGTTGATCAGAGCTGAGGAAAGCTAGGCCTAAGGTGGACGTCGGGTGGGAGGTAAGATGGGCCAACATCCCATGTGAATCTGTGGAATGAGTCGAAGGGATGCTTTGGCTAGAGCAGCGGGCCACCGATGGACCGGTCCCTTGCTTCAGCCAGCGACCCCCAACTCTTTCGTCAGCGGGGCTGCCACCCTGCATCCCCTCCGCTCCTCACATCAGCCGTTGCATGAGCTGCTCCTGATACATCTGGTTGGTGACGTAGGGAACGTAAGCCCGGTGGAAAGCAGGGCAGTTTTTCAGGACCACTTCCCCAAGACCCGGCAAGAAGACATCCTCATCCAGGTGATCCTCCAGCTGCAGCAGAAACCTGCAGGGGGCAGAGAGGAGGAGGAGGAGTGTTCCGACCTAGGCTCCCTTAACAAGCAGGAGGCAGGAACTGGTCCTGGCAAAACCTCTTTTATTTACACAACTGTGAATTAACGTTCATTCACAGTCAGCAAGGTTTGTTCAAACAGTTTTTCAAAGGAATATTTATCAACACAGACTTTTATCTTGTTTGGCAAGCTGCTACGTACCTTGTTTCCAACTGCAGTACAAGGCAAAACTTGGCACAGAGTCTCTCAGAGTCACGGAACAAACAAATTGTTTCCTGCAAAAGCCCCCTCCCTGTTTGCTCCTCTTTGATTTCCTGTAGAGGGGCCAATCACCTCCAAGGTGTGGCTTTACTCCCGAGTCAACCCTGCTTTTTGAGTTGTTCTTGTCTTCTGGCGGCTCTGTGCATGAGCACACTGGGAACGGGCTCCAGCTGTTCCTCTGCCTCACTACTGTCTATCTCCCTCACTGCCTCCGACGCAGAGCTCTCGTCTGAGCTTTCCCCAACCCCCAGGACTGGCCCAAGTTTCTCCCCAACCTCCTCACTGTCTGACTCTGCTGCCAGCTCCACTGGCCACTGGCGTGCCACAACAAGGAGCATGTTGGATGCCCCCACAGGTGATTATCCTGGAAGGCTTCCAAAGGCCTTGGTGGGTTAATGAAGAGGAGCAGAAGAGGGAGGGGAACAGAGGACCACCCTACCTCTCACTGGTGCCCTTGACTTGCGAGAGATTGGAAAAGAGCTGCTGCAGTTGGGCCCCCGTGACAGCCCCACGCAAGGCGGGAGACAGCTGGAAGTGGAAGACGGCCACCTGGAGGCTGCGCAGGTAGGAGGCCTCGGAAGTGATCATCTCGAACATGGCCTGCCAGAGAGAGACAAAGGCAGATGGGTTGCTGGGAGCAGAAATGAATTTTGCCAAACCCAGGGATCATACCTACAGTGCCTGTCAAATCAAGATTGCAGGGAGAGATTGTATTCCCTAGAGCCGTGATGGCGAACCTATGGCATGCGTGTCCGAGGTGGCATGCAGAGCCATCTTTCCGGACACGCGAGCTGTCGCCCAACTCACCTGCAGCTGCGCATGTGCACGCTCTCCAGCTTGTGTTCAGGCCTCCGGTGCACATGTGTGCAATTCAGGGGACCCAGCTGGTCTTCGGAGCTCTCCTGCACACGAGCACACATTTGCGCATGCGTGCGAGAGTACTTGCGTGCAGTGTGCGCATGCATAGATGGCATTCGCACACATGCATTGCATACGTGAAAACCATGTGCATGCGCAGATGGTGCAATTGCACACGCAGCACACGGGAGCCACGCGAAAGCTGCACACATGCGCAGGTGGCGTGGTTGCGCATGCAGTGCATGGGGGAGAAGCTGCGTGGGAAGCATGCACGCATGCAAAGCGTGAAGCGAGTACCTGTTCGGCACTCAGTCAGTAAAAGATTCGCCACCACTGCCCTAGAGGAAAGCACCCCTTGTCCAAAACACTGCTCTCTTTTTGCAGTAAATTCCGTTAGACAGCACAGGTCAAAGTTATTTGCGGTATTGTAAACTCTTTGCCTACGTGCAATGAGGAAAGTTTGTTTTGGGTTTTTCTCTAGTAACTTAACGAGAATCTTCTGGATCAGAGTACGTAGCCAAAATTATGTCCTGTGTCACTTAAGCATCCGGCAATCCAGTGGAAAAGTCTTTAATCCTTAACTAGTTAAACTTTTGGACAAACAAAATCGTGCGTATCTCTCTAACTCATGGTTTAAAATCAGCCCCCGTCCTCAAAATGGCTAACCCGATCTGTTGTCCCAATTGTCCAGATTTTGCCTCCTGCCTACAACCCTCCCAGAAGCCTCTGCTGCTGCCTGTGCCCTCTTTTTCCCCGCGATACGCCTTTCTCGGGTACCTCCTGTAGGTGGCGCTGCTGTGACGGGAGGCCCTCCAGCAGCCCTCTGCTTTTCACCTCTGGGATCTCTTGCCAGAAGGAGAAGCTGTAATCGCGCTGGGGGGACAGCGAGGCAGCCCCTAGCAAGGAGGAGGAGAGCAGGGCGGCGGTAGAGAGGCCAGCACCCACCGGCGCCTTCATCCGGTTCATCACAGCGTTTTGATAGAGGGGCTCTGAGAGGAAAAGTGGGACAGAGGGAGATGCTCAGTCCAGCACTCCAAAACCAGTGGGAACAATGCCAGCCATCCTTCTCAGTAACTCCGTTCATTTGCTGTCGCGTTGCCTCTGCGCAGGGAGCCTGGTCCTCTTTACAGAAGAAGCGGAAAAGGCTCCCTGATGACTAGAGATCCTTCCTTCCACCCCAAAGACAACCCTCGGGGTGAAGGCTTATTTTCGTACTGTATTTTGATTCTTTCTGCTGATGGTCAGCTTCCTTCTCCCCTTTTCCAGAGCTTCTCCAGAGTGTTCTAGAAGCAAGAGAGAGAGAGAGAGAAAGAGATTGAGGAGACGTTGGCTGTCCTCATTGCTCTTCTGTCCTATCTTTTGGTAGATTTGCAAAACGCTCTCGAATTCTCTTTGGGTAAAAGATGCAAAGCCTCTCCAAGTGCTTGTTGTTGTTTTACAAAGAGATATACAGATGAATTACTTAGGGAGAGCAGTACCGTTGAAAAGCTTTTTTCTATGGAAAGCTTGCTTCGGAGCCTTGCTGGTGACACTGCTAAAACAGTAATGTAGCAATGTAATGTAATCAGTTAAAGCAGGGGTCAGCAACCTTAAACACTCAAAGAGCTACAAAGGTCCTAACCGGAAGCCCCCCGTTCAGTTCTGGAGCCGACCGGAAGTCCGATTCCCCCACCATAGAATCTCCTCCTAGCACAGCGTCCTTTTTCCTCTACCTGTCCTAATCGAAAGCCCTATCAATTGTGGTGCCGACCGGAGACAGGGAGCTGCAGCAGAGGGATGAAAGAGCCACATGCGGCTCCAGAGCCATGGGTTGCCGACCCCCTGAATTAAGGCGATTAATCCGAAGTCAGCGTTTTCCCAGAGCAGCAAGGGGGAACCGAAGATCATTGGACAGCAGTGCTAGGTTAATCCCTAGCCTAAGCAAAGCACCTTCTGCATGGCTTGGTTCTTTCCCCGACTCCCAGCCCTGCTCAGGTGAGCATTGGAGGATACCTGGTGCCCGGGTGTAGCCATGGCCGTGCCTTGGCCTCGGGCAGGCTCTCCTGGGGAGCTTGAGGGGCCGGTTTCTGGGACGCCATTTCTGGGGACCTCCTAGTGAGCTCTTGGGTCTCCAATAGGCCTGGCAGCCAGGTGATGGGCAGAGAAGGACATCTAACTTTGCAGCTCCGTGCTCCACAGCTAGATGCTGTCAAGTCTGGAAAGAGACACTGAGAAAAGGGAGCAAAACACAAATACACACACAAACACACACAGATGGCTCCTCGTCTCCCGTCGGGGAAAAGGAAGCTGTTTTGTGCTTTCGAAAGGCTTGGTTGTCAAAACACAAAACTCCCCCCGGGGATTTCTTCTTCTGCCACTGACTGCAAAAGTCGCCCTTGTTAGCTTTTATTTCAGTGGATGGGGAAAACAAGGGTTTAGAAGGTCCCCTTTTCGGTTTCGTCAGGGATGGATAACACAGAATAGTGGTCGCCGCCCCTTGCAAGGGTGGGATTCAGCCTATTCGGTCCTGTCCGGGCGAACCGGTTCCTCCAAAGATCAGCTGAGAGCGAACTGGTTTGCTCCGACCGTCTGCTGGGCCCACCCGCCCGCCCCTGCGCTATATCTATCTTTATTTTGTTCATTTGAAGCCCAGCTGATAGGCGCGGCAGAGCGGATTGCCCATGCCTCAGCTGGTTTTAGTGCTTTTAACACTGCTTTTAATGCTGTTTTCTAATGGATTGCGCGCGCTCAGCGAACCGGTTGTTACACCGGTTGAATCCCACCACTGGCTCCTTGTATCTGTGAAAACCGGGCTGCCAAATCATTGGGAGAGAGCAAGGAAAGGAAATCCTTAAATCAAGGCAGACACAACCCGCCAATCCCTTTTTTTCTATTTTTTTTTTCCTTGGCACCTTTTGTGAAACTCCCTCCACTGAATCCTCAGCCCTGTAATTACCCACCCCTCCCCGAAGGCCTTGTGGGAGGGAGATTGGAGGAGTTTTCCCCTGGGGGGGTGGGGAGAGGGGAAGGCAGAAGGAGGGAGGCTGCCATTTGATATCTCAGCACCTCTGCTATACTGATCAAATGCCCCTCTGCTCCCTCCACCCGCTGCAATAATGCCCCTGTGCCCACACTAGTATCTTGAGCTATGTGGCCAGTGGTGGGATTCAACTGGTGTAACAACCAGTTCACTCAGCGTGTGCTTTGCACACACATTCCATTACAAAACACCATTAAAAGCAGTGTTAAAAGCACTAAAAACAGCTGGGGCGGGGCAATCCGCTCTGCAGCTCCTATCAGCTGGGCTTCAAACGAACAAAATAAAGGTAGGTATAGTGCAGGGGCAGGCGGACGGGCCCAGCTGATGGTCGGAGCGAATCGGTTTGCTCTCACCTGATCGTCGGAGCAACTGCCTCACCCGAACCGGACCGAATAGGCTGAATCCCACCCCTGCACATGGTCTTTGAAAAAAAAAAAGACTCAAGGGGTTACCCAACTTAGAGAATGGGAAAGAATTTGTTTGTGCCCAGTGGACGCTGGCGGGTCTCCTCTGGAGACACACGGTTGGGGACAGGGACATCGAAAAGGTGGGGAGCCCTTGGGGCAGGAGGACAGTGTCCCAGGGGTGGGTTCTAAATTTTTTTACTACCAGTTCTGTGGGCATGGCTTATTTTGTGGGCGTGGTTTGATGGTCATGTGACAATTCTATAGGATTTAGCAGAGGTACTGGTCTACCAGGCTTTTAACTGCTTGCAGAGCTGTACCGGTCTACCCATTTGTTTTTGGAGACACCAGTCTACTCATTTGTTTTTGGAGGCATTGGTCTACCCATTTATTTTTAGAGGCACCAGTCTACCCATTTGTTTTTGGAGGCACTGGTCTACCCATTTGTTTTTCGAGCGCACTGGTCTACCACCACACTGCCTTTTAACACTGATCAGCTGTAGGGCGGCCCTTTGAAGCCCCGCGGCAAGAGTTTAAACAGTTTTTTTCCTTCTAGCCAATCAGCTGGGACTCGGGAGGCAGCGAATAGATTGGGGGTGAGGGCAAATAAAAGGTAAGAATAACGCGGGGACAGGCGGGAGGGCCCAGCACCCAAATAAACAGAACCGGTTTGGTGACGTCATATCGTCACCGCTACTGGCTCGCCCAAACTGGGAGGAACCCACCACTGCAGTGTCCCCTAGATCAGAGGGCCAATGTGTCCTTCTCCAAGCAAGCCTGCAAGATCATTTTGTACCTGCTTGCAGAGGCTTCGGGAATGCCAGCATCTTGAATTCTGCTGTCTCTGCGTCTTCCCGTTTGGAGAGCTGCCTTTCTAAAGGCTTCACAACTGAGCTTTCTCTGCAATGAAATAGCTTTATTGGCCAGAGGGATTCTTGGCAGCTCTAGTCTGGCCGCCTTCCTCAATTTATAAGTCTAGTTCTTGTTGGCAAAATCAGTCAAAAGCAGCTCCCGACGAAGGTAGATCGTCGTTTCTTGGCAGCTCTGCGGTACATGGGACTGAAGACGGCCTCTTCTAAACTGGTTCTTGTGTCGGGAGGAAACTGACTTTTTTCCTTCGAACGCGCTCCGGACTGGCATGGAAATAACCGATAGCTTTGGAGTGGCACGGGAGCAGTGGTGGGATTCAGCTAGTTTGGGTGAACCGCTTGTTAAATTGCTGGCTGGCCCCGCCCCACCCTGCCCCTTCCAGGACTCCCCACGTGCCCCATTTTGGCTCCCAGGTAAGGGCAGGGAAGGCTACTGGGTCCAAAACGGGGTACGTTTGTGCAGTGCAGCCCCCCCGGCCCGTTTTTGCTCCCAGGAGGCCACAGGGAGGCCTACTAGGCCCAAACTGGGGCAAGGGGGATGCGGAATGGCCCCCTGTGGCCTGTTTTTGCTCCCAGGGGGGTGCAGGAGCCCGAGTGCTATGCCCACCATGGCCACGCCCACTCAGCCGGTCATTAGGGCAGAGAACCGGTTGTTAAATTATTTGAATCCCACCACTACGACTGTTCAGTCATTGTTGGGCATCCTGTTAGCTTAAGTGTTTTTTTTTTTTTCTATCAGGGCAACCTGGTCTACCCAAATATGGGTCGGAGCATATTGCTTCCCTTTCAGCCTCAATCCAGGAGCCTTCGCAGGCTTTTGTTGCTTTCACGACAATCTGTTTTGGGTTAAATTTATATTTTACTGACAAAGAAATAAAGGGTATAGACTGGTATAGATCTATTTCAAGCTATTTAGTTCTCCTCAGCTAGCCATACCCAGGTTCAAATCCCAGAAGGATATGGCTAGCTGATGAAAGCTAAATAGCTTGAAATAGATCTACTGTATACTAAAAGTAAAGGTAAAGGTTCCCCTCACACATATGTGCTAGTTATTCCCGACTCTAGGGGACAGTGCTCATCTCCGTTTCAAAGCCAAAGAGCCAGCACTGTCCGAAGATGACTCCGTGGTCGTTTGGCCGATATGACCAATGCCAAAGGCGCACAGAACGCTGTTAGCTTCCCACTAAAGATGGTCCCTATTTTTCTACGTGCTTTCGAGCTGCTAGGTTGGCAGAAGCTGGGACAATTAACAGGAGCTCACTCCGTTACGTGACACTAGGGATTTGAACCGTTGAACTGCTGACCTCCTGATTGACAAGCTCAGCGTCTTAGCCACTGAGCCACCGCGTCTCTTTTAAAAATTTATATTTTACTGACAAAGAAATAGAGACTGGTATAGATCTATTTCAAGTTATTTAGTTCTCCTCAGATAGCCATACCCAGGTTCGAATCCCAGAAGGATATGGCTAGCTGATGAGAGCTAAATAGCTTGAAATAAATCTATACTAGTCTTCCCTTATTTCTTTGTCAGTAAAATATAAATTTAACAACCCATTATTAGCTTGTTTGTCTAGCTGCCATTTCTCACCGGGCCCTCCTCCACTTCGAGCCCAAGGCCTCTTTAAGTCCGCCCGTCCTTTCTTTCGCTTTCACTCTGAGATACAGTCAATGAAGCTGTTAATTTCCCCAACACTTTGTTTTTCCTGCACATTTTGGAGGCTGTTCAACCAAGGAACAGAACTGGAACAAAAAGCTGGCAACTGCAGCCTTGACTCCTTCTGTTGTGTTCCGCCAGCAGCCTGCGGAGCTGGCAGCAGAGTCAGACAGTGAGGAGGCTGGGGAGGAACATGGGCCAGTCCTGGAGTCTGGGGAAGGCCCAGACGAGGGCTCTACATCGGAGGCAGAGATGGGGCCAGGGCCATCTGGGAGTGATGCGCAGCCTCCAGAGCCTCCAGAGGTGGACAGCAGAGAGGCAAAGGAAAAGGAGGAGCCTGTTCCTAGTGCACACATGCAAAGAGCTGCCAGAAGGCAAGAACAGCTGAAGCAAAAAGGACGACTCGAGAGTAAGGCCAGAAGATGATTGGCCCAGTGGTGGGTTCCTCCCGGTTCGGCCCAGTTCCGATATGACTCTGCAATCCCATACTCCCTGCGCTCCCCCTTCCCTCCCTGTCTTCTGTCTGCCATAGCTGAAGCCCCCCCCCAGGGGTGGGATTCTACCGGTTCAGGCGAACCGGTAGCTCTGACAATCAGCTGGGAGCAAACCGGTTCACTCCGACGATCAGGTCGGCCCCCCTCCGCCCGTCCCTGCGTTTTACTTAACTTTATCTTCTCAGCTGATTGGCGTGGTAGAGCAGATTACTGTGCCTGAGTTGCGTTACTCCGAAGCGGTAACACAGAAGGTTAATCTTTTGTACAACCACACGCAAAATGTGCGATCGCCAAACCAGTTGTTAAACCGGCAGCATCCCACCACTGCCCCTCCCCCCCACTTACTGCTTTGGGGTTTGGGTCTCGAGGGGGAGGGGAAATCACAGCTGGAGACTCTGATGAATCTGTGTGGTTGTTTCAATTAAAGAGTGACCAAATAGCAAGGTTCAAGGTCCTCGGCACGTGCCCAGGGATGCTGTTGTTTGCGTTTGACCCAACAGGCATTTTCTGTGTCCTAGAAGTGACTCAGCTGAGTCTTTTTTTTTTTTTTTTTCACTTAAAAGTGAGCTGCAGATGTATTTTTTTGTTTTCCTTTGGCCTGAATCTTGTCCTTTGATTGGCCTTCCATCCTATTCTCTCCCCCCCCCCCCCCCGATAGAAATGAGCAACGCAGGAATATCAAAGACGCCAGCACTTTCATTATAGAATGGCACCAGGCTCCAGTGCTGGAATTCAAATTTT
This sequence comes from Pituophis catenifer annectens, assembly GCF_029215685.1. Taxonomy (NCBI): domain Eukaryota; kingdom Metazoa; phylum Chordata; class Lepidosauria; order Squamata; family Colubridae; genus Pituophis; species Pituophis catenifer. The sequence continues at coordinate 7,460,297 of NW_027256898.1, read as the reverse complement.
TTTACTACCGGTTCTGTGGGCATGGTTTGATGGTGTGGTGTGGCTTGGTGGGCGTGGCAGGGGAAGGATACTGCAAAATCTCCATTCCCACCCCACTCCAGGGGAAGGATACTGCAAAATCTCCATTCCCACCCTACTCCTGGAGGAAGGATATTGCAAAATCTCCATTCCCACCCCACTCTGGGCCCAGCCAGAGTGGTATTTTCCGGTTCTCCGAACTACTCAAAATTTCCGCTACCGGTTCTCCAGAACCTGTCAGAACCTGCTGAATAGCACCCCTGGCACCAGCAAAGCACCTAGGTCTGCCCCTCCCTCAGCCGCTCAGAGAGACAAGAAATCCATATCATTTCCAGACTTTATTAAACCCCCTGATGATAACAAGCTGTACAGTAGCAACTCTGAATAGTGGTGGCAGATAGAAAGACGGGATTAGGACTGAGCCGTAATCGTGCTAAAAGAATGTTGGCTTTCACTCCCCGAGCCATCAGCCACAGCTGTGGGACAAGGGGAGGTAGGGAAGCACCACATCTCCCACATTCCACGGCCTCGTCCCCGTTCCCCATGTCTCTCGCCTTCCACCAAGATTTCTGGTGGTTTGATTGAAGTTTCATTTTGGGGGACTCAAATGTTTGACTGTTTCCCTCCCCTCCCTCCAGGCAAGCCTAGGTATTGATGGGAAGGGGTGAGATGCAGACATAGGTTGAAATCTGAATGGCCGAGAAGAAGCCATTGGCAACAGGATTGCCCAAGGCTGGAGGGAATCAGAGCAGAGACTGAGTGGGTTTGCCCCAGAAGTGGTCTCCGAAGCCCCTTGCCTGGGAAGCTGAGAGAAGAGGGGTGAGGGAGGGAGGGAGAGAGAGAAATGGAGAGAGAAGGTGGGAGTGGAGAGGGAGAGAGAGACCAGGAAAGAAAGGAGAGGGAGGGAGTGGGAGAGGGAGAGGGAGAAAGAGAGAAACGGAGAGAGGGAAAGAGTGGAGAGGGAGTGGGAGAGGGAGAGAGAGAAAGAGAAAAAGTGGTGAGAGAGAGACAGGGATAGAGAGGGAGGGAGGGAGTGGGAGAGAGTCAGGGATAGAGAGGGAGGGAGTTGGAAAGGGAAAGAGAAAGAGTGGAGAGGGAGAGACAGGGAGAGACAGAAAGGGAGAGGGAGAGGGAGAGAGAGAGAGACAAGGAGAGAGAGGGAAAGAGTGGAGAGAGAGGGAATGGGAGAGGGAGAGAGGGAAAGAGTGGAGAGGGAGGGAGAGGGAGAGAGAGACGGAGGGAGGGGAGAGGGAATGAGAGAGATGGAGAGAGATAAAGGGTGTAGAAGGAGGGAGTAGGAGAGGGAGAAAGAGAAAGAAAGAAATGGAGAGAGAAGTGAAGAGAGAGAAGTGGAGAGAGAGAGAGAGAATCTCAGATAACACAGAAAAAACTCCAATCTTCTGGGTCTTCCAAAGACTGTTGCAGGAAAGGGCCTCCCTCCTGTCCCCGCTGGCATTGTTCACGCTGTCGAGAGGAGACGCTTCCTGATCAACGGGGATTCCCCGGGTGCCCATGCTTCGACCTCACTCGTGGTATTGCTAATTCACACTGCTGGATAAGAGGCTGCTTGCTGCACAGAAAGAAGTAGAAATAAAACAGAAGAGTGTACTTAGAGTTAAGAGAGCAAAAGCTTGCTCCGTTTTTTCCCCAAGATCTCAACACCGCTCTGCAGAGCGGCTTGCAGCGAGGAATTGAAAGGCAAGCTCTTAGGAAAGCAGTCATTTTAGTTGAGTATTTAAGGGGAGAAGTGGTTTATTTAACCCAATAAGTTGTGAAAGTGATTGGGGGCCGGGTCAGATCAGCTGCCAAAGGAAGCTCTCTCTGTGTGACCTCCGAACTTGTTTTCTTTTCTGTTATCTACACCGGGGTCACCAACCTTGGCAACTTTAAGCCTGGTGGACTTCAACTCCCAGAATTCTGGGCGTTGAAGTCCACCAGAAAGGTGGCTGGGGAATTCTGGGCGTTGAAGTCCGCCAGAAATCTGGCTGGGGAATTCTGGGCATTGAAGTCCGCCAAGGCTTAAAGTTGCCAAGATTGGAGACCCCTGATCTAGACAGCCTCAGGACTGCATCCTCAGCCAAACGAGCTTCAGAGGAGTGAAATCCAGGTTTTTTCCCCCTACTGGTTCCATATTTCAATACCTCCAGTGGAAAGAAAGACACACCCCTCCCCCACCCCACCATGCCTACGATTCTGGAGCCGAGTCGCCCTTGCAGCCGAGAAGACCTCACTGCGGGGGCCACCTTCTGACAATCTTGCCGTACAGAAAGCACAGATGGCACAAGCGTCACACTACAGACTGCACCACGACACAGAGGGTGATCACACCACCACACTACAGTAGCTCAACTTGCAGCGAGCGGTGAATAGAGAGGCACAGATTCAGAGAGATTGGGGAAGGGGGCTAAAAGTCTGCCTGAGTTTCTCGGCTGGAAATCTGGATTTGCTCAGAGTGCGATGCATGGCTCCTTGTTAAACTTGGAAGCCCGATTGGTGCTGGTTCTGGGGAAGGGTCCATCCCTCTCCCCAGTAGTGGGTTCCTCTTACCTTCGCTACTGGTTCGGAACCAGGAGCATGCGCATGTGCTCGCTCGCTTCGCTTGCGTGCGGCGCTTCTGCGCATGCACAGAGGTTCTGTGATGATGTCTGGGCGAGTGAGATTGCCTCCCACTGCCGCCACTACCGGTTCGCCTGAACCGAGGCAAACCGGTAGAAACCCACCATTGCCTCTCCCTCTTCTGAACCCATCTCTTGGCACTGGAGCAATACATACAGACACACACGGATACACACGTGCTTTGTGCTTTGTGCCGCACTCGTGGACTGACCTGGGGTGGGAGAAGAGTCGTCACTCACCGTCGTCAACAGCGCTTCCTGGTTGTCAGCCAGTGCCTGCTTGGCTAGGTAACGCTCCCTCTTGATCTTGACTTCCAGGGATTCGGGGATGTCTGGCACCAGCCAATCAATCAGGCGCAAGCAGAAGAAGACGACATGCTGGAAAAAGAAGGAGGGAGGAGGGCCCAGAGGAGCCGCCCATCCCAGAATTATGGCAATAGCAATAGCATTTGGACTTATATACCACTTTACAGTGCTTTACAGCCCCTCTCTAAGCGGTTTACAGAGTCAGCCTCTTGCCCCCAACAATCTGGGTCCTCATTTTACCGACCTCGGAAGAATGGAAGGCTGAGTCAACCTTGAGTCGGTCAAGATTGAACTCTTTGCAGTGGGCAGAGTTAGCCTGCAATACTGCATGCTCACCACTGGGAGGGAGGGAGGGAGGGAAGGAAGGAAGGAAGGAAGGAAGGAAGGAAGGAAGGAAGGAAGGAAGGAAGGAAGGAAGGAAGGAAGATAGCAATAGCACTTAGATTTATATACCGCTTCACAGTGCTTCGCAGCCCTCTTTAAGTGGTTTTAGAGAGTCAGCCTCTTGCCCCCAACAGTCTGGGTCCTCATTTTACCCACCTCGGTAGGATGGAAGGCTGAGTCAACCTTGAGCCTGGTGAGATCTGAACTGCCAAATTGCAGTCAGGGAACTCATCTTGGATCGTCAGAGCATTTAAAAGAAAATAAGGATTTTTTTTCTTTTAAATTCTCTGAGGATCCCAGCTGAGTTCCCTGATCGGCAGAGGCTTTTTAAAAAAAAGCCTGAGCCTATCAGGTAATTCAGCTTGGATCCTCAGAGCCCTTTGAAAACATTTTTTTACAACCTCTTAGCCGAAGAGGTTGTAGAAAAAATGGTTTTAAAAGTAAAAAAAAAAGAATTGGCCATGCCCACCCAGTCACATTACCCCCCACCAAGCCACGCCCACAGAACCGGTAGTAACAAATTTTAGATTTCACCCCTGCCTCCCCTCCCCTCCCCTCGTGCGTCGGAGGCAGAGTAAGTGCCACCATGAGCAACCAGACAGAATGCTGGGCGCCTGCACAGGCACTTAAGTAGGGCTTATTTTGGGGGGTAGGGCTTATTTTGGGTGCACATGCATAAAACATGATAGGACTTATTTTTTGGGACAGGACTTATTTTCGGGGAAACATGGTCGTAATTCTCTACTCAAACTCTTTTCATAAAAAGGACTCACCTCAAAGGCGATGATGAAGCCCAGGCGAATGGCCAGAAGTTTCCAATAAAAGAGGGTGTAGTTCCCTTGAGCATCGCGGAAGGCTTTGTACCTGTGAATGAGCCATGGCAGATCAGTTTCATGGGGTGGGGGAGGCCTAATGTTGTGGTCTGGCAGCAGCCTGTGGAGCTGGCAGCAGAGTGGGACAGTGAGGAGGCTGGGAAGGAACATGGGCCAGTCCTGGAGTCTGGCGAAGGCTCGGATGAGGGCTCTGCATCAGAGGCAGAGAGGGGGCCAGGGCCATCTGGGAGTTATGTGCTGCCTCTGGAGCCTCCAGAGTCTGATCTCAGTAAGGCAGAGGAACAGGGGGAGCCTGTTCCCAGTGCGTGTATGTGCAGAGCTGCCAGAAGGCAAGAACAGTTAAAACAAAAGGGACGACTCGGGAGTAGGGCTAGGAGATGATTGACCCCTCCCATAAGATTTAAAAGAGGAGCAAAGGCACGTTGGCCTTTGCAGGAAGCAACATTGTTAATTCTGTGCAATTTAAAGTCTGAAGCTCTGTTTGATTCTGGACTCCGTGTAGCTTTGCCAATTAGGTCTTTGGCAGCGTGTCAAGGGAGATAAAGGTGGGTGATGATCAGCCTTATCCCGAAGGACTCTTTACAACTATTTGGAATAGTGAATGAACAGAATTCACAGCTGTTAAAATAAAACAGGTTTTTTGGACCACTCGTGTGTTTTACTGACTCAGGAAGCCTAGGTCAGAACACCTAACCATGGTTGCTGGCGATGGAGACCCTCCGCTCACCTGCACATGGTATGGTTGCTGTGCACGTAAGAGGGTGGGGAGTAAGCCAAGGTGAAGTTCACGTAGCCGTGGAGGTTGCTGTCATACTCATATTGGTAGAGGAGCCGTGGCAGGAAGTCCGACGTGAAGGCGATGAGAAAGGCCTGGAGGCAAACAGGCAAGAGTGACCGTCATCAGGAGGGGGAAGTTTTCTGCTCTTTAACTCGTAGCTCCGGAGAAGGTGCGGACCTCCACATTCCCCCCAGGAAAGGGATCTTGGAAGCCACCAGTCAGTGGGGAACGGCTTGAGGATCTCCGCCGTTTCTTCCAGACTCACATTGACAACAACGGAGATTTGGGCCAACACCTCAAGAAGGAAGAACCAAACGCTGATGTCCTGGGCTCGCTCAGCCACCGGTCGGCGGTATTCGCAGACAAATTTCTGGGCGTCCAGACGGATTTCAACCCAGTTATTGAGCAGGGCGAAGAGAGGGGCCAGTGGGAAAGCAGCTACAAAAATGGTGATGAAGCCAAACTGGAGCACTAAGAAAGAAGAGGAAGAAAGAAGAGGCCATATTCAGTGTGTCACTGTTTTACAGAATCCTAAACAATCCTCAGAGTGACCAGAGGAGCAAGGCTTGTGTCTCTTAAGACTGACAAGACGTTCCTTTGGGTGGCCCTTCCTTACTTCTGCATCAGAGGTGGGTTTCAGCAGGTTCTGACCAGTTCTGGAGAACCGGTAACGGAAATTTTGAGTGGTTCTGAGAACCGGTAGTAACAATTCTGACTGGCCCCACCCCCATCTATTCTCTGCCTCCCGAGTCCCAGCTGATAGGAAGGAAATGGGGATTTTGCAGTATCCTTCCCCTGGAGTGGGGTGTGAATGGACATTTTACAATGTCCTTCCCCTTCCATGCCCTTCAAGCCATGCCATGCCCACCAAGGCACGCCCACAGAACCAGTAGTAAAAATATTTGAATCCCACCACTGCTCTGCGTGTCATTCTGCTGCAAGGCTCGGCAACCTTAAACCCTCAAAGAGTCACAAAGGTCCTAACCGGAAGCTCCCTGTTCAATTCTGGAGCCGACTGGAAATCCGGTTCTCCCACCATAGAGTCTCCTCCTAGTGCGGTGTCCTTTTTCCTCTACTTGTCCTAACCAAAAGCCCTATCAATTGTGGAGCTGACCGGAAAACCCGTCCGTTGCCATAGAGTCTCCTCCTGGCACACCATGCTTCCCCCTCCCCCCCGGCAACCGGAAGTTCCTCTCAAAATTGTGGCACTGACCAGCGACAGGGAGCTGCAGCAGAGGGATGAAAGAGCCACATGCGGCTCCAGAGCTGCGGGTTGCTGACCCCTGTTCTAGTGGAAAAATCAAAGGCTATTTGGATGACCAAACTTTCAGGGTAAAGGAGAACTGGAGGAATTCAGTTATCCTAAACATCTTAAGTCTAACGAAAGTGGGAGCATCCAATATCATTTGGACTCGCTTTGCTGAAAGTTTTGGAAGTTGGGAGGGCGGACAAGTCTGCTGCCCACCACTGAATCATTGTAGCTGTCGATCTTTGGACAGCCACTTGTAGAAAGGATCTCCAAGTCTCACTGGACCAAGGGATGGGCTGAATCTAGACCCCAAACTCCTTTTTGCTCCTCTGTCTTCCAAAGGAGCTGAATCCCGTTCTCCCTTCCTGCTCACCCATCTCCAGGTACTCCTCGAAGAGGCCTTCGCATTCGATCAGTTCATAGTCTTCCTCCCACCGTTTGGGCTCCTGGCAGATCTGCCCCCCTCGCACCTTGGCCAGCTTTCTTTTCTGGTGCCAAGCCTTCAGCTTTCTGCAGGAAAAAAGAAACGGGATGCTTCAGACTGGCTGTCCCCCTCGGGTCCTGGCACTCCTTTCACCAAACCGCCCCGTTTTTCTCACCCCGTTTCCCAGGAAAGCAACTCACGGAACGAAGAATTCCTGGATGTTGCTGACGATCTGCTTCCCAACCATGATGATGAACAGCTGCTGGGCCAATTCAATGAGGCATCCGCCGGGACCACACTGCAGGGTGAGAGTGGGGGACATAGATGTACGTCATCTCTTTACATCGAGGACAACCGTTACTGGAGCCTCAAGGCAGCCTAGAAAACTCCAGGCGCTGGTTTACAAGCTGTCACTTTGGGCCACGATGAATAATAAGACACGAATCTTAAAAAGACACTTGCTGCTCACTCTACTGTTGTAGTTGTAAATGCTCCAACACTGGAAGTTTTTAAGAAGATGTTGGATAACCATTTGTCTGAAATGCTATAGGATTTCCTGCCTGAGCAGGGGGTTGGACTAGAAGACCTCCAAGGTCCCTTCCAACTCTGTTATTCTGTTCTGTTCTGTTATTCTGTTCTGTTCTGTTATTCTGTTCTGTTCTGTTCTGCTCTATTCTATTCTACTCTGTTCTACTCTACTCTGTTCTACTCTACTCTACTCTATTCTTCTCTATTCTACTCTGTTCTGTTCTATTCTATTCTATTCTATTCTATTCTACTCTACTCTACTCTACTCTACTCTACTCTACTCTGTTCTACTCTATTCTACTCTACTTGCTCTACTCTACTCTATTCTACTCTTTCTACTCTACTCTGTTCTACTCTACTCTATTCTACTCTACTCTGTTCTACTTTACTCTATTCTACTCTACTCTGTTCTACTCTACTCTACTCTACTCTACTCTACTCTACTCTACTCTACTCTACTCTACTCTACTCTACTCTACTCTGTTGTTATTCTGCGTGGCCTTGGTTAAATAGGCATAACATTAAATATTGCATTCACCGACCGAACCAATTTGCTCAGCAGTGACGGTGCAGCAAAAGAAAATGCAGATATGCATGGTGGAATGCGGCCTCTGCCCAATCTTTTTGAGAAGAGGTTGTCAGTGCTCAGAAATGCCAGCATGCACAAGGACCCGCTGCTGCATTGTGCTTACATCTTCGTTCCTCATGCCCAGGAGCTGTCCGTATTGACCAGGGTAGCCCACAAACCTGCTGGGAAAAATGGAAGGGATTGAAAAGAACGGAAAGTCATCCGAGGATGGGCAGGTCCAGCCCTGAGAATAGGAAGCCCAATTCTTGCTTGTGTGTTTGCGTTATGAACCCAACTCTGGGCCAGCACAGACTTTTGACAGGGAGAGATCCAGATTTGGCTAATAAGGTTTGAGGAAGACTTGAGAGTACAGGCTGAAAAGACAGGGAAGCCCCAGCTCGAGTTGGAGGCTCCTCAAATCTGGTTTGGCAACTCCCAAGATCAGTGGTCTGCAACCTGAAACACTCAAAGAGCCATTTGGACCCGTTTCCCACAGAGAAGAAAACACCGGGAGCCACAAAATCCTTCCCGTGCCTGACTATTTCTTTAGTGGCCACAAAACTAGCATATGTAGTTGAATTAAATGTTCTGTTTTCTTCTGAAACTTTTCTTTTCTTGGATTTATCCATGGTTGGCCTACCGGGAGATTGAAAAGCTCAATAATGCCGGTGGGTGTCGCACATTGGAAGTTGTGACACATATTTTGAGTGTCAGGGAGCCGCAGCAGAGGGGTGAAAGAGCCACATGCGGCTCCAGAGCTGCAGGTGGCTGACCGCTGCCCTAGATTTGTGAGAAGGGCCAGATTGCGCAAGGACCCCCCTCCGAGGAGCCCCCTTCCATCCCTACCTCCGAGCGGAAACCTTTTCACCGCGTTCCCCTACCTGCCTTTGAAGAAAGCCACATAGAAAGGAGACGAATAGAAGTTCACAAACTGGAAAATGAAAACTTTGAAGGTGAAGGCATCCTCATGCTGGGTTTGAGTCCGGTGCATTTCTGCAAGGGGTGGGGAAGCAAGAGAGATGGATGAAGACAGTCGGGGTCAGTAGATGCCAACAGAACCAGCCGGAGTTCTGATCAGGTTCCTTTTTCAGCAAGAGGAAAGTCTGATAATCAGCGGTAAAAGTTCCAATTCTGTGAAATGTGGTGTCCTCCGTCCCCCCACAATTTCCCAAATGATGTGAAAGAAAGTTTTTGAGTTTCATAAAAGCAAAACATCCTGTGGGCTAATGGACTACCTGTGCAGTGGTGGGATTCAATTTTTTTTTACCACCGTTCTGTGGGTGTGGCTTGGTGGGCGTGGTGTGGCTTGGTGGGTGTGGCTTGGTGGGCGTGGCAGAGGAAGGATACTGTAAATTCTCCATTCCCCCCCCACTCCAAGGGAAGGATACTGCAAAATCCCCATTTCCTCCCCACTCCAGGGGAAGGATACTGCAAAATCCCCATTCCCTCCCCACTCCAGGGGAAGGATACTGCAAAATCCCCATTCCCTCCCCACTCCAGGGGAAGGATACTGCAAAATCCCCATTCCCTCCCCACTCCAAGGGAAAGATACTGCAAAATCCCCATTCCCACTCCAGGGGAAGGTTACTGCAAAATCCCCATTCCCTCCCCACTCCAGGGAAAGGATACTGCAAAATCCCCATTCCCACCCCACTCCAGGGGAAGGTTACTGCAAAATTTCCATTTCCTCCCGATCAGCTGGGCCTCGGGAGGCAGTGAATAGATGGGGGCAGGGCCAATCAGAGGTGATATTTGCCAGTTCTCCGAACAACTCAAAATTTCCGATACCGGTTCTCCAGAACTGGTCAGAACCAGTTGAATAACACCTCTGCACCTGTGGTAAGAACTTCCACTCACCCCATCTGGTAAGTTTATCGGCCAAGGAGGTGTAGACCTGGCTCATGAGAAGGATGAGCACCAAGTTCACCATGGAGCTGCTGATATTCGCAATGTTACCTGCCTGCAGGAAGAGGGGGAAAGAGGCCCCATGTCACCCCGATTTCTCTTCCCTCAACACCTCTCCTCCGAGAGGGGACCTCATTTTGCTCTGAACTTCCCTGAACTTTCAGGGTACCCCAGCAAGAAATTCTAAAGGTAAACGTTCCCCTCGCACATATATGCTAGTCGTTCCTGACTCTAGGGGGCGGTGCTCATCTCCGTTTCAAAACCGAAGAGCCAGCGCTGTCCGAAGATGTCTCCGTGGTCTTGTGGCCGGCATGACTCAACGCCAAAGGTGCACGGAACGCTGTTCTCTTCCCACCAAAGGTGGTCCCTATTTTTTCAACTTGCATTTTTTTTAAACGTGCTTTCGAACTGCTAGGTTGGCAGAAGCTGGGACAAGTAACAGGAGCTCACCCCCTTACGTGGCACTCGGGATTCGAACCTATCTAGAAATTCTAGAGAGCAATAAACAAATAACTGACCTTAAAGCACACAAGAGCCCGGAGGCTTTCAAGATAATATTTACACAGAAAGTAATTTCAGTTCACCATAATTTATGGCTACCAACCAGAAGTCCGGAAGGCAGGTTAAAAGCCTCTCTTTATATGACTGCTATTGTTGTCTTATGGTTCCTTGTATTAGAGTGTTAGCAAACTGGACTGTGGATAATTTAAAATCAAGTTCTGCCTTCACAGACGCTTTTTTCCCCCTTGTGCAAACGAAAAGAGGAACTGCCCATAATTCTGTGAATCTCTTGTGAAATCCTAAATCTGGAGAAAGGACGATATGGAATATCTCTGGGGAGGCACAAAGGAATCATTGAGGGAGGAGGAGTCCAAGCAGCCCTCACCTGCGTCATCAGAACTCTGTTCCCGGTGTGGTACATTGCGGTGCTGACAATCCCACGGTACATGATCACCGACACCAAAAAGATCATTACCACACAGAGCTATGGAGAAAGAGGAGGAGCCAAGACACGAGAGGAGCATCAGGGATTTGGGACAGGGATCACTCTCTCGTCTCCCCACACCTTGATGGCAATAACCTCTCACCCAGGGGTCGGCTTCAAAAATTTCAGCAATGGGTTCTCTGCCTGGTTGCTTGGCGGGCGTGGCCATGGTGGGTGTGGCCATGTCGGCATCCTGCACCATGGCAGGGGGGGCCATTTTTGCCTTCCCCAAGCTCCGGAGGCTTTCTTCGAGTCTCTGGGAGGGTAAAAACTGCCTCCCCCGGGCTCCGGAGATCTTCCGGAGGCCAAAATGGGCCTGTTTCCGGCGTTCCGGAACTTCTGGGAGTCCTGTTTTTCCCCCTCCCTGAGCCTCTGTGTGGGCCCTGTACTTACCTTGCATCCAAAATGGGCCGCGTGGAGACTCCTGGGAGGGGCAGGGTGGGCGGGGCCAGCCAGGGGTGGGATTTGGAGGTTCTCTGAACCATCCATAACATTAGCTACGGGTTCTCCTGAACCCAGGCGAACCCGTAGCAGCCCACCCCTGCTCTCACCATGATGACAATAGCCATGGATCCGGTCAAGATTCGTGATAGTCGGTCGTGCTCCGGGAAATGGGGCTCCTTCAGTCCCGTGATGGGGTTCTGTTCCAGGCACGGGGCCATAGCAGCAAACTCTGGGCGAGGACGTTCCTAGGAGCAGGTGGGTAAGAGAGAGAGAGAGTGGGAGAGGAAAGGAAAAAAAAAATCAGGGTGGGAATGAACAAGGGAGTAACCTTTGTGTAAACACAATGGGAGGTTTAGTTTTTTGTTTTTGTGCCTTCAACTCGGGGCTGATTCCTGGCCTGGAAAGTTGCCTACAGTTTTCTTGGCAAGATTTCGGAGGTGGCTTGTCCTTGCCTGCTTCCTAGGGCTGAGAGAGAGTGACTGGCCCAAGACGGCCAGCTGTGCCTAGGACAGGATTAGAACTCCCGGTTTTGTAACATGGTGCCTTAAGCACTTACATCAAGCAGACTCTCTCAATAGGAGCTACTTCCAGTTACATGAGGACCAGTGGTGGGATTCCACCGGTGTAACAACCGGTTTGCTGAGCGCGCACTCTGCGCATGCTCAGTCTATTTGAAAACAGTTCTAAAATTTACCTTTACTGCAGCCCCGGTGAGTAAAACAGCTGAGGCACGGCAATCTGCTCTGCCGCGCCTATCAGCTGGGCTTCAAACAAAGGAAATATAGATCGATATAGTACAGGGGCAGACGGGCAGGCCCAGCTGATTGTCGGAGCGAACTAGTGCGCTCTCAGCTGATCATCAGAGCTACCGGTTCGCCTGAACTGATCCGAACCGAACCGGCTGAATCCCACCCCTGATGAGGACGGTGTCTTTCACTTGGTCTTATTACGAGCTGATTTGTGATCGGCATCCTTCCCGGCATTATTCTGCTCTTGTACTGGAGTTACCAATAACAGAATTTGATGCCTTTCAGTGAGGCAATGCTCAGTTGGGCAGAATTACAGCTTCATTGGATTGAGTCAACCTCTTAACTCTCTTTGGTAAACTGCTCTGGGAAATGCCTGCTGGCCATCCAAAGATAAAAGGCGAAACTTAATTGGAATTTTCTTAATATTAATTGTGGGCTCGTGTACGTTCAGTGTGATGGCTCCAAGTGGTTTCCATCGGGGTTCTACGGAGGCTTCTCCTGCACAGCAGGAGAAGGGAAGGAATGACGTCCGGCTTGCTTGGGCAGAGCGGCGGGAAAAGAGTGGGAAAAGAGAGCCCTTGCCTCTTCCTCTTGGAAGTCCATGCAGTCCCAGTGGTGAGCCAGAGTGGCGTTTCTCCGTTTCCAGTACTCCAGAAACGTCACAGCCCAGAAGGACATGAAGATGCTGAAGAAAACCGTTCCCGGATGGTCGAAGAGGTAACCAACCTGAAGAGATGGAGAAACAGAATTGGGAAGAACTCTCCCAGACTGGAGGATTTGATTTGCAAGTGGCTACCTCCCCTCGTTTCCATTCTGCGAGGGATGAGCAACTTCGGCCTAGGAGGCATCTATCCTGCTTTTTCACCACAATCCCAGGAGTCACCAAAAAAGCATCTAATTCCCGAGTCTAAAAAATAAGAGCGAATAATTCCGAGTTTAGGACTTTGGATACTGGGTTTGCCCCCATGATTTTTTGGGTTTGCCCTCATGAATTTGCGGTGGGTTGGGGTGTGTTTGGAGATTGTTACCCTGTCTCCCCCAAAATAAGACATCCCCTGATAATAAGCCCAATCGGGCTTTTGAGCACAAGGCAATAAGACCAAGCGTTTATTTCAAGGTTCAAAAAAATATGAGATAGGGTCTTATTTTCGGGGAAACACGGTATCATCCATCCATCCATCCATCCATCCATCCATCCATCCATCCATCTATCTATCCTGTTTCCCCAAAATAAGACATCCCCTGATAATAAGCCCAATCGGGCTTTTGAGCACAAGGCACTAAGGCCAAGCGTTTATTTCAAGGTTCAAAAAAATATAAGATAGGGTCTTATTTTTGGGAAAACACGGTATGTATGTTGGACCTGGACTTTGGGTGTTAAGTGAATTTCGCTGTATGGGTATACTGTGTATATACCCATACAATTATTATGATTCCAGTGGTTCCCTACGATAGAACTGTCATCCTTTGGGATACTGAGCAAATATATGAGGAATGAAAATATATATATATAAGTAAGCTGGTGATTTAGTTCGGCAATTGTTCCTATTTTATACATGGAGGAGCCAGATCGCCTGTACCCTTTGCCTCTCCAAGGTGGAACTCAAAACTGCTAATGTGTGTCCGTCTTGGGAGCCAGTGGATCTTAGATCTTCTCCCTTGCCCTCCTTAAGAAAAATGTCCCCTCCAACTGTTGAGGTGACAAGGGAGCCCTGTTCCCCCTCAGCTATGCGCCACAGTGGCAAGTGGTTAAAGTGCAGTACTGCAGGCTACATCTGCAGCCTGCTGGCTGCCTGCAATTTCGCACTTCAAATCTCAGTAGGCTAAAATTCAGACTTCCATCCTTCCGAGGACGGTAAAATGAGGACCCGGATTGTTGGGGGCAATAGGCTGATTCTGTAAACCGCTTAGAGAGGGCTGTAAAGCACTGTGAAGTGGTATATAAGTCTTAAGTACTATTGCTATGCACCGCCCCACCCCCCGAAGGTGAGGGAAGCCCCCTTGCCTTTGCCATGGGGCAGATCTCGGAGATATTCCAGTTGCCACAAGTATCGCACAGAGGGCACATGAGGAATTCCCCCCCACTGTTGCAGATCTCTTTCCTGGAAAAGAGGTGGAAAAGAGAAGAGGTGTCATGCTTGCATTTCGCCGATCCAAGTTTCATGAGCTGACATCCTGACATTAGCAACGGCGGAGGAGGGGGAGAGAAAGATTGGAAAGTAAGTAGGAAGAAGGGGAGGGGAAATGGAAGCTCAGCTGAACCATGTGAATAGTGCCAGCCATCGGTATACAGAGCTGGGAACTGTGAACCTGTTTCCTAAACAAGATACAAGCGCCTAATTGGACATTTACAGATAATGGGGGATGGCCGAGGGGGGGAGGTGAAAAGAAAAATGTGGGAGGTAAAGGTTCCCCTTGCACATATGTGCTAGTCGTTCCCGATTCTCCGTTTCAAAGCCAAAGAGCCAGCGCTGTCCAAAGATGTCTCCGTGGTCATGTGGCCGGCATGACTCAACGTCAAAGGCACACGGAACGCTGTTACCTTCCCACCAATGGTGGTCCCTATTTTTCTACTTGCATTTTTTTTTTTTACGTGCTTTTGAACTGCTAGGTTGGCAGGAGCTGGGACAAGTCATGGGAGCTCACCCCGTGACGCAGCGCTAGGGATTCGAACCACTGAACTGCTGACCTTTCGATCGACAAGCTCAGTATCTTAGCCCCTGAGCCACCACGTCCCTGTTTGTGTGGGAAGACCTCAGTAAAGTATACTCTTGGCAAAAACAAATGGCCATCCTTGCTAGACGACTGAGTTGGGACGGTTGACAAAGCCTTTGGGGGAAACGGCTTCTGCGGAGTGCCAGAGCCTCGCCTCCCCTCAGCTTAAGGGGATTCTGTTGTCAAGGAGACCTCCAGGAGGATTCCAAGAGCCCTTATCGATGCCCTGGTTGCTCCGAAGTAGACTGCCCTTCAACCTGGAGGCTGTGTGATAGTAGATGGGGCCAAGTCAGTTAGAAGGAGTAGGAAGAGCCTCCGTCTCCCACCTCAGAGATGGAGATGCCCTCTGGGCAGGGGTGAAATCCAGCAGGTTCTGACAGGTTCTGGAAAACCGGTAGTGGAAATTTTGAGCTGTTCGTAGAACTGGCAAATCCCACCTTTGACTGGCCCCAAAGTGGGGAGGGAATGGGGATTTTGCAGTATCCTTCCCCTGGAGTGCGGTGTGAACGGAGATTTTGCAGCATCCTTCCCCTGCTACACCCACCAAGCCACATCCACAGAACCAGTAGTAAAAAAAATTTGAATTTCACCACTGCCCCTGGGCATGAAAGGGCTGTGCCCATGCGTAAGGGCAGGCTTGCGGGAAGTGGCCTATTTCTCTTAGGAAGAGCCTCATCAACCGCTACTTTCAGTGAACACAACGGTGCTCTGTCAATTTGGTAAATAAGTGCTCGTTTTGGAAAAGGAAGTAAACAACTCGGAGGAGAAAGGTGCGACTCTTGGATGTCCACGTCTCTCTTCCATGTCTCTCTCTTCCCCACCTTCCCACCAGCGTCCTTCTACACTCACGCCGGCACATTCATGTCCATGGTGAAGAGGCCAGCGAGGAACACAAAGCTGCCAATGGCTGCGGATGGGATCAGCCAGGCTGTGTAGAAGCCTGCAAAGAAGACAATGGGGTCAGGAAGAGGCCCCCCTGCCCTTTCCCCACACCTAGAGAAGGTACCGTATTTTTCAGAGTGTAAGACGCACCGGAGTATAAGACGCAGCTTAGTTTTTGGGGAGAAAATGGGGGGGGGGGGGAAATCTGCCTACCAGGTATTCATCTGGTTAGCGTCCTTAGTCTGCTCAGCTTCAGTACATTAGTTTGCTGGTTTTTATCCCCTGCTTGGGGATAAAAAACAGCTTCTAAAGCACAACTGATCTTTGGTGAGAGAAGTAATGAGAAAAGCAGGCAAACCACGAAGATCGCTTCACTCGCTAACAACTCGTTAGGGCTGAAAAAAAGCTTCACAGCTGAGAGTTGGAGGGAGCAGGCAAAGCTCGGAAGATTGCTAGCGCCTCGTTAGGGCTGAAAAAAAGCTTCACAGCTGAGAGTTGGAGGGAGCAGGCAAAGCCCGGAAGATCACTTCGCTGAAAAAAAGCTTCTAAAGAACAGCTGAGTGTCGGAGGGAGCAGGCAAAGCCCGGAAGATCGCTAGCGACTTGTTAGGCCTGAAAAAAAGTGTTGAAAAACCTACATTCGGAGTATAAGACGCACCCAAATTTTCAGCCTCTTTTAGGAGGGAAAAAAGTGTGTCTTATACTCCGAAAAATATGGTAATCTGTCAGAGATGGTAAATCGTATAGCACAGGTACAGCTTCGTTCGGGCCAGGCTCAGACACTTGATATCATGACAAGCTTGCCACTTCGGTTCGCACGTATGTTTAATTTGCTTTTGGCATGAAACGGCTTCAGGGGTCTCACAGTAGATTAAGCCATAATTTAAATATGAGCGGAGATTGCCCAATACCACATTGTGATCTGCGTATGGATTAAAGAAAGGTTAAAGCGAATCAATGGGTCCATGAAAGGCGAGTTGTGCCAATACATCTGACCTTGCTAAGGGTCTGTGCAAGATACTTGATGGTCTTTGAGTTTGCTCAAAGCCTGATCTATGTTTTATACTCTGAAAGAGGAGGAGGGGGAGAGGTTAGATTGGGCAAAGGAAGCAAGACCTCTGGCCCACCCCACCCCCAGGCCTATGGATGTGTCTATTCTGACCGAGGCTTCCCAAGAGCACGGAGCAGACTCCTTGTCCCGATAAAAAAATCTTTTTATTAAGTTACTGTGAATTCCTCTCATTCACATCCAGGAAAGTCTTTCAAGGGAGAATTTTACAGTCACAGACCTTATCTGGCTTGGAGACCTGCCAGGCCGATATCTTCAAAACTTGACAAGGAGTCTCGGAGAGTCACGAAGCAATTAAGCGAACTAATTGTCTCCTGCAAACTCCACTCCCCTTTCGCTCCTCTTTTATTCCCTCTGGGAGGGACCATTCACTGTCCACCTGTGGCTTTACTCCTGAGTCGACCCTTGTTCCTTAGCTGTTCCCTTCTCCTGGCAGCTCTGTGCATGAGCACACTGGGAACAGGTTCCAGCTGTTCTTCTGCCCCACTGATGTCTAACTCCGAAGACACTTGACAACTGTCAGACGGCCCTGACTCCATCTCTGCCTCCGACATAGAGCACTCATCAGAGCCTTTCCCAGACTCCAGGTCTGGCCCACGTTCCTCCCCAATCTCCTCACTGTCTGAATCTGCTGCCAGCTCTGCTGGCTGCTGGCCGGCCACAACAGTATCTCACCCAGCCAGGCGAAGTAGATGGCCACCTTCTCTCCAAAGTATTCCCGGATGTGGTCAAGGGGCTGATATTTGTACCAGCAAGCCCAGCGGGCCCAAAAACGGTACAGGATCTGCCGGGGGTTCAGTTCTTCATTTAGCACCTCGTAGTCTGGCAGCTCATAGGGGCCCTAGAGAGAGACAGAGAGAGACAGAGAGAGATTGAGGGGATACCCATCATCCACAAGTCAAGGAGGTCAATCCTCAGAGACTTTTGCAGGGCTCTTAAAATGCTAGATCTGGAATATGGAACCCAGTAAGAAGAACGGTACCCAAACAACTTATCCCTAAAAAAATAAATAAAACCAAATTTAAAGGATATTACAGGAAGGTTAGCGAAGGACTGATTTGGGATGCTCAAAAATGCCAGGTGTTGTTTTCCTTTGAGCACCACAAAAGAGAAAAGATAGGAAGAAGACAGGGGAGCCCTTCGTTGACCGATGACCGCACTGGGGCTGAAGAGGCAGGACCTCTGGGCTGAGATGGACCCAATCCAGGGGTGAAATGCTCCAGGTTCGGACCGGATCACTGATCCGGCAGCAATGGCGGCGGGTGGTTCGGAGAACCGGTAGCAAAAATCCCTGCCTATCCCCCATGCCCAGCTGAGCCGCGCAATCATCAGAGGCTTTTTTTAAAAAAACTTTTAAAAGCATTTTTTCTAAAACCTCTTCGGCCGAAGAGGTTGTAGAAAAAATGCTTTTAAAAGGTAAAAAAAAAAAAAGCCTCTGATGATCCGGCGGCTCAGTTGGGATCGTCAGAGGCTTTTAAAAGCATTTTTTGTACAATCTCTTCGGCTGAAAAAATGCTTTTAAAAGTAAAGTAAAAAAAAAAAGTTGGCCACGCCCACCCAGTCACATTACCCACCAAGCCACACCCACAGAACTAGTAGTAACACATTTTACATTTCACCACTGACCCAACCCTTCCAGCCACAACCTCTCTGCATTGATGCTCTGCTCCCCGTTGGGAACATTGGTGGGATTCAGCCGGTTCTCTCCGGATCGCGCAAACCGGTAGCGGCGACTGCGGGAGGCTCTGTCCACCCGCCCGGATATAATGTGCGACTACTGAGCATTCACAGAAGGCCGTGCGCATGTGCAAAGCTGGCGCGTGCGAGCAAAGCATGCACGCTCACATTTATGAACCAGTAGGGAAGGTAAGTGAATCCCACCTCTGGTTGGGAAGCCTCCATGGCACGCTTACCTCGTGCAGCGGGAAAGCGGCGGAATAGACTCCTTCGTTCAGCAGCCGGTCAATGCCTATTTCCGCGTGCTTCCGTTTCCCGTAAATCGTCCGTGCCAAGATTTCATACACCTGCAGGTGGTATTAACGGGTCATGCACCGGGACACAGAAAGCCAGAACAAGAACTGCCGATAAAAGAAAAGAAACGGTGGACATGTGCAAAAGCCAAAAAATATTGGATAAAAGTATGTAGGCGGCTAGAGGAGATGATACAACAGCATATTGATCTGAAACCGGAATTATTTTTGTTGGGGATCTTTACCAGAAACTTAACAAAAAAGAAAATGTATATTTGATAATTCGCGTAATACCTGCAGCTAGGATTGTATTTGCACAAAATTGGAAAAATGAGATCCCTACGGATGAGAATGTGATTAGGAAAACATTAGAATGTGCAGAAATGAATAGGTTAACACTTGAAATTAAAGAGAAGGAACAATTCGATCACTGTAACACATGGGAATCGTTTTATCAATGGTTAGAGAATAAATCTGAAAAGTGGAAAAAAGCAGAGGAGTGAAATAGAGAAAACGTTTTAATAAAGTTAAATAAGAAGAGGACTGTTACAGTATTAGGTATAGTATATATCAGTGATGGCTAGCCTTTTTTTCCTCGGGTGCCAAAAGCGCGTGCACGCGATAGCATGCACCCATAATACAATGTCCCTCATGCATGCCCCACCCCCCTATGCTGCCCCCCCCCCAGCACCCTGTTTTGGGCCTAGTAGGCCTCACTGAAGCCTCCAGAAGCCGGAAACGGCCCTTTTCCGGACTTCCGGTAGGCCCGTTTTTTGCCCTCCACAGGTTCCGGAGGCCTTTCTGGTGCCTCCAGGAAGGCGAAAATGGCCTCCACCGGCCCTCCGGAGGTCAGAAACGGCCTGTTTCTGGACTTCCATTAGGCCTGTTTTTTGCCCTCCCAGAGCCTCTGCGCGAGCCCTGTACTTACCTGGTATCCAAAATGGGCCGCATAGAGACTCCAGGAGGGGAGGGGCAGCATGGGCATGCACACGCGTCTCCCGCATGCATGGCAGAGACCCGAAAATCAGCTGGCCAGTGGGAGGCACACGCACATTCACGGTAGAGCTGATCTAGGGCGACGGTTCGTGTGCCCGCAGAAATGGCTTCGCATGCCACCTGTGGCACGCGTGCCATAGGTTCGCCATCACGGGTATATATTAATATGAGCATTAAGAATAGATAAAATAATAAACATGACTGCAAATTGTAATTGTTACTGTATAAAATATTTGCACAAAATATTTGTACCCGGACGACACACTGTTTAATGTTTGAATCAAAATAAAATAAAATAAAAATTCAGGGGAAAAAAAAGGAAAGGAAAGCGGCAATGTTTGGCCATCCCCCCAAGAAAGCGAGCCCACGGCCAAAACAGCAGAGAAAGTGGGGGGGGGGCTTCCTTCCTCTGAATTGGCTTCATCTGCCCCAGTTCCAAAGCTTTCTGCCCCAGCCCCTAAGAGAGCTTACGATGCGATGCCTTTGCGTATTGGTGAAGTAGGAGTCGTGCAAATCACTGCCCAGGAATCTGGAAAAGAGAGCAACAGATTTCAAGCCCAAACCCAACATGAAATGTTCTTCAAAGCTGAACCGGCCTTTGTGGGGTGCAGTTGCCATCCTTGACTTAAACCTGCGCCTTTGTCCAGCAATCCACCCCACCTCCCGTCAGGTGGAGGAAAATCCTAGGAAAGCAGGATCTCTCTTCCCAGGAGATTGTCTACAGCAGGCTGTCAAACTTCCGGCCCATAGGCCAGATGTGTCATGCGCTGGCCACCCTCACGCCTGGTTTAGTGAAGGGGAAAAAAGTCCCAATACGTCACATGATGCCGTGAGTTTGACACCTCTGGTCTACAGGCACCAGGAAATTCTCTCTTTTGCTGCTGCAGCCAACCTGGAGCCAGAACCCTTCACCCAGGCCGATGCTCCATCAGAGCACCGGTGCCCTTGCACCCCTTGCCCTTGCTTACCTGTCGAGCTTGGACTTGCGGAAGGCACAGGTGTAGTAGTCCACAGGCTTGTTAGGCACCCTCTGATCCATGACGTTGGGGATGCACAACTTCCGAAGCAGGTGGTCGGAACTATTTCTGTCTGGATTGGGGTGAGCCTGGGAAGAAAAGAGCAGCTCAGGCAGGGGTAGGATTCAGCCGGTTCGGACTGATTCGGACAAACCGGATGTTAATTTTAATCTGGTTCGCCAAACCGGTAGTTGCAAGGACTGGCTGACCCCACCCACCCCTCCCCTCCCAGGAGTCTCCACATGGCCAGTTTTGGATGCCAGTTAAGTGCAGGGCCCGCAGGGAGCTCTGGGAGGGCGAAAAACAGGCCTACCAGAAGTCCGGAAATGGGCCTGTTTCTGGCCTCTGGAGGGCCTCCAGAGCCTGGAGGAGGCCTTTTTCGCCATCCCGGAGGCTTGAAGAAAGCCTCCGGAGCCTGGGGAGGGTGGGAATGCCCCCCCTGCCATGGTGCAGGAAGCCGACTAGGCCACGCCCCCATGACCACCGAGCAACTGGGCAGAAAACCAGTTGCTAAAATTTTTCAATCCTACCCCTGCGCTCAGGGGACCCAGGTGGCAGGACAGGGAGGAAGTGGAGTTCCTGTACCGCACTCTGAAACACACAGACACACAAAATTAGCCAAGGGCTTACTTGGAGAGGTGCTCGCATGCAGAGCTCCTCGGCGTAATACACCAGCACCTCCCAGGGGGTGCTCAGCTTCAGATAGTGGATGCTCTTGTGTTCGCTCTGGATCTCCTCCTGTAAAAGCAACCCATTTGGGTTGGGGAGTGTGTCAAGATGAGAAGGAGGGGGAGAACACCTAAGAAAGAACTCCAGGAACTCCAATGAAAAGCCAACAATTTTCTGAGTGAGGAGGACAGAGGAGCTCTGCCCTCTGCCAAATACTTGGGTCAATTCCATTTCAGTGCAAAGAAACGTCAGATTGGGATGTTATTTCCACCAATGCCAACTGAGCCTAGACCAGGGGGTCTGCAACCTTAAACAATCTAAAGAGCCATTTGGACACGTTTCCCCACAGAAAAGAAAACACCGGGAGCCACAAAACCCTTCCCGTGCCTGACTATTTCTTGAGCGGCCACAAAACTACCATATGTAGTTGAATTAAACGTTCTGTTTTCTTCTGAAACTTTTCTTTTCTTGGATTTGCCCATGGGGTTGGCGTACCGGGGGCTGAAAAGCTCAATAAATCTCATGTCGGCAGGTGTCGCACATTGGAAGTTGTGACACATATTTTGAGTGACAGGGAGCTGCAGCAGAGGGGTGAAAGAGCCACATGCGGCTCCAGAGCCACAGGTTGCTGACCTCCGACCTAGACAGTCTCTGATGCCAACATGGCACTCTCTATATTACTGCCACCCCTGGAGGGGGGCTTCCAAGGCCAGAGGTGCTGCCCCCACCCCCGACCTCACCTTCTCTATCAAGAGGCCGGCGTTCCTCAAATTTTTGAGGAATTTCCGCTTCCATCTCTTGTGCCGCCCATAGCGTTGGTCCCAGCCAGCTCTTGAGCCCGTTGCTGCCTCTCCCTGACGGTGCAGCTGTTTGCCATGCTTTTTCTTTGAGGGATGGGCTTTCTCCTCCCAAACCAGCACGAAGTCTGCAAGCCAACCAAATGGGCATTTTGAACCTTGGTCCAAAGGCTTTCATACATAGTAGGCTACCTTATTATTATAAAACAAATTGCAAGTGTTCTGAATTTTCATGCAGTTGAATTGCTCCGAGTTTTCCCAAGTGCTGTCCCTCACCCTGGAAGCTGGTTCTTGGCATAGTTTATCTTCGATATTTGGGAGATATTTCCCTCGCACATATGTGCTAGTCGTTCCTGACTCTAGGGGGCGGTGCTCATCTCCGTTTCAAAGCCGAAGAGCCAGCGCTGTCCGAAGACGTCTCCGTGGTCATGTGGCCGGCATGACTCAACGCCAAAGGCTCACGGAACGCTGTTACCTTCCCACCAAAGGTGGTCCCTATTTTTCTACTTGCATTTTTTACATGCTTTCGAACTGCTAGGTTGGCAGAAGCTGGGACAAGTCACGGGGGCTCACCCTGTTATGCGGCACTCGGGATTCGAACCACTGAACTGCCGACCTTTCAACCGACAAGCTCGGCGTCTTAGCCACTGAGCCACCATGTCCCCATTGGGAAAGAGCTCTTGGGCAGGAATCCCGTTTCATCAAGGATACTGCTTCGGCCAAATCATCCGGATGAACTTCCAAACAAACCAAAACAAAAAAACGCAAAACCAGCCCGCACATTAACTCTGCTGGAATCTCATACCAAGCAAGAGTTCAGTTGGGACAGCGTCCGAGATCCATTCCGGAGCTATCCATTTATGCCACCGAGATATAGGGCAGAGAAAGGCATTGCTCACCAATCTTCGTTTTCCCATCCCTGAAGTAATTTCCCCTGGGACTGTTGGAAGAATCATATCCGTCTCTGTTGTAAATGTAGACCGTATCCTCTTCTTCCGCATCCTACCAAGAAGAAGGTCAAGTGAGACCATACAGATCTAGACAGAGAAAAGGACTCTGGGAAGCCTCTGGAGCCAACTCAGGCTGTGGGTTCGGAAAACATGACCACTGACCAGGGGACGTTGGATGGTACTGCTGTCCTCTATTAGAGGCTGTATTTTTTAGAGATTTTAATCAGCTCGGACCACAAATCCGGTGTGTGTCTACCCTGCTCTCTCTTGACTGCTTCCCTAGTGCTGCACCAGGGGCACAGAGGGTCCCGTTTTGTGGTGACCGGCTGTGCCACACATCGCAGAGGGTGGTTTGGCGTCACAGAATGTATTGCCCTAGGCAAGGATGCAGTTACTCATGCTCTCCTTTTTCCTCTACGTAGAACCCATGAAGACCGACACCTCGATAATGTTCAGGGTCCCGAATTCATTGCAATCCCGTAAGGGAACAGCCAGCTTCCTTCCCTGGTGGAACCTTACAACTCTCGCCCTCTTAACTTTCTGGATTTTTTTTATTTGCATGACGAGAGACCGCTCGCCATCAAGCTTTAAGGCACTGCTGGGGGTTTGAATCAGCCCTTGTTCTCTCGTGGGTGCTTCCAACGGGATCGATGCTAGAGTTGGCACCCCGAGCGTGCGCAGAGTGCTTTCGCCCGCTTACGCCATCACAACCAGATCCCACAGCCATCCCTGAGCAGGACAGATCTTTTTTTGTAAAAAAAACATTGGATCCCAACAATAACTCTAAATTCGCTCTACCCATGTACTTACGAAGCTGCCGGCGGAGGCCCCGTTTCGGACGGCTCCGGCATCGCCCAAGTGGCCCCCGGAGGAGCCCTTGGCACTGCTGAGCAGGAGGCTGGCATCGGGGGGACTCGGCGCCGAGGCTTTCTTGCGGATCATGGTGTTTGGCAGTGGAAGGAAACACCGGGACCTGCTCTCTTCTTCCCGTCAGCTCTTGGCCATGAGTGGGGGAGAGGCCAGGAGAGGAGCCCAGCCAGGGAAGATGCTGTTGTCGAGAAGGGAGAGGGCTCCCACTCTTGATTCTCAGCTCATCCCTGGTCCTGGAACCTGCTGTGGAGATGCCTGTGCAGCATTTTCTGGAGAAGGCGAAGCGGTGGCGTTGTTATCCCAGCGTCCAAGAACAACAGACGCCTAGCTTGGCAAAGGGGGGCATCTGTGAGGCTCCCTCCCTCCTTCCCGTCTGCCTTGGTCCCCTTGCCGCCTCCTGCGTAGCTATGGAAATCGGCTAGAGCTACTGCTGCTTTCCAGCTTCTCTTTCCCAGGCTGGCTCTCTGTGGGGGCTCTGCGAGGAGGAGGAGGAGGAGGAGGAGAAGGAGGGGCTGCGCAGCAGCAGCAGGCCGGAAGCCATCACAAAGAAATGGGCCAGCCAGTATCTGTGCCCAGGAGACCGAATGCCCTTCCGCTCTGAGCGGTCAGAGGGTCATATGTGGCAACGCACATCCCCTTTGGATGTTAATAAGATTGTGGGGTGATGAGAAGATGAGGGGAGGGCTTGGAAACCAAGGCCCGGATTCTCACCTTTTCAGTCAAATGACGACATGGAATAGGAATAGGAATAGAAATAAAAATAGGAAGAGGAAGGGAATAGAATGATATGATAGGATAGGATAGGATAGGATAGGATAGCATAGCATAGCATAGCATAGCATAGCATAGCATAGCATAGCATAGCATAGCATAGCATAGCATAGGATAAAGAAATTGGAATAGGAATAGGAATAGAATAGAATAGAATAGAATAGAATAGAATAGAATAGAATAGAATAGAATAGAATAGACGAGGATAGGATAGGATAGGATAGGATAGGCTAGGATAGGATAGGATAGGATAGGATAGGATAGGATAGGATAGGATAGGATAAAGAAATTGGAATGGAATAGGAATAGAATAGAATAGAACAGAACAGAACAGAACAGAATATGAATAGAATAGAATAACAGAGTTGGAAGGGACCTTGGAGGTCTTCTAGCCCAACCCCCTGCTCAAGCAGGAAACCCTACACCACTTCAGACAAATACTTATCCAACATCTTCTTAAATACTTCCAGTGTTGTAGCATTCACAGCTTCTGGAGGCAAGTTGTTCCACTGATGAATTGTTCTCACTGTCAGGAAATTTCTCCTTAGTCCTAAATTGCTTCTCTCCTTGATGAGTTTCCACCCATTGCTTCTTGTCCTGCCCTCAGGTGCTTTGGAGAATAGCTTGACTCGCTCTTCTTTGGGGCAACCCCTGAGCTATCGGAACACTGCTATCATACCATCCGTCATCTTTCTTTTCGTTAAAGTAGGCATCCCCAATTCTAACAACCGTTCTTTATATGTTTTAGTCTCCAGTCCCCTAATCATCCTGGTTGCTCTTCTCTGCACTCCTTCTAGAATCTCAACATCTTTTTATAACTTCCCTTTAGACTTTTCCTGTGCAGGAGTGAGGGTGGGGGGGAATTTAAATTCAAAGAAGTATGTGATGCTCAGAAACTTGCTCGAAGCACCTCTCCGTGATCCTGTTTAATGTCCCGGTGGAACATCGGCAAGACACTCCAAATTCAGCTGCCCTACGAATCGCTGCCCATAACCGAATGGTGTTGTGCCATGCATAGCTTCCACAAGACATTAAAAACAAAGTTAGGGGACTGGAGGCTAAAACATATGAAGAACGGTTGCAGGAACTGGGCATGTCTAGTTTGATGAAAAGAAGGACTAGGGGAGACATGAGAGCAGTCTTCCAATATCTCAGGGGCTGCCCCAAAGAAGAGGGAGTCAAGCTATTCTCCAAAGCACCTGAGGGCAGGACAAGAAGCGATGGGTGGAAACTAATCAAGGAGAGAAGCAACTTATTGCTTCTCTCCTTGATTAGTTTCAAGGAGATTAATTGTTCTAACCAGGGGTGAAATCCAAATTTTTTTCCCTACCGGTTCTGTGGGCGTGACTTCGTGGGCATGGCAGGGGAAGGATATTGCAAAATCTCCATTCCCACCCCACTCCAGGGGAAGGATAGTACAAAATCTCCATTCCCTCCCCACTCCTGGGGAAGGATATTGCAAAATCTCCATTCCCTACCCCACTCTGGGGCCAGCCAGAGGTGGGATTTGCCGGTTCCCTGAACTACTCAAAATTTCCACTACCGGTTCTCCAGAACCTGTTAGAACCTGCTGGATTTCACCCCTGGTTCTAACTGATTTAATTGTTCTGTCAGGAAATTTCTCCTTAGTTCTAAGGAGAAATTTCCTGACAGAACAATTAATCTGTGGAAAAGCTTGCCTCCGGAAGTTGTGAATGCTCCAACACTGGAAGTTTTTAAGAAGATATTGGATAACCATTTGTCTGAAGTGGTGTAGGGTTTCGTGCCTAAACAGGGGGTTGGACTAGAAGACCTCCAAGGTCCCTTCCAACTTTGTTATTCTATTCTAAGTAGAGGGGTAAGAGAGGCTGCACACAATGTTTATGGAAGCTCTCAAAGTAGGCAGGGAGTGGATAAGAAGGGGAAAGAAGTCGGTGTTTTTTAAACATTTAACCGATCCTTTTACGAAGCTCTCGTCCGGTCGAGTCGATCGGAGGCCATTCTGTTTCCTTCTTCCTTCTGCAAAGCCCCCCGAGAGACGGATTTGACGATGGGCCGATCCCAGGAGAAGGAGCGCAGCCCACAATCCAGAAGCGCTGCTCTCAAAGAGGACCATTAAATATTAACGCCGGCGCTTTTGAGAAACGTGCCAGAAAGCAAGTCTGCTGTTTTTATTCGTTGCTGAGGCAGGAGCCCAAGAAACCTGATGCGTTTCGGGTGCATCAGCCTCGCGTGAAGGAAAATCTAGAAGGGCGTAGGCTGTGATTGGCTTGGAGGGGAGCCATGCTCCCCTGACCAGGCCTTGGGGCTCCGACTGCAAAGATGGGTATCTGGCAAGCGAACGGCAGACTACTTTTCGGCGAGAGACAGAAGTGGAATTGCCACGCCAAGAACAATGCTTGCATTGCTGAGAGAAGACAGCAGTTGAGTTTGGTCAGACATTAAGCGTTCCCCCCCCCATCTCGTCAATGAGGTCCTAGAGCAGAGGTGTCAAACTGGCGGCCCGCGGTCCGGATGCGTCACGTGCTGGCCACGCCCACCCTCCAGTTTAGCAAAGGGGGGAATAATTGCAATACGTCACGTGATGACGTGTCGTTGCGAGTTTGATCCCTGCCCTGGAGCGAGCGGCAGGGATTTAGAGTGCTTAAACCTCAGACTGAGCAATAGCAATAGGACTTAAGACTTATATACTGCTTTACAGTGCTTTACAGCCCTCTCTAAGCAGATGGCAGAATCAGCCTAGTGCTCTATAACAATCTGGGTCCTCATTTTACCAACCTCGGAAGGTGGGAAGGCTGAGTCAACCTTGAGCCGATCAGGATCGAACTGCTGGCAGTCGGCAGCATTAGCCTGCAATGCTGCATTCTAACTACTGTGCCACCACGGCTCTTTTTTTTAATTTTATTTTTATTTTTTTATTTTAATTTGATTTATATGCCGCCCTTCTCCGAAGACTCAGGGCGGCTTACAATGTGCTCAGCAATAGCCTTCATCCTTTTGTATATTTATACAAAGTCAGCTTATTGCCCCCACAAACTGGGTCCTCATTTCACCTACCTTAGAAAGGATGGAAGGCTGAGTCAACCTTGAGCCTTGGTGAGATTCGAACCCTGCAGTAATTGCAGGCAGCTGGTCTTAAGCAGCTTAATAACAGGGTTCCTTAAACCCTTGTACTACCAAGGCTCTTAATAGCAATAGCAGAAGGATGGAAGGCAGAGTCAACCTTGAGCCTGTTGAGATTCTAACTGCCAAATTGTAGTCAGCCGGCAGTCAGCAGAAGTAGCCTGCAGTACCGCACTCTAACCACTGCTCCACCGAGGCTTAGCAATCACTTATTTTTTTTACAAATTTATTCCCTCTTCTTTCTGAATAGTTGAGCCTGCGCTGAGAAGTCAGTGACAAGCAGAACAGCAAAAGCGAAGGGACAGCAGCAAGAACCCCTAAATTAACATGAGTCTGCCTCAACCAAGTGCAAATATAATTAGCCTATTGTAGAGGAAGACTATATATGGTTCCTTTACAGGTAGTCCTCGACTTACGGCCACAATTGAGCCCCAAATTTATGTCGCTAAGTGAAACATTAGTTAAGTGAATTTTGCTCCGTTTTTACGACCTTTCTTGCTACATTTGTAACGTGGATCACGGCCACTGTTAAGTTAGCAATCCCGTTGTTAAGTGAATCTGGCTTCCCCGTTGACTTCTCTTGTCAGAAGGTCGCAAAAGGGGATCAACATGACTCCAGGATACCGCAATGGTCATAAATATGAATCAGATGCCAAACATCCAAATTTGGATTCACGTGACCAAGGGGATGCTGCAACGGCGGTTAAGTGTGAAAAACGGTCCCGAGTCACTGTTTTTCAGTGCCGTGGCTTTGAACGGTCACTAAACTAATTGTTGTAAGTCGAGGACTACCTATATATGCACATTTAGAGAGACATGTACGACGTCTAAATTCAAAATGTTTATTAACTCGCTTGCATGAAGACAAGTGGGAAAAAAATGGGCCAAATGTGGAGATTGGCCAAACAATCCACTGCACTGTTGGAATTGTAATTATTCACAAGGGACATACTACCACATGTGGTGGACATGTCCCAAAGCAAGAGAATATTGGCTTAAAATTAAAAAAATGGTTTGGAGGAAATGATTGGGGAAAAAATTGATATGAATCCTGAATTATTTTTGTTTGGGATTAGAAAACAAAAAATGACTAAAGAAATTCAATACCTCATACTCCACATAAAGACAGCCACTAGAATCTCATTTGCCCGAAACTGGAAACAACAACATGCTCCAACAAACATGATAATTATAAAAAAGGTGCTGGAGTGTGCAGAAGCAGATAAATTAACAATGAAACTTAATAATAATAACTTTCGAATACCATTTTAGATTGAATTGAAAAGGGAAACAACAAGAGAGAGGGGAAGGAGTAGCGAGAGAGAAAGGGAGAAGAGAGGAGAGGAAAGGAGAAAGAAGAAAGGGAAAAGGAGAGGAAGAAAAGGAAGGGGAAAGAGGAGAAGGGGGGAAGAAGAGAGGAGTGGGGGAAGAGAAAGGGAAAGAGGAAAGAGAAGGAGAGGAAGAACAAAGGAAGTAGGAGGAGAAACAGGAAGGAAGAGAAGGGAAGGAGAAGAAGAAAGGTTGGCATAAAGGTAAAGGGTAAAAGAGCAGCCCCGAAAAAGTAAAAATGAAAAATGAAAGTTAAAAGAAAAGATTAATGAAAAATGATGGAAATGACTATACATGTAAATGTGTTTATGAGCAATACAAATAAAAAACTTAAAAAAAAACTTTGTCATTGTACGTGTATACACAGTCTACCCATACAATGAAATTCACTTAACACCCAAAGACCAAGTCCAACACACATAACAATCCCCAAACACACTCCCACCCACCACAAATTCCCCACCCCTAAACCACCCAAAAATCCACACAACAGACCAAATAATACTCTCCAACAGCTCCCTTTAGTTCATTGTTGAGTGCAATTATAGCTCTGGGGAAAAAACTATTCAGAAGACGTGCGGTCCGAGTTTTAATTGTTCTGTATCTTCTGCCAGAAGGCAACAGTCCAAAAAGATTGTAAGCAGCATTGGGAAGAGAGCAAATGATGTGTTATAAAACATGGAACAGATGGTATGATTGGCTGGAAAAGGAATCTAAAATTAATGGATGGTGTATAACAAAAGAGAAGATATTATAATGAAATGTTATATTTAACGTGTAGTAGGTATGCATATAAAATGTATTGATTATATGAATAAGTATGTAACAAACAAAATGTGTATGTATATAGTCGGCTGAAAGATAAATTGGATATTACTAAAAATGCCGGTATTGGAAAGCTGTAAAAGTGTAACTAAGGTTTAAAAGATGTAAACGTTTAATTGTAAAAACAATGAAAAAAATAACAACCACCTGTGTTGAATGTTGACTTGCTTAGGATGACCTGAGACAAGAGGTGGGGGTTTTTCTTGGGGCATCTGTTGGCCGGAGATAATTCAGGGCGGAGAAGCCACCCTCGTTTCCAAGTAGATGAGATCCAATTTGCTCTTACAAGGCAAGAGAATCTGGCACGAACCTGCAAATAACTCTTGGGAAGCTCACAAGTCGGATCCGTGGAGGCCTTGCCCTCCCAGGCTGCCTTCTGTCCCCTCTGCCTCCTTAATGCACTTTTACCACCGAGGGAACCCAGAATTCGGCCCGAGGGGCTTCCCTGCCAGCAAAGCAGGGAAACAAAGATTCTGATGCAAAGATTGGAGTTTAAAGGCCATTAAGGAGCTATCAAGGAGTTCCGCTGAAAGAAAACCCATGCGGCAGAATCAGGATTTCATGGAGCCAGCGCTTCTGGGACCACAGGGCTCTCCCCTCCAGAGACTAGGCCTGCTGCCACCTGGTCCTGCCTCCAGAGATGTTCGGCGAGCCTGTTCAAGAGACGGGCCACCTCAGCTAGGCCAGCGTATCCATCCGAGGGCTGCTCGCCGACGTTCTTTGTCCGCAAGATCGGCAAACCCCAGGTGTGGGAGAAAGCCGCCATGTCCGATTCCGTCACATCCGTGTGGGCAAACTGGTCAAACCTGGAGACGGTTGGTCAAGGAAGCGGAATCGCCGAGCGCTAAGAAGGGCACCGTCCGAGCCCATACTCGGTCTGAGCCAATTCTTCCACTCTAGAATAGGCTATGGCGGGTGTCAGCAACCCGCGGCTCAGGAGCCGCTTGTGGCTCTTTGGGCCCTCTGCTGTGGCTCCCTGTCCCATCACTGGCTGGCCCCGCCCCTCGCCCTCCCCTCCCAGTCACTCCTCGCCAGGCCTTGGAAATCCGAGAGATACAGACAGAGTGGAGTAGAGAGGGGGAGGGGGAGAGAGACATAGATACACACACAGAGAGAGATACAGAGACAGAGCGGGGAAATAGAGAGGAAGAGGGGGAGAGAGATACAGAGAGAGGGGGAGAGAGGGGAAGATAGAGGGGGGGGAGAGAGAGGCAGAGAGAGAGAGACAGAGAGAGAGAGAGAGAGAGAGAGAAAAGGAGAAAAGAGTTTTGTGGCTCCCGTTGTTTTTTAACAACTGGTTCTCTGCCTTAATGACTGGCTGGGTAGGCATGGCTAGGGGGTCATGTGACTAGGAGGGAGTGAGTGATGTGGAGTTGACCACGCCCAGCCATGTTTTGTGGCTCCTGGAGTTTTTTTTTCTGTGAGAAACGGATCCAAATGGCTCTTTGAGTGTTTAAGGTTGCAGACCCCTCTTAATCCTTGCAATGGTTGTATTTTAATCTAGTGGGGTTTGAAGGGTTATTTATGTTATTTCTTTGATCAAGGATCAAAGAAAGAAAGAAAAAGATGGATATGGTGAAAAACCATCTTAACAAGAGGCAGGCTGCCCCCACCCCTCCCCCAGGGCCCTTCCAAGTCTGGTGAGAAGCCCTTTAAAGGATACTTGGTGCCCACAACCATTCGGACCACGTCCCTAGCTCCGTCCGTCACGCGAGAGATTTGGTGAGGGAGGTCGAGAAAGGACGCGCGATCTGTGAAGGAGAACAAGAAGAGGACGGCGTCCGCTTTCTCTCTGCAGGCCTGCGGGGAACGGAGGAAAAGTCAAGAAGGCTTTTCCCAACTCCGAAAATGAATAGGGGGGTCTCCAAAGCGGCATCGTCATCTCCCCCATCTCTCCACCCCAAAACTGACTCTCACGGGTAAAACGTGGTCAAATTTTCTCAGCATGGCTTCGCCGCAGTCCCAGAAGGAGAATCTGAAAAAGAGCACTCTGCCGCTCTCTCGCAGTTTTGCCGGCCAGTAGACGAGGCTGGTCTGAATCCCTGGGAAAGAAAGAGTCGCTTCAGCTGGAGTCATCTGGGGAGGTGACTCCTAGAAAAGCCCCCCCCCCCGGCCTCAGGAGAGTGTCTTAGGGCTGTCTCGCAGAAGGATCCCCACCACCCCATTCAGTTTGTGGAGCTCTGCCCTTGCTTCTCCTTTAGCCTGGGACAGCTGTCCTGGGTTTTAGGCTTACAGGTGCATCCTTTGCCTTGGGGACAGGAGGAGGAGGAGGAGGAAGCGGGAGTCACCTGTGGTCTCGTGATGCACCAGGGGCACCTCCAGACCGGCCAGCTTGGCCACCAAAGCGGTTTTTCCCACGCCGCTCTTGCCAGAGACAAAGACCTTGTAACCGGCTACGTCGGCAGCCGCATGCGGAGCCAGCACCGGCCTTTCAATCAGTCCTGGGGAGAGGGAGAGAAAAGCTCCTTTGAGAAGGCCGGCTCTAACAGCGGCTAGAATTGTATTTGCACAAAATTGGAAAGCAGATAAAATCCCGTTGGAAGGAGACATTATAAAGAAAATTTTAGAATGTGCAGAAATGAATAGATTAACATTGAGAATAAAAGATAAAGAGGAGTCGATGTATTTCAAGACATGGGAAGATATTTATGATTGGTTAAAAAGGAAATATGAATAAGGGTATAGAGATAAAATAGATAGAGAACAGATGGGAGAAAACAATTAGAAAAATAGATACCCAGATGATGCCAAGTAAAAAGAGAAAGGGGAGGGGGGGGTAAAAGGGGAAAAAAGTGAGATATTATAAAAATGTACACAAATGATGAAATAAAAATAAATATTAATCGACTAAGAAATTGAAATGAGAATAAAGATAATTAGAAAATCGGGGCTGCTCGAATACCACTTTAGATTGAACTGAAAAGGGAAAAAACAACAGAGAAGGGAAGGAGTAGAGAGAGAGGAAGAAGAGAGGAGAGGAGAAAGAAGAAAGGGAAAAGGAGAGGAAGAAAGGGAGGGGAAAGGAGCAGAAGAGAAGGCTAAAAGGGGGGGAAGAAGAGAGGAGTGGGGGAAGGGAAGGGCAAGTAGGAAAGAGAAGGAGAGGAATGAAGAAAGTAGGAGAGAGGAAGGGAGAGGAGAGGAGAAAGAAGAAAGGGAGGGGAAAGAGGAGCAGAAGAGAAGGCTAGAAGAGGGGAAGAAGAGAGGAGTGGGGTAAAGGAAGGCCAAGTAGGAAAGAGAAGGAGAGGAAGAACGAAGAAAGGAGGAGGAGAGAGAGGAAGGGAGAAGAGAGGAGAGGAGAAAGAAGAAAGAGAAAAGGAGAGGAAGAAAAGGGAGGTGAAAGAGGAGCAGAAGAGAAGGCTAGAAGGGGGGGAAGAAGAGAGGAGTGGGGGAAAGGAAGGGCAAGTAGGAAAGAGAAGGAGAGGAAGAATGAAGGAAGCAGGAGGAGAGAGAAAGGAGAAGAAGAAGAAGAAAGGTTGGGGTAAAAGTAAAAGGTAAAAGAGCAGCCCCGAAAAAGTTAAAATGAAAAATGAAAGTTAATTTTGTTTGTTTAAAAAATCAAAAAGAAATCAAAAAGAAAAGAAAAGAAAAATGAAAGTTCAAAGATAAGATGAATGAAAAACGATGGATAAATGAATGTGCGTGTAAATGTGTTTATGAGAAAAATAAAAAGAAAAAACTTAAAAGAAAAAAGAGAGAGAGAGAGAAAAGACCGGATCGCTCTCTCGCTAGCGGGGTGATCCTTTGCCCCGAATCCCGGGAAGCGCGGAATCTCCCGGGGATTTCAGCCTAGCGACCTCACCGAAGGTTCGGCGCTGGGTCCGGCGCAAGAGCGCGCCCGAGTAAACTCTGCCTTCCTCCGTGCCGTGCCAGTCCGGGTCGATCACGGATCCCGGGCGGACGATCATCCTCGCCCTGCGGGGAAAAGAAAAGGACTCGGCTTGCGCCAAGGCTGCGCCGCAGAAGGGTTGCCGATCCAGCGCTAGGATCGCTCCCCTTCCTTCGCGCATGCCCGTACCGGCCACTTTCGCTTCTTCCTCCCCTCCCTTTTTTTTTTTTTGGAGTGACGTCAGATCGGTGTGGCCCCGCCCCTGGCAATCCTGGCACTGGGGACCCAGGTGTAATCCGAGGATGCTGGACAAAGCTGGAGATTTTCTTTCTGCCAACGCAGCATCTCCTGCGGCGGGGCTACGCCGGTTGCCTCGCTTTTCCGTATAAGGAAGGACGTCCCTGCGTCTAGAGGAGCCTAATGGTGGCAGGAACTGGGCAATGGCCAGTCTAGTGGAGAGAAGGACCAGGGGAGACAGGATAGCAGGCTTCCAATATTTGAGGGGCTGCCCCAGAGAGGGGGGGGGGGGTCACGCTATTTTCCAAAGCACCTGAAGGCCAGACAAGGAATAATGGATCTTGCAAAAGATTCAAAACCTAGAAATAAAGGTAGAAATGTTCTGACGTTGAGCGCCATCAACCCGTGGAACAGAAGTTGTGGGAGCTTCATCGCTGGAAGCTTTCAAAGAGACTGAGCTGAGCACCTGTCAGAAATGGTGACAGGGTCTCCTGCTTGGGTGGGTGGCGGGTTGGACTAGATGACCTCCAAGGCCCCTTTTAACTCTTGTTAAATCTGTTTGTGTGTATGGAGGGGGGGAGGAGGATAGTAGCTGCCTTAAGTCACCCACTGCGCTGTTCACTTCCAGGGCGTCTGGGGGGGGGCTCACACGGCGTGGAGGGGACGGCCGTGGTTGTTGCTCCTGCAGGAGGAGGACCCCAGAGGGAACTGAACGGGTGTGTGCATGTGCATCATTTACCGCTCTCCCATCAGAAGGGGAGGCAAGCCGCAATTCTGCAAGCGACTGGGGGGGTGGGTGGGGGGGTTGCAGCTTTCAAACGCGTCTGGGTCCTTTACCTTGAAAATCCCTTCAACGTTGAGTGACCAGAAACTGGAGACCAGTGAAGCTGGAAAACGGCTCCTTGCGGTTTGTGAAAGACTTGGGCTTCCCACCCGTGTCTTTTCCCTCCAGTGGGTGTTTTTAGTCCTTCGAGTACGTGCAAGGTGGAAAGGCCTAGGAGGGCATGGCCAGGTGTAGCGTCTTGGGGGAGGGGGGGAAGGACTTTTAAGAGTCTTGCCAAACTGTTCCTAAGGTGTGTGTGGGGGGGGGACGGGGACACAATCAAAATATCCCTGCAATCTGGGCAGCCTGCCAGGAAGCTTCGACGTGCAGCTTTTCTCTCTGCTGGGAAATAAAAGCCCAGGCGCGCCCCACCCTCCCACCCCCTGAAAGGGGGAGTGTGGGAAAAAGCCACAGGGCTACAAGCCTGGCACAGGATTCCCACCGTGGGCAGCTGCCAGCTAGGAGAGCCCACTACGCTCTCCCTTTCCCCTTTCCCCAGTTCACTGCCCAAATTCACCCCCACCCAGTCATTAAGAGGGGTTTCCACCACCACCCCTTGGGTGACCAGAAGCAAAGACTGAGATTAGATTAGATTAGGATTGGCTTAGGACCTGGTTATTTACGGGACAGCCTACTACCACCAACAGCCTCCCACCGACCAGTACGCTCCCACAGAGAGGGGCTCCTCCAGGTGCCGTCGGCCAAACAATGTCGGCTGTCGGCCCCTAGGGGGAGAGCCTTCTCTGTGGGGGCACCGACGATCTGGAATGAGCTCCCCCCAGAGATACGGAGGATTTCGGATCTGCGCACCTTCCGCCGCGAGTTGAAGACGCTTTTATTTTATCAAGCTGGCCTCGCCTAAATCTTCTCCCTTTTAAGTGTAAATTTTAAATTTTTAATGTATTTTAAAATTATGGTTTTTTTTAAATTATGGGTATTAATTCAGCCAAATTTATTTAATTCATTTTATTTGATTTTAAATTTTGTATATTTATGTGTTTTATTTCATGGCTGTACACCGCCCTGAGTCCTTCGGGAGTAGGGCGGTATAGAAATTTAATAAAATAAATAAATAAATAATAAATAAATGGTAAGATATTCAAGCATGCTGCATTGGAGGTGGCTGACATTCCCACACTTCCCCTCAACCCCCCTCCTGATGTCCCCCTTGCCTGAACTGTGGGAAAAGGCTGAAGCCATGGGCCTTTCAAGCAGGATGTGTCGAGCGCTGCCACTCAAGCTGGGGTGGGGTGTCTGCCCAACAGCCTGGCCTGACCCTCATTTGAGCTGCAGCTGGTTCTGCCCTTCCCCTTCTTTGGCTCCCCCCCCCCATTTCAGGGTTGAAATCCAGCAGGTTCTGGAGAACCGGTAGCGAAAATTTTGAGCAGTTTGGAGAATCGGCAAATACCACCTCTGGCTGGCCCCAGGAGTGGGGTGGGAATGGGGATTTTGCAATATCCTTCCCCCAGGAGTGGGGTGGAAATGGAGGTTTTGCACTACCCTTCCCTCAGGAGTGGGGTGGGAATGGGGATTTTGCAATAACCTTCCCTTGGAGTGGGAATGGAGATTTTGCAGTATCCTTCACTTGGAGTGGGGTGGGAATGAAGGTTTTGCAGTATCCTTCCCTTGGAGTAGGGTGGGAATGGAGATTTTGCAGTATCCGTCCCCTGCCACGCCCACCAAGCCATGCCTACAGAACCGGTAGTAAAAAAATTTGGATTTCACCACTGCCCCATTCCCTCATTTGGGGCTTTGTTGGACTACCTGGGGCGAGACCTGGACCTCCCACCAGAAGCTCAAAGCGTTGTGGCACCACCACAGCGGTAACACGAGTGAGAGCAGCCATTCCCCTCAGCCCCCCTTACTTGCCCGTGCATGGCTCTCTCCACCTCTATGGGAAGTCTTGGCTCATAAGACTGCTCTAAATGAGGCAGAGCCCCAGGGAGTGGGGGGCCACTTCTGGTCCCTGGGGGCTTCTGCTTCTCCTGCAGGCCCCCCTCCAAAACCCCAACGCACACCCTCAAAGACTAGGAGAAGGCTGCAAGGGCAGAGGGCGGCCGTCCCTAAAACAGGGCTGGCTGTTGGACGCTTCTTCAAACCTCCCGCCTGGCTGCGGCGTCCCACTGGTGCCCTGCCTGGCCACTTGGCATTTGCCCACACTGGCATTGGAACTAACCGAGGGCCTGGCTTCTTCTCCCTGCCTAATTTGACTGCCCGCCTGCACTCAGCTCGGAGGCTACTCAGCTACGGCCAGATCCTGCTCGGCCAGGTGTCCCCCGAGGCGCATATCTTTGAGCCTGGCGCATAAACTGTCCTTTCTCTTGATAGAAAAGGGGCTTCAGCCTGGCGTCCATGCTGGGAATTGGGAGGAAAGGCTCGGTGCCATTTGCGTAGATCTCTTTTATTAGTGGGTGGAATGCCACAATCACAGCCTGCTTGACAGCGTGCCCAGGGCAGGGCTAACGGGTTTGAGGGGGAGCCTCCGAGCCAGGGCAGCCGAAGAGGGAGGAGGAGGCCCCAGCCACATTATCTCTTTGCCCGCACGAAGTACAAGGCATTTGTTTTTGGATAGTACTTGACGTTCTGCTTCTTGTCCATCAGGCCGCCAAAAATGATCACTTCCCCCCGCCCCTGGACCACCGTGTGCAAGCTGGTCTCGGGGGGTCCCACCACGGAGCTGCCGTGGAACACCTTCCACTGGACCCGTCCGCGCCCTTTGACCTCCTTCACGTCCAGCACATACATCTGCATGGGCTTGCAGTTCACGCTCTGGTAGAGAGGCTTGCCGACGTTCAGCGACTGAGGCGGGTGATGGCCCAGGCGGCGAGCAATGGGTGGTAAGGCATGCCCATCTCCTTGGGCAGAGCTGGGTCGAGCGGTAGCAGGAACGGCTGCTTCGGCAGGGTTGGCGCTGCTCTGGCTGCCTGGGGACCCCGGCGAGGACACCCTGGGTGGGCTTCTGACCGCCAAAGTGGGCAGGGCCTTTGAAGAGAGTGTTTGGACTGCCTCTAGGCTCCGCCGCAGGGCGCTAGGAGAGACGGCTCCCATCAGGGAGCTGGACACATGAGGCGGGGTGTGAATGCCGTTGGTCTGATCCGGGGGATTCCTGAGGCCTATCGTGCCAACCGTCCTGTTTTCCACACCATCCGGCTGGCAAACCAGAGAAGGGGGTTTGGCCTCCCAGTTCAAGTCTACGGCGGCCAGTCGCAGGTCCTTCTGATCGGGGAGAGAGCCCCGCCTGGGTGCCAAAGAACGGCCCGCCTTCAGCTCATAGCCTTCTGCGACGGAAGCCGCGCTGGGCGAGAGCAGCTGGAGAGGGCTGTCTGGAGAGGCCCCTCCTGTGGCGGTGGTGGCAGCGATGCTGGGAGACAAGGCCTCGCTGCCGTTCAGCACCGGCGAACTATCGTCTCTAGCCGGCGACAGGCTTCCTTCCCGGGACCCGCAGGGCGTCTGCCTCTGCCCCCGGGGTCTCAGGGTGCCCCAGCGGCCATTCACGCAGGGAGCCTCATCTGCTGTCCGAACAGGAGACTGAGAGCGGCATTCTCGTGTCTCGGGAAGCAGGGCGGGTGGCGTGGCGCTGATGGGAGAAGGACGAGAGTTCAAGCTAGGGCTGAGCGGCGCCCTCCCGCTGGGGGCTTGGCTGAAGATGACCACGCACTGCCCCACCTGGAAGAAAAGAAACAGCTAGCTCAAGACGGACACAGGACCGGTTCCGCAGAGCAGCCTCCCCGGAAACTCCTAAATGCTGGACTCGACGGGAGGCAGGGGGAGAGGAAAGATCCCACTGGGCATTCCCCCCACTGTGCCACGTGAGATGATTGCCCCGTCAAACGGCCCACTGTTAGCTTAGTGCAGTGATGGTTTACCCGTTTTGGTGCCGGAGTGCGCGCATGTGCAAATGAACGCATGCATGCCCGAACCCCCAAAATGCAATGCAAGTGCCCCTTGCGCATGCACCCCGCATCCGTGTATTCATGTGTGCCCCTGCGCATTCGTCCCAGCCCCCCCCATGTCCGATTTTAGCTTTCAGGTTGGTGCAGGCGGCCTTCCAGGCCCAAAACGGGGTGTGGGGGGCACGCACAAACCCCAAAATGCAATGCGAATGCCCCTTCGCATGCATCCCGACCCCCGCGCATGTGTTCCCTGCATGCCGCCCCCTCCTCCGTGCATGCGTGGCAGAGATCTGAAGACCGGCAGGGGGCTTGCACACATGCACGGTGGAGCTGGGCTGCGGCAACGGCTGCCGGGCCCGCCAAGAGGGCTCTGCGTGCCACCTGTGCCATAGGTTCACCATCACGGGCTTAGTGCCTTACACCACACTCTTAAAATCGGAGCTGCCACACACCTCGGCTCACCCCCTTTCTGGGTTACGAGGAGGTACGGAAGAGGAAGGAGAATTTCTACCAGGGATCCCTTTTGCCCTTCCCTTCACCTTGCATGCCGGGTGGCACCACAACTCCGGGGCTCCGTGGTCTTCGTTCTCCACCTTCAGGGGCTGCCACGCCCACGGACGGTCGGATCTCATATGCAGCAGCCAGGCATCCTTGAAAAGCTGCAAATCGGGGGAAAGCTGAAACACCCATAGGACAGGACCCTCCTCCTACCCCTTCTGCCTGGCCCTCCTCTAGCGTTGTTCTCTCGAGAGCAGACTTAGCAGTCCTGAAAGGTTTTCATCACCTGTCTGGCATGCTCTATCTTTCCTCCTTCTGGAGAAGACGTTTTTTTTTTAAATATATTTTTTATTATTTTTTTTAAATATACATTGTGTGTGGACAGAGTTGGTTTTGGGGATATCATTCATATTAATCCAATTTGCAGTAACAATATTAATAATCTCTATCACATTTATCAACATTGTATTATTTAAAAATACATAAACAAAAAATGCCTAACTCCTCATCTTTATCTCTATTTTCATCTGTATCTTTCTTGTTCAATCTAAACATTTCTCTATTATGTATAGGCAAAGTTGTTTCTGGGTATCATTCATATTAATCAAATTCACGCTAACAATGTTAGTAATCTCTATTACATTTCTCAAATTTAAGTAATCCTCATATTATTTTAACATACATTAAAAAGATGCCTAACATATAAACTTCTAATCTTTCTATTATTTTTGTTCATTCTATAAAAATTTATATTCTAATATTTCCCCTAATTTTATTTCTGCCTCTTTCAGCTTAGTCAGGCTACTTTAATATTTAAAGGGCAATTCTTTCTATCCATCATCTCTTCTCCTCTTTAGTGCTTCAATTCTTATCCATTTTTTAATTCACCTCCCATACTCCTCATCTTTGTCTCTATCTTCATTTCTATCTTTCTTGTTCGATCTAAACCTTTGGAGAAGACGGTTTCTGCATCACCTCCCCAAGGAGTAAACCTTTGCTAGGGGGCAACTCGGACCTGGTGGCCGGAGGAAGATGTGCATCGCCCGTGTTGACCGGAGCCTTTTCAAACAGACGCCGTGCCAGACACAAAAGTCTTGGAAAGGCAGAAAAGGGGGTGAATGGCAGGACAATCCTAGCTTTGTCTACTCACCGCATTTGGACCTCCGCAACCCCCAAGGATCAGGATGGTTTCGTCGTCTATGACAATCTATGACAACAGGGAAAGAAAAGTCCTAGAGAGCGCCAAGAAGGCCTGGCTGGCACAGGCAGCAATGCCATCAGCTGATGGGGAAAGAGTTCCAGGGACATTCCTTCCCACCCCCTTTGCAAACCGAGCTTAATATTCCAAATCTATGGAGGGAAGACCAATCGGGGGTGTTCTGATCCAGCTCCCCAAACACGACCAATCCTCTGACGTGAACTCAAAAGATTCTTTTATTAGGAGTGCCGGCAGCCCCGGCAAAAAAGTTTCTCTTTGAAATGCAGGCTAAAGTCTGGCCGGCCGGCTGATGAATAGTTGTCTGCCACATCTATTCATCTCCACCCCCTGCCTTTTATCCCGAGCTAGGGTGGGGCCTTGCTAGCAGCGGTGGCTCTTCCTTCCCAAGGACTGGCCCACGGATTTCTACTGCTCTCCTCTCCTCTGCCTTCTGTGCATCAGGCACCGGACCCAGCTGTTCCTCCTCTTCCTCATCAGCCACCTCCAGACCTGGGGACTGTTGACTCTTCATTTGAGGGCTGATGGATGGCCCAGGCTCTGTCCCGGTCTCTCTCTCTGCAAGCTCCATTCCCTCTTCCCCCTCGGAGCTCTCAGGTCGCCCTAATGCTGACTCCCGCGCCTCCTCCTCCTCCTGATTTGGCAGCTGGAGGGGCTGGCGGCCGACAGGCCACAACAGGTTGCCTCTTCTGGGACGATGCCATTTCTGGTGGGAAATGGTCTGCCAGTCCCTGCTCCCACTGGCACTTTCTTGACTCTGGGAAGGCCTGTCTCTGGGCAAAACTTTGTGCCCAACAGTCTGAGTTTCCATGTCCTGCTTCTGCCAGGAAGGACTGACACCAGAGGCAGTTGCTTGCTTCCTCTCAATATTACTGGAAAAACCAGGGCTTTAATCTGACAGTTGGAAGACTCGTTTCCTTGGGAGGAAAAGCGGGACGCTTTCTGCCTGCCCCATTTACGGCAAGAGCTGCGGGAACGCTAACCTGAGATTGGCCTCCTCGTGGGTGAGGCCCAGGGCCGGAGATGTTTGGCTTGGACCAGGTCCAGTGCTCCAGATCGAGGACCCAGACGTCGCTGCTCCTGCAGGGGGAAGAGCGAGATGGGAGGAATTCGGGGACGGCTTTTCAGAGAGCGTAGAGATTCGGAAAAAGGAAGAGCGTTGGGAGACTTACATCTGCCGTGACCCCAGAGAGCCTCCGAAGACAATCATCCGGTCCTGGATCACGCAGGAGGA
This sequence comes from Pituophis catenifer annectens, assembly GCF_029215685.1. Taxonomy (NCBI): domain Eukaryota; kingdom Metazoa; phylum Chordata; class Lepidosauria; order Squamata; family Colubridae; genus Pituophis; species Pituophis catenifer. The sequence continues at coordinate 7,418,824 of NW_027256898.1, read as the reverse complement.
GTGGCCGGCCATGGGAGGAGGGCCGTGGGTGGTCACCACGCAGTTCCACCTGGAGGAGGAAGAGTGGGGGTTTAACGCTAAAAAAGGCGGGGTGCATGTGTTTTCTCAGTGAAAACCAGGCGCCCGAAACAGCTAAACACTCTTACCAATTTTTGGAAGGTGAGTAGGTGTGTATTTCGTCAAAGAACCTCTCCGGCTGGTGCAGGGGGTAAGGGCTCGGCCGCGTCCAGCCACCAAACAGCACCAGCAGGTCCTTATACACAACAAGGGTGGCTCCGGCTTTTGGCGACGGGTAGGAACCTGCAACAGAAGAGGGGGGGGTTTAGCCGATGTCCCCCAACGGGATTCTGGACCCTCGCCTGATGGTTTTGAGTCTATAGATTAAACAGTTTTTGGGAAGAGCCATTTCCTTGCTCAGTGTTCTGACCTAGGCCTCCCAAGAGCATGAAGCAGACTCCTTGTCCTGACAAAAAACCCTTTTTATTAGGTTACTGTGAATTCCTCTCATTCACATCCAGCAAAGTCTTTCAAGGAAGGATTTACAGTCACAGACCTTATCTGGCTTGGAGAGCTGCCAGGCCGATATCTTCAAAACTTGGCAAGGAGTCACAAACCAATTTAGCGAACTAATTTGTTTCCTGCAAACTCCACTCCCCTTTCGCTCCTCTTTTATTCCCTCTGGGAGGGGCCATTCATTGTCCACCTGGGCTTTACTCCTGAGTCGACCCTTGTTCTTTAGCTATTCCCTTCTCCTGGCAGCTCACACTGGGAACAGGCTCCAGCTGTTCTTCTGCCCCACTGATGTCCGACTCCGAAGGCAGCTGATAACTGGCATACGGCCCTGGCCCCCTCTCTGCCTCCGACACAGAGCCCTCATCACAGCCTTCCCCAGACTCCAGGACTGGCCCATGCTCCTCCCCAACCTCCTCACTGTCCGGAATCGGCTGCTAGCTCTGCTGGCCGCTGGCGGGCCACAACACTCAGGACGCCTTCCTCGCCAACTGACTTGTAATAAAACCGTCTGCCAAACGATTCAAAGTGGGCAACCATTCGCCACAATGTGTAGTTTTGCCTTCAAAGGAAACCTTTATTGGAGGCAGGTGTCCAATTCTGACTTGGAGGAAGACAGACACCCCCCACCCCGCCTTTCATTGGGGTGACTGACTTTGCAGGCAGTAAAAACAGGTTCCCCGAGAGTAGCCTTGCTAACGTTGCTCTCTCTTCACAGCTGTTTATTTCCCGCAGCATAAATGTGCCGCTCCCCTCAGGTTTGCCGAAGAGCTTTAAAATGAGGGAAGGGGCCCTCAAGGGCCCGCTTCCTCAACCAATGCAGCAGTGGGCGATAAAGGCAAAAGGCCATCTCAGAGACCCTGGGAGGGGGGTGGTTGGGGGAACGGAACAATGCAGGTAGTCCTTGACTTACGACCACAATGGAGCCCAAAATTTACCTTTGTTTGTTTGTTTGTTTGTTTGTTTGTTTGTTCATTCATTCATTCATTCATTGGTTCGATTGATATGCCGCCCTTCTCCAGAGACTCAGGGGGGCTTACAATGCGTTAAAACAATAGCCTTCATACTTTTGTATATACCTGCTTAGTAGGGCTTTCGGGCCCCCCTAAGTGGTGTTCTTTTTTATACAAAGTCAGTTTATTGCCCCCCACAATCCAGGTCCTCATTTTACCTTCCTCGGAAGGATGGAAGGCTGAGTCAACCTTGAGCCTGGTGAGATTTGAACTTGCAAGTAATTGCAGGCAGCTGGCAGCTAAGTGCTATTTAACAGCGCTTTAGTCCGCTGCTCCACCAAGGCTCCTTGTTCTTAAGTGAGACGTTTTGTCAAGGGAGTTTCGCCCCGTTTTACGACCTTCCTTGCCTCTGTCGTTATGTGAACAGCTGCAGTGGATCAGTGAGACACCCGGTTGTGAAGTGAAATCTGGCTTCCCCCCTCCTCCCATGGCCTTTGCTGGTTCAGGTCGTCGCAAAAGGGGATCACACGTGACCCGGGTGGGGATGACGACACCGTGACCGTCATAAAATATGAAGTGGTTGCCAAGCGCCAGGGTTGATTGCGGGGATGCTGGAAAAGTCGTAACTGTGACCAACGGTCGTGAGTGGCTTTTTTCCAAGGCCGTTGTAACTTTGAACGGTCGCTAAATGGGCTCGAGGACTACCTGTATCCTTCCCTACAGATGGTTAATGGCTCAGGGATCCCAAAGAGAAGGGTCGATAACGCATATTCCACTTGTCCCGGGGGGATGAATGCCCGGGTGCTAGTTCAGATCAGTGGGGAAGCAGTAGGGTGAGCGGAGGGCTTTGGGCTGCTATGTTCAAAGCTACTTATCATCATCATCATCTTTAAATGACTCCATAATCCCTTGCGGGGTGGAGTCTGGGCAACTGAATGGAGCTTAGTGTTTACTGGCCGGATGCCTTTCCTGTCGCCAATGTGGAGTTCACTGTATGACTACTTGTATCGTCGTCTTTTAACGACCTTGCAGGGTGGAGTCTGGGCAACTGAATGGAGCTAGCAGAGCGTTTTAATGACCAGATGCCCTTCCTGTCACCAATGCGGAGTTATTATTCAGCAGATATATATTTTCATTGTGCCCGGAGAGAGAAATATCTGCCTCTACACCTAGGATCGAACTCACAACCTCCTGATTGTGAGGCGAGAGCTCCACCTCTAGGCCAATGCACCACTCCATGTTCAAAGCTACTTATCCTCCTTCCCAATTTCAAGGGTACCATTGGACGATGTTCCTGGCAAGAGAAACAGGAGAGGCCCCACTGGGCAGGGCAGGGCTGAGTCCAGAGCCAGAGGAACAGGGGAAGGGGGGGCCCTCCGTCTGCCTTCAATCCTGTCTCCTACAACTTGCTGAGACGTTGAAGGGGGGCCCGATTCCAAAGAAAGCAAGTCTGGGGCCAAGAATATACTGAGACCAGATGACCAGGCAGCTCTCTTCCCTCTGAGAAAACAGGGGTGGGGGTAGTCTATTTCCCCCTCCAAAAAGCTGTACGACAAAGGTAAGCGCGAGGGGGAGCAGCTGACCTCACTCCTTGGGAACTTGCCGCTTTTGACATGTTCAACGCGACCCCCAGGGATCCTAATTGGGGAGGGGGCTATTTATGGCCCGGGGGTCTATAAAACGAACCGTCCCAGACTTTTCTAAAATAGGCAGCTAAAGTTAGAGCCCTGGAACCCAGCAGTGGGGGGCTCTGGTTGGCAATTCCCCGGAGAAAGCAACTGAATTCCGCAGGAGGCGGATAAGGCAAGCGGAAGGAAGGCCTGACCCCAAAATAGCCCCCTTTGCCTGCTGGGGTGTTCAGAAAAACAACCCAAAACGGCAAGGGAGCCCGAGGGAACCTAGCAGAGATCAAGGGGAAAACCGGGGGGGGGGCGCTGAGGGCCCGCCAGGTTACCCCAAGTCTCACAAAGTGGCAGTTTAGAGGTTCCCTTTCCTAACAGACGGATGTGTGTCCCGGAACGGGCTTTATTTCCAGGCACCCATTAAGAAACTTCTTGCTTTCATTTGCTGGAAGTCTGCCTTCGGGAATTTAGCTCCCACGGTCGTTTAATCTCGTTGGATGGCGGGGAGGAGAAAACAGGCTCCGGAAACCTGTAATTGCCGCCCTCATTAAGCAGTTAAGTTGTAGGGTTTTTTTTTTTGAAAAGGCGGTATTGCCGGCTCTTTCAAAGGGAAGCGTCGTGAGAAAGGCCCCAATTTAGCTCTAAGGACGTTCTGCCAGGAGTTTGGGAATCGAGGAGGGAAAATAAGAATCGCACTTTGAACGGGTCACTAAACGGGAACCATATCCTTCCCTGCAGATGGTTAATGGCTCACGGATCCCAAAGGGAAGAGCCGATAACGCATAGTCCACTTGTCCTGGGGTGGGACGGATGGCCGGGTGCTAGTTCAGCTCAGTGGGGAAGCAGTAAGGTGAGCGGAGTGTTTTTTTTTTTTTAATTTGATTTATATGCCGCCCTTCTCCGGAGACTCAGGGCGGCTTACAATGCGTTAAGCAATAGCCTTCATCCTTTTGTATATTTATACAAAGTCAGCTTATTGCCCCCACAAACTGGGTCCTCATTTCACCTACCTTAGAAAGGATGGAAGGCTGAGTCAACCTTGAGCCTGGTAAGATTTGAACCTGCAGAAATTGCAGGCAGCTGTGTTAATAACAGGGTGCATCAAACCACTGTACTACCAAGGCTTTGGGCTGCTATGTTCAAAGCTACTTATCATCATCATCATCTTCTTCTTCTTCTTTTACCGACCCCATAATCCCTTGGAGTCTGGGCAACTGAATGGAGCTTGCAGAGTCTTTTAATGTCCAGATGCCCTTCCTGTCGCCAATGTGGAGTTATTATTTAGCAGATATATTCTCATTTATTTATTTATTTGTCCAACTTGTATGCCGCCTTTCTCCGAAGAATCATTGTGCCGAGAGAGAGACATATCTGCCTCTACACCGAGGATCGAACTCACAGCCTCCTGATTGTGAGCTCCACCTCTAGGACACCGCACCACGGCTGCAAATAAAGGCTTTTTAAAAAAATCTTTTGGGACTCAAAACTTTCTAACAGGGGAACTCTGGAGCAAGCGGCACTTGCCGGATTGTGACACAAGCCACTCAGTGGTGCTTCTTCCCAAGGCTGAGAGGACGGAGCCCTCTGGGCCGGCTCTTTTCCAAAAAACAAAAAACAAAACTGGGCTGCAGGGATTGGCCACTGCCTTCCTGAAGAGATGGATGTTGTCCGCAGTCTCAAACCTCAAATAAGTCCCCTCCCCTTCCCCTTTTCCTCCAAAAAGCAGCGTTGGCCGAAAGGGGGGAAACGCTGGCTTGCGGTTAGGGAAGGACGCTGTCCTTGGGCCTGGAGCACGGGTGGGCTTCAAAATTTTTAGCAAGGGGTTCTCTGCCTGGTGGGTGTGGCTATGGTAGGCATGGCCTAGTCAGCTTCCTGCACCACGGCTGCGGTGTGTGTGTGTGTGTGTGTTTGCCCTCCCCAGGCTCCGGAGCCTTTTTTTGAGCCTCCGGGAGGGAGAAAACGGCCTCCCCAGGCTCTGGAGGCCCTCCAGAGGCCAGAAATGGGCTTCCTGAACTTCTGGTAGGCCTGTTTTTCATCCTCCCTGCACGCACTTACTTGCTTCCAAAACTGGCCATGCGGGGACTCATGGGAAGGACAGGCGGGGGCCAGCCAGGAGTGGGATTTGGGGGTTCTCCGAACTGCACGGAATCTTAGTTAGAGGTTCTCCTGAACCCCTGCGAACCCTTAGAAGCCCACCCCTGGCCTGGAGTCTTGCTGCCTCTTTCTACATTTAAAAGGCCTCCCGAGTTAACCTTCTTTTAAAGGTAGGCCTCCTGAGTACCTAGCCAAAATGTATTTTGTATCAACACGCAAAGTAAATAAGCTTGGGATTTGAATGGGGGGGGGGGGGGGGCAAAAAAGGGCTTTTGTTTATGACAAAAGGGTTGCCCCTCCTGGTGTGAACTGGAGGATGGTGAGAACCTGCTGATTTCCCACACTCTTTTTTTCTGGCTGGTGGCTGTAACTAGCAGGGACATGTCTGATCAGCTTGATCAAATACCTGTCCCAGGAACGCCCAGGGAGTCCTTGGCCTGGAGGAGATGGTGAGAAAAAAGGCAGGCGGCAGGGCAAGGCCGCCAGAGAGCTTCCCGCCCCTCCCGGAGGCGAAACAGGAGCTAACCAGGGTCACCCTTCGGAATTGGCCAATTAGAGCAGGGGGTCTCCAAACTTGGGACCTTTTAAGATTTGTGGACTTCAACTCCCAGAATTCCCCAGCCAGCCATGGCTGGCTGGGGAATTCTGGGAGTTGAAGTCCACAAGTCTTAAAGGTCCCAAGCTTGGAGACCCCTGGATTCGAGTCACCTGAGAGAGTTGGGATGCCCTCAAGGAGGCCACCCACAGGGGATTTGGGAGTGGGAGTGTCCCTTTCCACCTGGCTTTTCTTTTCAGGGGGAACCTCTTTTCCCCTTGTGCCATAATACTGTCTCCTCTCCCAATAGCTAGAGAGCTGTGAAGGAGAACAGGAGATTGGGGACACCCAACCCAAAAGCAGAGTGGAGGAAATCAAAAGAAGGCTGGGCCCCTGGAATCAAGTTTGCCTCCACCTGGCCGCAGGTGTCACGTTTCTCCCCGCATGAAGGCAGACAGTGCCCACCCCCCCTGCTGCTCTGCAGCAGACAACAGCTCTTTCCCCCCAGAAATGGGGCAGCTGCTGCTGCAGCTACCGGGACACCCCCCCACTAGCCGCGCCCCTCACCTGAGGCCAAGGGCCGGATCCATTCCTTGCTGTTCAGGTCGAGTCTCCAGAGGTCATTAAAAGCTGCATTGCAACTGCTCTGGGTGCAGCCCCCAAAGACGTACATGGACTGATTGGCATCGTAGTAACAAGCACCTAGAAAGCAGCAGAGCAAAAAAAAAACAGGCCGGCTTTAGAGCTGCTTCTGCCAACACCCCAACATTCTCCCCGCTTCCTCCCCCCCCCCGAAAGCCACAATTTCTCCTTTGAAAACCCACAAGGTGTGTGCTACTCCAGTGATTCTTTTCGTGTATTATTTAATGCCCCTTTCCGTCCTGAACACAATCCATCCACCCAGGGGTGGGATCCAACCGGTTCGCTGAGTGCGCCGAACCGGCAGAATCCCATTACTGCATCCACCCTATCCTGCAGGATCAAGCGGGATTACGAGTGGTTAGAATGCAGCATTGCAGGCTAATTCTGCCGACTGCCAGCAGTTCGATCCTAATTGGCTCAAGATTGACTCAGCCTTCCATCCTTCCGAGGTCGGCAAAACGAGGAGCCAGATTGTTGGGGGGTAAACCACTTAGAGAGGGCTGTAAAACACCGTGAAGCGGTATATAAGTCAATATACCGCTTCATGGTGCTTTACAGCCTTCTCTAAGCGGTTTACCTCCCAACAATCTGGCTCCTCGTTTTACTGATTTCGGAAGGATGGAAGTGCCATTGCTGTTGCTATTATTTAATCTCCTCTGAAACGGAGGAATCTAGACAGATTTTATGCTTGCCCCCAACTGACCCCATACCCATTGTGACCGCCTGGGTTTAGAAAAAACGCTGTTCCCTTTACATAGCTACCCAATCTTAGCGTTCCGCTCATCCAGATCTCATCTGGAGGGAATCGGAGAAGTATAAACACTTGAAAATAACTACAGCGAGAGATCGGACTCCGTAGAGGCGGCTCCTGAAGAAGCTTCTAGAACCTTCCGCTTCCCAGCTAAAACAAGGGAGGGGCCTCGTCTCTCCTCAGCTGCTGCAGCCTCCCCCCCACCTGCTCCCCCACCTGCTCCCATGCAGCCTCTCCGGGAAATCTAAGAGCGTGGGCTTCCCCACGGGGCTAAGAGCAGGGGTGAAATGCTCCCGGTTCGGCCAAACCGGTAGCAATGGTGGCTGGTGGTTTCGAGAACCAGTAGCGATGGCGGCCGGTGGTTCGGAGAACCGGGAGCGATGGCAGCCAGTAGTTCAGAGAACCAGTAGCGATGGCGGCGGGTGGTTCGGAGAACGGGGAGCGATGGCGGCGGGTGGCTCGGAGAACCGGGAGCGATGGCGGCATGAGGCTCCGCCCACCCGCCCAGTCGTCATTACCTGTTTTTTACCCGCTGCGCATGTGCACAGGGTCCACGCGTAAACAAGTTGGGAAGGTTTTCACCTCGGGAGTGGCGTCTTGGGCCACTTAGTACTTACTGTGCGAGAAGCGCTGGGTGATGGGAGTCCCCGGATAGGGATAGGTGCGGCTCTCCCACTGAATGTTCCCTTCCTGGACGGACTTGATAAAGCCGTGATAACACTGGTGGGCGACACCTGGAAGAGGAGGGGAGAGCAGCGAGAGAGTGGGACTGGGGATGGATCTTCATTTGCTTCGGGGGCAGCAAACAGAGAAAGGCCGAGTCTCCCCTGAGGGAGCTTTTGGGGTAGTTTCCAAAGATTTCAGGGGTCTACTTTTCTCCACTTTTTTTTCCATAACACATGAGGCCAACGCACTCTTTGTGTTCTCATGCCCGAAGACTAGTAGTAGAAGAAGCCAGCATCTCACAAAAAGGTCCTCAAATTCTTAGAGAAAAGCCCAACAGCTGGGGGGGGGAGGCTAGTTTGCCACCAATCCTCCTCTTCCTCTTTTAACGACTCTATAATCCCTTGAGGGATGGAGTCTGGGCAATTGAATGGAGCTTGAGTGTTTACTGGCCGGATGCCCTTCCTGTCGCCAATGCGGAGTTGTGTTCAGCAGATATAATCTCAGCGTGCCCAGGCCTCTACCTAGAATCGAACTCACAGCCTCCTGATTGGAGAATATTTGTAGCTCAGGGATGAAATGGGGGGGGGGGTGTTCCTCGGTGCTCTCTCTGAGAGCAAAGGAAAGATCCAAAGGTGGGAGGGGGGAAATAGTCTTCCTTCCAGCCGCCCCCCCCTCTCTCTGCTTCACCCGTTTCTGGCATTCTCATGAGCTCTAGAAATTTCTGGAGTTGCCAGGTTACACAACACTGACCCAACAGTCTGCTTGCCCAGTTCCAGGGGTAGGCTTGGCTATGGTGGGTGTGGCCTACTCGGCCACCTACACCATGGGGGGGGGTGTTTTTCACCCTCCCCAGGCTCTGGAGACTTCCCCTGGGGTCCGGAAGCCGGAAACAGGACCGTTTCTGGACTTCTGGGAGGCCCGTTTTTTGCCCTCCCAGACCTTCCGCGTGGCCCCTTCACGTCCCTGGGCCGTGTGGAGACTCCTGGGAGGGGAGGGACGGGGTGGGTGTGGCCAGACAGGGGTGATATTTTGGGGGTTCCCTGAACCCCGGCAATCCTTGGCTAGAGGATTGCCTGAACCATGCTGAACCCCCAGGAGCCCACCCTTGCCCGGTTCCCATCATTGCCCTTTTGCTGAACGGCCGAACTTTCTCCCAACCTGTATGGGCCTAGAAAAGTACCCAGAAGGGGTAAAAAAAAAAAAAAAAAAAACCACACAACTTCGCTGTACCTTTGATGAGCCGATACCACTGCTTGCAAACGAGGGCGGCCGTTTTGTGCTCCTGATACGGGGAGAGGAAGGACAAGATATACTCCAGCACCTCTTCTGGCAACTCCTGCATGGACCGGTGAGGCCGAGCCCCTCCCTCCTCCTCCTCCTCCTCCGGGCGAGCAGCACCCACTCCATCCTCCTGCTCCATGGTCCCTTCTGCCACGGCGTCCTCGGAATCCACAGCCATGAAGCTGTCGTCGTCGCTCTCTGAGTTAGCCATGGCATTCCAGTCCCCTGCTCCCCCCACAAAAAAAGAGGGAGGGAAAGGCTATGGGTTATCGGCAGGGTGGGGGGAATCCTTCTCTTAGCAGCCCACGCCAATACGTTGAGCTTGGCAACTCGGGAACCCCTAGAACAGGGGTGTCAAACTTGATTTCATCGGGGGGGCCAGAGTGGACATGGCCAGCTTGATGTCACTCGTGTCAGGGAGGGGGGCGCCTGTGGCGACTCGAGTGATCTGCCGACGAAAACAGGCTCCCAAGCTCCGTTTTCAGCTGGGACGGCCTCCTGCAACTCTCTGCCAGTGAAAACGGAGCTCTGCAGCCCACCTGACCTCCATTTTCGCTGGCAGAGGCATTGTGTGCCGGTCCTTTGCTTTTCCAGGCGACCCCATGAGCCAGATCTAAGCATCCCTCGAGCTTGACATCCTTGCCCTAGAAAATGGACTCAGGAGGTAGTCATCTGCTGAGTCCCCTGCCAGCATATCCATTCGTTTTCCTGGGAGGGTGCGTGAGAAAGGAATATTTATATATATGTATATATTTTCACATCCCTGTGCTCTGCTCAGAACCCTCCTGGCACCCACTCCCAATGCACAGGAGCATCCGGGCAACTCGGGAGCAACTGGGATGGGGACTGCCCTCCTTGCAGATCCTGAGGCTACGTTCCGAGAGCTTTTGGTTTAGGATTAGAAGCAGCCATTCTGTCTGTGGCTCTGTGATTGATCGATCTTCGGATTCTTCCAACCTAAACTCAATTCTTTCCTTGAAACGAGGCTGCAGCGATTGTGCCTTGTTCACCCCACTTTGTGCAGTCCGCTCAATGATCCTCCCCGCCCTGGACAGACAGGTATGCTCCAGGGGTGGGGTGGGAGACACAGGCCTCACCTGGATGGGCAGGGAGGAGCCAGCAGACCTCTACTCCCCCCACTTCTCTGGGAATCTGTCGGCCCTCCCAGGTAAACCTGGCAGGAAACCTCCATCCGGTGAGCTAATGCTCTTTATTACCAGGTTCCATTAACACACAACCTTGGAAGCTGGATGATGTAATACAAAGATCTCGCCACCATCCTTAATCAACTGAGCTGACTGTTAATCCATTGGGGGCTCCTGCCTCTCTCGTCGGATTGTTTCCTAAGGCAGCACCTCTTTCCCTACCCCTAAGGTCATCTGCACATTCAATTGAGGAAGAATGGGAGGGAGATGAGAATCTTGTGGGAGCTTCAGCCTTTTAAGATGCAACTTGCTGTGAAGAAAGGGAAGAAGAAGGGGCCCGGAGGCCAAAATCCATGAAGAACGGTTGCAGGAACCGGGCATGGCTAGTCTAATGTAGAGAAGGACCAGGGGAGACATGACAGCAGTCTTCCAATATTTGAGGGGCTGCCCCAGAGAGAGGAGGGGGTCAAGCTATTTTCCAAAGCACCTGAAGGCAGGACAAGAAGCAACGGATGGAAACTAATCAAAGAGAGGGGCAACCTAAAATTAAGAATCACACTAGAAAAAAGATGTTGAGACTCTAGAATGAATGCAGAGAAGAGCAACAAAGATGATTAAGGGACTGGAGGCCAAAACATATGAAGAACAGTTGCAGGAACTGGGTATGTCTAGTCTAGTGAAGAGAAGGACCAGGGGAGACAGGATAGCAGTGCTCCAATATTTGAGGGGCTGCCCCAGAGAGAGGAGGGGGTCAAGCTATTTTCCAAAGCACTTGAAGGCCAGACAAGGAATAATGAATGGAAACTGATCAAGGAGAGATTCAGCCGATAGATAAATAAGGAGAAATTATCCGATGGTGAGAACCATCGACGAATTGAACCGCTTGCCTCCAGAAGTTGTGGGTGCTTCATCACTGGAGGCTTTCAAGAAAGAGATTGGACAGCTACTTGTCAGAAATGGTATACAGGGTCTCCTGCTTGAGTGGGGGTGGGTTGGACTAGAAGACCTCCAAGGTCCCTTCCAACTCAACTCAACTCAACTCAACTCAACTCAACTCAACATTCCATTCTATTCTCCATGGTGGTTGGGGAATTCTGGGAGTTGAAGTCCACAAGTCTCAAAGTTGCTAAATCTGGAGATCCCTGTTCCAGAAGCTGAAGGCAAAAAATGGAAGAAAGGCCAAGGAGTTCTGAGACTTTTCCCCACTTCCTTTGGGAAAAAAGGAGCAATCTTCGGACGGACGTCTTGCCGGACAAAGCTGTTTGAAAGTCTTTCTTGCGGCTATTTGCTAATTACATCCTCCCAGATTGTTCCGATCGCCAAGTAACACTTCCTTCGGGGAAAAGATCAAAGGGACGACAGTACCCGCTCACCTCCCACCCCCCCCAAAGGATCAAGGAAGATGTCCCTCCCTCCCTCCCTCCACCGCCAAGCTTCCCAAGAATCTCTCAGATGTTGTGCAAGTGAATTGCGACTTTTGCATAAGGCCTGTTGCTCATCTGAAAAAATATGGAAGGCTGCCCACATTAGATCAGAAAGATCCATCCGGGAATCTTTTTCCTTACAGGAAGTTGTGGGAGCTTCATCACTGGAAGCTTTCAAGAAGAGACTGGACTGCCATCTGTCAGAAGTGGTGTAGGGTCTCCTGGCTTGAGCATGGGGTGAGACTGGATGACCTCCAAGCTCCCTTCCAAGCCTGTCATTTTAATATTCTAAAGACTCTGGGCCGATCAACAAATTCCACTTCCTTTACCACCACCAGTTTCTGCGCGCATAGAAGCTGCCCCTTCGCTCCCGGCCAAAAAAAGCATTTGCAGCTTAAAGGGGCAGCCAACCGTCTTTTGAGCCAAGATTCGCAACTGCCCCCAGGAGGCATCCCAGTCCATCCATCTGTCCGTCCATCCATCCAATTCAAATCTAAATCTTTTGAGTCAGTGCACAATATACCGTGTTTTCCCGAAAACCAGACCCTGTCTTATATTTTTTTTTTTGAACCCTGAAAGAAGCGCTTGGCCTTATTGCCATGCGCTCAAAAGCCCGATTGGGCTTATTATCAGGGGGTGTCTTATTTTGGGAGAAACAAGGTACGTACTATGAGATTGGTTGAGCTCCCTCAGTGCACACCCCACACACACCCCACACACAATACAGCTCAAAGTGAAGACCAAAAATCCCTAACCCAACAAATTATATTAACAAAAAACCCAGTCCTATTTTGCACCAGTGTGAACATGTTACACGTTGCACCGGCCCTGCAAGTCCATCATACTACGTAGTAGTAATCCATCCATCCATCCACCCACCCAGCAAGAGCAAAGAAGAGGACCGGGGGGGGGGGGGTGTTTCAACCTATTCTCCAAAGTCCCCAAAGGCAGGACAAGAAGCAACGGATGGAAAACTAAATCCAAGGAGAGAAGCAACCTAATAAGGAGGAATTTCAACCAACCTGGGCTATTATTATTCACCCACCTAAGGCAACTGGTGTTGCATTCAGGAGGGGAAGCAACCTGGAATTCAAGGAGAAACTTCCTGACGGCGAGGACAAGTTAACCAGTGGAACGGCTTGCCACCAGAACCAATTTCGTTGTATACACGATGTACGATGACAATAAAGGCTATACTGTACTAAGTTGTGGGTGCTTCCATCACTGGAGGCGTTTTTTTTTAAGAAGAGATTAGACAGCCGCTTGTCTGGAATGATATATACACCAGCTCAAGCAGGTGGCCCTATATATATAGGGACCTTGGAGGTCTTCTAGTCCAGCTCCCACTGTTCAAGCAGGTCTCTCTCTCTTTCTCTCTATCTCTCTCTATATATGTTTATGTATGTTTGTGTGTGTGTATATGTATACATATACATACACACATATATATACACATATCAATACACACACAAATATACATATACACACATATACATATACACACGCATATACGTATTTATATATCTATATGCATATGTATATACCTACATATATACATACATATATATATATATACACACTTTATATATACGTATACATATAAACACACACACACATATACACACACATATACATATATATACTGTACACACATATACATATTTATATATACATATATACACACACATATACACACATATATACATGCACACATATACACACACATATATACATCTATCTATCTATCTATCTATCTATCTATCTAAAATTTATATTTTTGGTGATAAAGAAATAAAGGGAGACTATTATAGATCTATTTCAAGAATGCCCGCTCCCACATGTTGAGGTAGACCAGGAGTCTCGGTAAACACACACACACACACACATATACACATACACACTTATATATACATACATACATACATATATACACACACACACACATATATATATATACACACATATACATATTTATATATACATACATACACACACACACATATATATACACATATATATACACACATATACATATTTATATATACGTACACACACATATAGAGAGACCTGCTTGAGCGGGGGGGGGGGGGGCTGGACTAGAAGACCTCCAAGGTCCCTTTTCCAGCTTGATTGATGGATTCAGCGCAGAGCCAGCCAAAGGGGAAACGCCCCGGTCGAAAAACCCCCTCCCTCATTTCTCCCCCCCCCCTTTTTTTTTCTAGCCGGCTGCAGGGCTTTTATAACACTTTATAAATGGATTAAATTAAAGGAAGGCCCGGCTCGGCCCAGGACCTCCCGCTTCCCTCCCTCCCTCCTGCCTTCCTGTCTCTGCGCCATCGGCTTCCCGGGCTTGCAGAGCCGCTGGTGGGGCCGGATGAGCGGCAGCGGTCGCCTCCCCTACCCCTCCCTCCCTCCGCCGGCCTTCGCCCAGGGCCAGGAGACCCTCCACCGTCCCCGGGGCAAGCCGTGCTTGGGCGGCGGGAAGAAGTCGGCTCGGATCTGAGGGGAAATCGCCTCACCTGAGATCGCGCACCCCACCCTCCTCCTCGGTCGGTTTCACAGCGCTTCCTGCCGCTTGGGCGGGCGCCCGTAGGCCCCGCGGAGGCCGACTTCGCGCACGGCTTGGACCTTCCCGGCCGCCGTGGCCGCCGCCGCCACCGCCATCTTGCAGCTGTTCCCAACCGGGAAGAGAGCGAGAGAGGGCGCGAGGAAAGGCGGGGCGATCTTGGGCGCGAGTGGGGGGGGGGAACGCATGCGCGCGGGTGGGGGAAGAGACTCCGCCTGGAGGGCGTGGGGCGCATGCGCGCGGGCCAGCCCCAGAAGGTCAAAGCTGGGGGGGCGGGGCGGCTGCCATGATAGGCGTGGCGGAAGGACGGTACACGGCTGGGCAGGCAAAAAAAATAATTGCGCCCGTTGCTTTTGGCTGCTTCCCCCCCGCTCCCCGCCGTTGCACACTACCTTCGGCAGGGAGATTGTGTCTCTCTCTTTTCCACGCTCGTGGAAGAGAGATTTAAATTGCGTGTTCTGCTTCGATAGGCGGGCTAATGGGACACTCGCCCTCACAAGGCCGCACATATCCACTTTCAGGGGTGGGGAGGGCAGGTGAAAATTCCCCGCGAATTAGTAGTCGGGATTTAAAACGTAGCGAGGCCGAGAGACCAAAAAAAAAAAATCTTTTTGCGCTAATTGGGAATGGCTGAGGGAGAGGACGCGCATGCGCAAAACCCTTCCGAGGCCGTCTCTTCTGAGGCAGGCGGGCGGGCGAAGAAGGCATTGACATCGGCCGGCAGGGGGCGCTCCGCTCGGCAAGCCGGCCAAGCCAGCCAATCCCGGGAAGAGGGACCGTCGGCGCAAGCGCGTTGGCGCGAGCCGACGCCAAAGGGCGGGGCCCGGCCCGGCCGCGTCCCGCCGACAGGCTAGGACTGGGCGCCCGCGCGCATGCGCTCCGGGCGGGCTGGCGGCGGAGGGGGCATTACAATGGAAGATGAGGAGGTCGCCGAGAGTTGGGAGGAGGCGGCCGACAGCGGGGTGAGTCCCGCCGAACGCCGCCGAGTCCCAGCGGGGACCCCGGGGAGGAGACGGACCGTCCCCTCCGAGGGTGGGAAGGGCGAGGGCCGAGTGGGTGGGTGGGTGGGCGAGGCATCCCGGGTCGGCCGAGGCTCTTTAGGCCTCTTAAAGGGGCCGTGCCCCCTTTTTTTTTCCCCCACCCCAACACGTGGTGTCGGGGCCACCGGCTTTCCCTCTCGGCCGGGAAAGGCTGCGACGCCGGGCGGGACAGGCGGGAGCGGAGATGATGAGCCCTTCCGCCTGCGGACGAGGGAGGAAGGGAGGGAAGAGCCTCCCCGTTGCAGGGATTATCCTGGAAGTGGATTTGGGGGGTGGGGGTGGGGGCTGCAGATTGGAGCCAGGGAGGAAATCCTTGGTTTATGCAGGCAGTCCTCGACATTACGACCACAATGGAGGAAACCCCCCCCCGCCTTGACATGGATGATGTTGTTGAGTGAGACTTTTCCCTTAAGCGAGTTTTGCCCCGTTTTACGACCTTTCTGGCCACGGTGGTTGTTAAGCGAATCACCGCGGTTGTTAAAAAGTGAGTAACCTGGTCGTTCAAGGAATCTGGCTTCCCCGCATTGACTTTCGCTCGTCGGAAGGTCGCAAATGAGTGAAATCCACTTAGCTTCGCAAACGGGAGCGTTATCTTCTGTGCGTGCACAGAGGTGTCCTCTGTGCATGTGCAGAGTGTCAAAAACAGGACGTGATGACGTCTGGGCGGGTGGGTGGAGCCTCCCGAACACTGGTGCTACCGGTTCGCCCGAGTCAGATAGCACCAGCTGCATTTCACCACGGGTTGCAAAAGGGGATCATGTGACACACACACACACACACACACACACACACACCCCGGATGCGGCAACCGTCATAAATAACGAACCGGGTCTGAACGTAAATCACGTGACCGTGGGTGGGTGGGGGGATGCTTCCAACAGTCAGAAGTGTGAAAGATGGGTCGCGAGTCGCTGTGTTTTTTCCTCCGGTGCCTTTCGTTGTCACTTCGAGCGGTCACTGAATGAACCGTCGTAAGTCGAGGACTAGCGGTAAATGTAAAAGGGGTCGCTTCCCGAGAAACCTTTCATTCCACGCTTTGCCGGTGTTGTATGCGCCGTCCCTTTGCGGGTGTCTCGCTCTGTGCCCTGTGCAAGGGATACCCCTCTGCTGTTTTTCGTGCATTGATTTTGGACCGTTGTTTAATTCTTCCAGGACTGCAGAGCAGGGGCCAAAAGCAGGCACATCCCAGGGAAGGAAGGAAGGAGGGAGGGAGGCTTCGCAACTGTCTGCCAGGAACCCAAAGGGA
Source organism: Pituophis catenifer annectens (assembly GCF_029215685.1). NCBI lineage: Eukaryota > Metazoa > Chordata > Lepidosauria > Squamata > Colubridae > Pituophis > Pituophis catenifer. Next base: position 7,402,349 of record NW_027256898.1, on the reverse strand, counting down.
AGGTTACTTGGGGAACCCTTCTGGCTGTGTTCCTACAACCCATCTCTTTTAGGAATGCAAGAGCTCCCGCCTGCCACTTCCGATTCCCACTTCTTTGCCCGCAATGACCCTTTGGATGAAGGGAGGACTATGGGGGGCAGAGAAATCTCTACAGAGTAGGGGTCTGACACAAATTGGGGTCTCTGTATGTGTGCATGCGTATATGTCGCTGTCATTCAGGCTTCTGGAACCTCACATGCAGGTTTGACAGCCGCTTCCCATCCTTGTGTCCATTCCGTCTCGGCCTAACGGATTTGGCGCCGGACTTGTTTCCCATAACCCTCTGCGGTCACCTTGCCTTTTCCTTCCTCGCACAAATACTCACTGAATTTCGCTGTTACCATCTGTAATTTTTAGTGACTATACTTATTTAGGGACGTGGTGGCTAAGGCGCTGAGCTTGTCGATCGAAAGGTCAGCAGTTCAGCGGTTCGAATCCCTAGTGCCGCGTAATGGGGTGAGCTCCCGTGACTTGTCCCAGCTTCTGCCAACCTAGCAGTTCAAAAGCACGTAAAAAAAAATGCAAGTAGAAAAACAGGGACCACCTTTGGTGGGAAGGGAACAGCGTTCCGTGCGCCTTTGGCATTGAATCATGCCGGCCACATGACCACGGAGACGTCTTCGGACAACGCTGGCTCTTCGGCTTTGAAACGGAGATGAGCAGCGCCCCCTAGAGTCGGGAACGACTAGCACATCTGTGCGAGGGGAACCTTTACCTTTACCTATACTTATTTATTGCATTTATATACCGCTCTCCCCCTCTCCAAATCTCACAGAGTCACTCTGGAGTAAGGTGCTGGTTGGCTGCTTCTACCGGCTGCAGATAATTTAATGGGAGGGAGGGCAGGGCAGCTTGTAGGGAGAATCCATGCTCTGAATGAAATTCAGCAGGGAAGGGAGGCAGCACCCTCGCCACCGAAAATGGCAGTGTTCAGAGAGGTGTCAACTGACCTGAACCCCAGAGCCCAATTTTGGCCAACGGGCCCCATGTAAAATGAACTGCTTGGATAAGACAAAAATCTTACCAAGGGGATTTGTGTCCGTTGAGTTCGCTGGAGAAGAAAAACTCATTCAGCCAAGCGAGCTTCCCTTCACTTTCAAAGATTAACTCGCCCTCCAGACTTTGGACTACAAAGCAAATGCAATTACACCTCAGCGGGAAAGCTGTTAAGGGAATGTCTTATTGCAAAACCCAGCCGCAGGAAGCAGGACACGGCTGAAGTGTGCTGTCCCTTAGGCCTGGCCTCAAGGAAAGGGCCACCGGAGCAACTATTCCCTACATAGCCAACCAAGACAGCCGTGGTTGAGCTGGGACCACGTCCCTGCTCTGGGAAACTGCCACCCCTTCAGACACTGTCATGCCTGAAGGAGAGTTCAGCCGCCAACCGGCCAGGCTGTTGGGCCACCTCTAGCGGCATCGCTGGCTTGGAATGAGAGAAATGGTCTCCCCAAGTCTCGGATGGAGAACAGATTCTCATCTTTCTGGTTACCGATCCTTAATGGTGACATCCCCTCCCCTCCCCCTACCATGGTTTTGCCAGTGAGAATGACCGGGCATACCCTGTGCTCATGATGGTAAGTATGCCAGTGGAAGTTATCCGAGGCACTCGATCAGCCAGGCCAAAGGCACCGCCTGTGACTCACTATAGCAGAGAAGCCCCGTCTGATAATTTTTTTTAGCTGTTGATCTGGGCAACCTACAAAACCAGGCTCTAATTTTATCTCGCCGTTTGCTCAAATGCGAAGCGTCAGCAGACCACAGCTGCCAGTGGATCTCACGTCTGGCACGAGCCCATTTCGATTCTGGTCTGTGGATAAGGTTCACCCTGGGCTCCCTTCCCAGGGAAGGCCTCGGCTTTCTCCCTGTGAAAAGCAAGGGATTGAGAGGGTCTTTCTCTCTCCCCCCCCCACCCTCATCCCTTCTTTCTTTCTTTCTCTCTCTGTGGGAACCTCTTGATGCTTCAAAGATGAGTTAGTTAACTGATGTGGCATTGTCTTGCTGGGAAAGGGAGGGCCAGGCTTGTCGCTTGGTACTGCAAGGTGTCTGACACCCGCCCCCCCTACCCCCCCCAGGGATGGAACTTGACCCACTGACCTTGCCTTGCAGGAAATAGATAGACGACTGGAAAAGAAACTGAAAATCAGCCAAAAAGAAAGGTAAGAATCATTCCGTAGCATTCACGGCTGGGAAAAATAGGAGTGGCGTCCTGATTTTTGTTCTTTTTTAAAGATTCCGTCTTAAAAATGAACAGCTAAGCCCTGATTTCTGCTGATTAGTCAGAAAACCAAGAGAATAAGCTTGCGTTTCGGTGAATAGGCAGATCGCCTTAGTTCAGAGGACTGGTTGAAAGGTGGGGGGTTTTTTTGGGAGGGGGCAACAGCACAAAAAATATTGTTTCCCCCCCCCACTCTTTCCTTTTACAGCAGGAAATCCAAGTCCCCACCCAAAGTGCCGATCGTAATTCAGGACGACAGTCTTCCTTCGGGCCCTCCTCCGCAGATTCGGATCTTAAAGCGGCCCACGAGCAACGGGGTACTGACTAACCCCAACTCCACCAGCCGACCTGCCTTCCCAGTGAAGACCCTGGCCCAGAGGGAAGCCGAATACGCAGAGGCCAGGAAGCGGATTCTGGGCAGCGCCAGTCCGGAAGAGGAGCAAGAAAAGCCTATCCTTGACAGGTAAGGGAGCCCTGGCGCAGCTGATGCCGCCACTGCCACTGCCAAATTTCTGTGCGCCACTCTCCCTGCTGCCTGAGGCCAAGGTCCTGTCCGTGCCCAGAAGATGCGGCCTGCTGGCTCAGCTCAATCCTGTCCCATTGGGCTCAGCTTGGGGGAAGAGGGGGAGAGAAGCATGTTCAGAAAGCCGCTTCTTCAATCTGAGGGGGATCGGTTTCCCAAGGGAGGGTCTTCTCATGGGCCTCCGTGGGGCTGGGCAACCTATCCTCTTCCTCTTAGAGCCGAGGCTAATCTCTCCTTTGGACTCCCAGGGAGGGGAGAGCTTTTAACTGGACTGAGTGTTCTTTCCCCCCTCCACCCTTCCCTCAGGCCCACAAGGATCTCCCAGCCGGAAGACTCGAGGCAGCCCAGCAATGTGATCAGGCAGCCGCTGGGCCCCGACGGTTCGCAGGGCTTCAAGCAACGCAGATAGGCTTGGCTGGCCAACCAGCCGGTATGAAAGCAGGGTGCTCCCCTTCCTCAGCAGACCAATGGACTTGAGCCACAGGGGCGGGACTTGCCCGAAGCGTCCCCTTGGCTCTTTGCTGTCTCTCGTGACCCTCAGCCCAGGCACTGGGACTCCTGCTGCGCCTCCCCGTAGAATTGACATGCCAAGGTGGGCGCACCGTGGGAGGAGCAGGCAGCGGGGCAGGCTTCTCCTCCGGGGGACCGGGTTGCTGCAACTTGCCTGCTGAAGCGAGGCTCCCCGCCCCTCACTCCCCGACAAAGGAATGACTTCTCCCATCGGCTCCCTCTGGCATCGGAAGCAGGAGGGATGGGGAGGGCTCTGCTTTTCAACATGTGCGCGTCGGTGCGTGTTACATTTGGAGCAAGGCGGAAACGGGACGGGTGGGCAGAAGGTGTACGCAAAGGTTTGATCCTTTGCTTTTCGGGTGGGGGGACGGGATGGCTTTGGAGCCCTCACGCACGGGAAGTAGAAGCAGCAGCAGAAGAAAAGAAGGGGTGTGTTAGCTGTTTAACGTGTTTTATCTCTTGAGAAACAGTAGTTGCTAGTGTTGAGAGAAGAGGGGAGTTGAGAGAAAGCGGCGGTGGGCGACTCTTCCTCTTCCTGCTTGCTGCCGCTTTGGAACGAACAAATGGAGGAGGAGGAGGGCGCGTGTCGGGCCCATCTTCCTACCAGGCCAGCTCCGCCGCTTCGTGAGCTCCGGCAAGAGACCCCAGTGCCTCTGCCTCCGTGGGATGGAGTTTGGGAGCCCTCCCGGTCTCAACCGGCACTCCCTTGCGCCTCTTGGTGCTGCTTCCAGACAAAGAATGGGGGGAGGCCTGCTTTTCGCCACTAGGACTCTTGAGCTAGGAATATAGAGTAGTTCCTGTCTCCCATCGTGTCCTGCTCGGTCCTCGGGAGGACGCCCAAGTGTTGCTTGCGCTGGCCATGGACGTCAGGCCGAGCTGGTGAGGCGTTTGGCCCCGTTCGTTCTTGGGGTCAGTCCGCTATTTGGAAGGCAAAGAAGCGGGCGGACGGGCGGGCGGAGAAGGAGCAAGGTCTGGAAGTCGGAAAGAAGGTCTCAAAACGGGACGGGTCACCAAAGACTCCAAAAGTCTTGAATCACGGGCCTAGACGCCGCCGTTAGGAACCATTTTCAAGATGGCCTCCCCCCCCGCCCTCCGGGGGGGAAGAATGGATTTGCAGTGATGGGAAGGCTCACTCCGTGCCTGGCAGGGCCTCAAGCAATACTCCTTTTAGCTTTTTCCCAGGTGGTCAGACAAAAAAAACAAACACTGGAGGGGGCTGGTTAGGAGACCCCTGCCCCGCGCGGCAAATGCCAAGTGTCAGGACCAGCTGGGGCTTTGCTCCTTAGCAGCCATATTGAGTGGGGGGGAGGGAAAGGCGGAGAAGCCTCCCTCCCCACACCACTTCCAGGTGCCTGGGCTAGCTCGCTTCACTGTGTTTTCCCAAAATCTGCCTTTCTCGGGTTTTCGCTGCCTGGTTTGAGGAGGAGAGAACCGGTGTGTAGAAAGAAAAAAAGGGAGAGGAGATGGGGAGGGGGCGTGTTAAGTGTCTCTCTTGTGTGTGTATGGGGTGTGGGGGAGGGGGCGGAGGTGGGTTTGCGGGGTGGGATGTGCCGGAGGACCGGTGTCTCTTTGTACATCAACACAGGACGTGTATGGAAAACGCCGCAAAAGAAGGAAGCAACCGGTCAAAAAGAAGTAATAATAATGATGATAATAAGAGAAATAAAAAAACTACCTGTGTACAAAAAGCGAAGGGAAAAAAAAAACACAACCGGCTGGCTCTTGAGTGGGTACTCTCTCTTCTCTTTCCATCCCTGCCTCTCTCTCCCCCTCCCCCCGTTTGCTTTGCTGACCCCGACCCCAGATTTTCCGGCTGGCCTTTTTTCTCCCCCCCCCCAAAACAGGGGCTGCCTCTCCCCCTTCTAACCCCTAGAGCTGCCTCTACTACAGAGCTCTCCAACCTTGGTAACTTGAAGCCTGGCGGACTTCAACTCCCAGAATTCCCCAGCCAGCAAAGCTGGCTGGGGAATTCTGGGAGTTGAAGTCCGCCAGGCTTCATTGCTCTACTATTGCTGCCCCTTCCCAGAACCAGGAAGGGGTTTTTTCCCCCACATCGGTTCTTTTAACCGCTGACTTGGGGGGGGGGGGCATCAAGGGGAAGGCAAAGACCCCCCCCACCAGTGACCCAATCGGGGAAGGGGGCATTGAGGCTCAGGCGATCCCAGGGTTGGGGGGGGGGTCGTTGCTGTGGACCCGCGGGCCGGGAAGCAGCGCCCTTCGGGGGGAGGAGGGGGGAATAGTTTTATTTTTTGGGGGGAGGGGAGGGATCGACGGTAAAGCCCCTTCCCCTCCACGGAGGCGCTCCGGGGAACTCCTCTTCCAAGCAGAGCTTGCCATGCGGACGAAAGATTTACACGCTGTGTTTAGTGAAATAAACGCGTTCACTTTTTTTTTTTCCCAACGTTGTCCTTTCCTGCTTCTTATTCGAGGGGGTGGGGGGCGCCGGGCAGTTCGGCGGTTCGAATCCCCTAGTAAACAGGTCGTCTGCGTGAGCAGGGGGTTGGACTAGATGACCTCCAAGGGGCCCTTCCAACTCTTACTGTTTAAAAAAAGAGACGGATCGGAGTCTTTTCCTCCTCACTCCCACCCCAGCGTTGTTACAACCCGAGCGGTTCCTCCGCCGACCCGCCAGAGGGCGCCAGAGCCGCTCTATTAAAGACATAAGGGCGCGTTCGACGGCGTGGGCGGGGCTTCTCGTTTCCTCCCCACCCACTCACTTCCCCGCGGCTAGGAAGTGACGACAGGTTGTTGCCTTAGCGCGGAGCAAAGGCTTCTGCGCATGCCCGGAAGAGCCCAGCGATTTTGGTGTGGGTGTTGGTGGGAGGGGCGAAGATGTCGGAAGGCGAAGACTACGAGTCCGTCTTGTGCGTCAAACCGGAGGTTCACGTCTACCGGGTGCCCCCGCGGGCCTCCAACCGCGGCTATCGGTGAGTCTTTCCCCACCCGGCGGTCGAGTGTCGCTTCGCCCTTGTGGGGGCGGTGCGGGGTTCCCAGTCCCATCATCCCTTGGCTGAGTGGACCGGCTCCCCTGCTGTTGCTGCTGGGTTCTGGGCATGCGCAGAGAGATCTGCACGCATTTCCCATTACCCCCCCCGCCTTTAAGCCAAACGTCGCCGCTTGAAGGCTTGTGGACTTCAACTCCCAGAATTCTCCAGCCAGCTATGCTGGCTGGAGAATTCTGGGAGTTGAAGTCCATAAGCCTTCCAGCGGCCAAGTTTGAAGACTTCTGCCTTAGCCGGTGGTGGGGAGACTCCCCAGGGTGAGAAGCAGGGCTGGAAGGCCGGGCTACCTTCGCTTTTCCTCCTAGTGCCGCGGAGTGGCAGCTGGACCAGCCGTCCTGGAGCGGCCGAATGCGCATCACAGCCCAGGGCAACGTGGCCTTCATTAAGCTGGAGGATAAGAATTCGGGTAAGGGGCCGCCCTCCAGGGTGGCTGAGGGTCTCTCCGCGGCGGGGGGAGGCCGTTGGGTGGGTATTCGGAGACAATAGTTGGTCCAGAACGCAGCCGCGAGAGCTGTCGTGGATGCACCTAAGTACACCCACATTACACCAATTCTCCGCGAGCTGCACTGGCTCCCTATTGGTCTCCGGTCACAATTCAAGGTGTTGGTTATTACCTTTAAAGCCCTACAGGGCTCAGAGCCAGGTTATCTTCGAGACCGCCTTCTACCGCGTAACTCCCAACGACCGGTAAGATCCCACAGAGTCGGTCTCCTCCGGGTCCCGTCAGCTAAACAATGCCGGCTGGCGGGCCCGCGGGGGAGGGCCTTCTCTGTGGCTGCCCCGGCTCTCTGGAACCAGTTACCTCCTGAGGTCCGGACCACCCCCACCCTATTGGCCTTCCGAAAAGCGGTGAACACCTGGCTTTTCCGGCAGTCCTGGGGCCGTTGATCTCGCTCTTGCGATCTTGTGAGATCCGGCCATAAATGGTGTGAATGGGTTTTAATATTTTAATTTTTAGATGTTTTTATAATGGTTTTTTTTAAAATGCATTGTAAGCCGCCCTGAGTTTCCGGAGAAAGGCGGCATATAAATCGAACTAATAACAACAACAACAGCAGCAGCAGCAGCCAGAGGCAGCAAGCGGATCGGCTGCCCACCTGGCACTCCTTCCCTTCTCTTCCCCCAGGAGAGCTTTTCGCCCAGGCTTCCGTGGACCAATTTCCTAGCATCGCCGTGGAAAGCGTGACGGATTCAAGCCGATATTTCGTCATCCGGGTCGAAGATGGGAATGGTACGAAGGGTGAGATGCTTTGGATCCTGCCCTCCTTGGGTGGGTGGGTGGGAAATCCGGTCTTTTTTTTGGGAGTTGGGGGGGGGGAGGCAAAGCTAATTGTGATTTTACCTGGAAAGCCTCCTCTTGTCTGTGGTGTCCGAGCCCTGTCCTTGGTGCTGATGGAGGAGACTTTCCCCCCCCCCTCCCCCGGTGCTAGGCAGAAATGATTCTAAGCGAACCTCGTGAAATGCTCTTCACTCTTTGTTTCCTTCCTTTAAAATGGTGTGCAAGGCTGTGGGCAGCCCTTCCTTGGGGCCATCCGCCTTCCCCCTTCTCTATTTATCAGGCTGCTTCCCAACCTGGGGCTCTTCTGCGAATATTCTTGAATTCTCTTAAGCTTCCGCTTGGCTCTCCTCTCGCAATGCCTCTCCTCCTTTGATAACGCCGAATCTTCTTTGCTACCTATGGTAACTCTCTGTTAACCAGCTCCACGGGCACCTGTGTGGGGCTGCGGCCCATCCTAGCAGATAGAGAGAATGGAGGTTGAACCTTTTTGGCACCCTTCCCTAGTGGGCCTGTGGCTTCTCACCGGGTCAACAGCCTGCGTGGAGAGGCCCCTTTTGGCCAGCTCTGCTGCAATCTGGAGCTACATGTGCGATGCTTTGGTATGACTCAGCCTTCCTGAGGTCTTGGTTCCAGGCTTCCCGGTGAGCTAACCTACAGCCAAGCGACTTTCCGCCACCTTCCTGAGCTTAGTTTTCCTTACAGGGCGCCGTGCATTCATCGGAATTGGCTTTGTTGACCGAGGGGATGCTTTTGACTTCAATGTGGCGCTGCAAGATCATTTCAAGTGAGCAGCCTTTCCTTGGTGCCAGGACTCTTGCCGGAGGCTCTTTTCCCCAGGAAGGGAAATCAGCAGAGCGGTCTCCCCATGACCAATCAGACAGCTGATCCTTCTTGACGTGTGCCCGCCACTCAAAACCTGGCAAAAAATCTGGCATCTGGGAACAAAACGGACAACCTTTATATTTATATCGTGTTATTTACGTTTATTCGCTGCCCGTCTCGGCTGTCACGCAACTCTGGGAGATTTGAAATTTGATGAAACAATATAAAAGAATCAACACAGTTAAGACAAGGGATGTATTAAAAATAAAGAGGAAATAGCTAAGGTAGTTGGGGGCAGATACAATAGAGCGGAGGTGGGGTCTTCTGATATTATAACCAACTCCAAGACAGCACATGCCCCCTCCCTGGCTAATCTGTAACCTTGGCAGAATGTCTCCATTTTAGCAGCCTTCCTAGGCATTGGGAGAGCACCAGTGGTGAAATTCAAATTATTTTACTACTGCTTCTGTGGGCGTGGCTTTGTGGGTGTGGCAGGGGAAGGATACTGCAAAATCCCCATTCCCACTCCACTCCTGGGTGAAGGATACTGCAAAATCTCCATTCCCACCCCAGTCCAGGGGAAGGATACTGCAAAATCCCCATTCCCTCCCCACTCCTGGGGGAAAGATATTGCAAAATTTCCATTCCCTCCCCACTCTGGGACCAACCGGAGGTGGTATTTGCCAGTTCTCCGAACTACTCAAAATTTCCACTACCAGTTCTCCAGAACCTGCTGAATTTCACCCCTGGAGAGCGCCCTCTGAATCTGGCAGGGTAAGGCTTGTTACACAGCAGGGCTGTCGAACACGGGCCAGATGTGTCATGTGCTGGCCACGCCCATGCCTGATTTAGCAAAGGGGGGGGGAAGTCCGTGACATGTGACAATGTGAGTTTGACAGTCCTATTCTAGAGGGATGGGGAAAACCATAGAAAACTCTCCAGTTCTCCTTGCCTCCAGGTGTTCCAGAAAGATCTCAAGAGCCGTATTTGGGCCAAATGGGGGAATATAAGATCCAAAGCAACGGGGTCGGGCGGGGGCACAGATTCCATCACTGCTTGTTTCTCACCCCTTGTTTCCAGCTCTAGAGGGAAATACAGATATGGGAGGCCACCTTTGCTACGTGGATTTTTTTTTCCAGGAATAGAAACTTCTGTTTTAAGTAACTGGCTTCTCCAAGGGGGAAATTCTTCCTTGTTCTGCCCGCATCTTTTCTTGCTCTCCACCGCTTTGTCTTCTTTCTCTCTCTCTTTTTTTCTCTCTCTCTCTGCAGGTGGGTCAAGCAACAGACCGAGTTAGCCAAGGAAGCCCAAAACCCAACCCAGGGCCCCAAACTTGACCTGGGGTTCAAAGAAGGGCAGACCATCAAGCTCAACATTGCGGTGAGAAAGGCCTTGGGGGGGGTGAGGCGAGGCATTTGTCCAAGGGTTGTGGAAGAAAGACAAGATGCACTCAAGCACACTTATAAGGTGGTGCAGTGTCCCCGTCAGCTCGGTGGGCGATTTCTGCCATGTTTGAGTCATGTGCAGGGGAGCAGAATCCTGAAGCCCGACGTTCGGGAAAACCCTCCTCCTCGGGCTAACTTTCGTCCTCAACTGGGAGGCTTCCGAATGGGCCTGAAAGCTTTTTGGTCTCTTCCCCCCCCCCCCCCCCTTCCAGAACATGAAAAAAAAGGATGGCTCCTCGGGAAGTAGGCCACGAAGTGCGGACTTCACGGGACTCCCCCTTCTTCCCCCACCTCCAGGGGGAAAGACCCCCTTCCTCCCCACACCTGAAGAAGAGCTTCCCTTGCCTCTTCCGAGAACCTCAGCAGATGCCGTCCAAACAGGTCTGTGTAGGTCCTCGGGGTGGGAGGGGGGGAGTGGTGAAATCCAATTTTTTTTTACTACCGGTTCTGTGGGCGTGGGGTGGCTTAGTGGGCGTGTCTTCGCTTGGTGGGCGTGGCAGGGGAAGGATACTGCAAAATCTCCATTCCCACCTCACTGCAGGGGGAAGGATATTGCAAAATCTCCATTCCCACCCCACTCGGGGGCCAACCAGAGGTGGTATTTGCCGGTTCTCTGAACTGCTCAAAATTTCCGCTACCGGTTCTCCAGAACCTACTGGATTTCACCCCTGGGGGGGGGCGGGATTCACTTTGATACCAAACTGGAAAAGGGAGCTCCTGCTTTGAGACTTCTTTAGTTGTCTGGTGGTAGGTGGGGTCAGCTGGGGTCTTTTACACCCACTCTGAGGACCACAGACCTCATTTTTGCCCATCATCTAGCTGTCCCTTAGTGCAAGGGTCACCAACCTTTCGGACCTCAGGGACCATTAAATTCATAATTTTAAATCCCGCAGACTACTAATACGATCTGCCTAATGACCGGCTGGGTGGGCGTGGCTAGGTGGTCATGTGACTGGGTGGGCGTGGCCAACTTTATGTCATTCACGTCAAGGGGCGCCTCGCTGGCCTCTACTTGCTTCTCCCCTCCCAGCCACTGCCCACCCAGGCTCCTTAGGGCCCCAACAGGAAGCAGTTGTTGGAGCTAAACAGCCACCATGAGAAAGAGTTGGCAAAACAGCTCAGTTCAAATTGGATCTGACTGAGAAGGAGGCTCAGCAGAAGCACCTCACTGAGGACTAGGAGCATAGGCTTTCCAAGCAGAGGGAAGGCCTGCGGGAGTGCAAGGCCAGGTACCGGCCCCTGGAGGCTCACTGGGCTGAGATGGTCAACCAGTTCCAGGCCATGATGCAGTCCCACTGGAATGAAGCCCTCTGGCTCTTCGCCACCAGCGGCACTTCCCTCCAGCCTTCATTCAAAGCAGACCCCAATACGGAATTTCTGCCCCCCTCCGACCCACACAAGAAGACCCCAAAGGGGGAGACACTCTGCAGCAACACAAAACGTTCATTGCACGTAACTGTCCAGGGGCCGTAGTTTGAGGACCCCTGATTTAGTGCAATATAAAAAATGCAAATAATTTTTCTGTGGACCACCAAAATTTTCTCGCGGACCAGCAGTTGGTGACCACTAAATTAGCAGCTGCATCTGTTATGCAAAGGTCTTTTTTCAGGAAATGGATGCATGCTAAGTAAACAGGGCTTCTCTTTGCCAGTTCAGACAAAAGCCCTTTCTGCGAGGAACATCTGGAAACGGGAAACACAAAGCTAACCTCTTCTTCTCCCCACGCTTAGTTTGCCAAGCAGATGTTGCCGGGTCTCAGCCCTCACAGCCGCCAAGTTCTTCAAGAGAAGCTTCTGCAGACATCTGGGGAGATTTCACTAAAGCTTCCGGGTGAGGAGATGCCCCTTTGGTTCACGTTTTGGGAGGCTTAAGTCCTGCCCCGCCAGCACATTATCCCGCTTCCAAAAAAGGACAGGTAGTCGAACTGTTGCGTCCATACAGTGGGGAATTGTCTTGAAGTCCTCCACCATGAAAAAGTTAGCATTTTTGTCCCTTTTAAATTCTTGTAATATAGTTTAGATCTTACCAAAGAATTTGCCAGTCCCACTATTTACCATAATTTTCGGACTATAAGACGCACTTTTTTGTCTCCCAAAAGGAGGTGAAAATGTCTGTGCGTCTTATAGACCGAATATTGCTGAAGCCCCGTCCACCTGCCGGTCGTTTTTTTTGGCCTCCGCACGCCTTGTTTTCAGGCCTTTTTTAGCCCGTTTTTTCCAAAAAAAAAATGGGTTGAAAACAGCTTCGAAAACAGGCCAAAAAAAGCCTCGAAAATGGGCTGAAGGAAGCCCTGAAAACGAGCCAAAAAAAGCCTTGAAAACAGGCCAAAAAAAGCCTCGAAAACGGGCTGAAGGAAGCCCGAAAACAGGTTGAAAAAAGCCTTGAAAACATGCGCACAGAATCGTCCCCTGTCATCAATCCACCAAGCCAGAAAGGTTTTTGGGGCCGCTGGTATTAGCGCATAAGCTTTCAAAGATTCTGGCAAGAGGGGCGCCACGGATGCCAAGTCATCATTTCAGGTGACTTTTCCTCCCTCGGAAATTCTTGCGGGAGTCCTTAAGAGCGTCGGCAGGGGTGTCACTCCGGCACGGACGCTGGCTAAAATTCCTGGAGGTTGTTAAGTGCCCCTTGTTGAGCGCAGGAACTTCCAAGCCCCGCTGCCCCCCCCCAAAAAAAATGAACCCCCCAGATGTGGCTTCTGGTTCCATCAGGTGTCGGGGTGATGGTAGCGGTGGAAGTCTGCTGCTCACGGCCTGTGTTTTGTCTCCTCGTAGGTCCGGCTCTCAACCTCAGCAGAACTCCGACTGGGTCCAGTTCTGAAGCAGAGGCCCGAAGGCCAAAAAGTGGGACCCCCCCCCCTTTTGTAACCCAGAGACCGGGAGATGGGCCGCGTACCCCGTTGCCTCTTCCGACGGATCCTCTGCCTGGATGGGTTTCGACTTTGGCTTCGGACCTTGCGGCGAGGCAGAGGAGGGCTTCCCTGCCGATCACCTCGCGCTCTCTCTCTCTCTCTTCCGCCAGCACCTGGGACTTGTGTGTTTGTGTGAGTGTGTGTTTTGTGTGTGTGTAGGGGGCTGCAGTGGTTTAAGTGCCAGCCTGCTGCTTGTGAAGCGGAGATTTTCTCCGCCTGCTCTTCTGTCTCCCTTCCTTCCCAAGGGGGACCACTGTACTTTGGTGGGGGCTGTGCACAGTTGTGCCAACTCCTCGGCCGAGCCATAAGATAACCAACAATGTTGGTTTAGGGCTCAAGAAGAACCCAAAAGTGTTGGGAAAAGCGTCCGCCTTCCCGGCGGCTGCCTTTGGGAAGGGACTCCATCCCTTTTCTCCTCGCTGGACTCCTGTCGGGTCACTTGAGTCCAGCTTTGACCGTCTCTCCTGCACTCCGTGTCCGAATTAAAAAAACTTTTTTCGCCAATTCGGTCTCGCAGTTCCTTGATTTGACCACTTGAGAGGGAAGAAACGTTTCGCGGGTTGAGCCGGAATGGCCTCGGGCGGCCTCCGTAGGCAGGCAAGAGGACCAAGAGTGAGCAATGCGCATGCGCAACGCTTTTCAACCGGGCGCCATAGCAACCGGCGTTGTGAGGCGAGCGGGCCTCGCGCCTTTATTTATCCTCGCCGGCGTCTGAGGGCAGAAGCCGCGTCTCCCCGCGCCCGGGGTTCGCAACGCGGGCGCTCGACGGGGAAAAAAAGGGCCTCGGCCTCTGTGACGCGAAGGAAGAAAGCGGCGACCCTCCAGCGCCTTCAAACCCCCCCCCCTCACACTCACATCCCCCCCCAGCGCGCGCGCAAGGGGTGCTGGGAGTTGTAGTCGAGCGCCCGACTGAGTGGGAGTGACCCCCCCCCTCTCCGCCGCCTCAGCCTCTTCTTTCCCGGAGGCGAGCGAGAGATGTCGTCGTCGTCCCTTCTGTCCGTGCAGGAGGAGAACCGGCTCCTGCAGCAGGAACTGTCCCGCGTGGAGGACCTGCTGGCCCAGAGCCGAGCCGAGCGCGATGAACTGGCCATCAAGTACAACGCTCTCAGCGAGAGGGTAGGGGGGGAGGGGGAGGCGGGGGTCCTGGGGAGGGGGAGGGGAGGGGAGATGGGTCTTGGGAGGGGGAGAAGGAGGCCGACGCTGCCAGAGGGACCCTCGCCCCAAAAGGAGCCGGGTGCAGGGGGGTCCTCGACCTACGACCGCAACGGAGCCCGAAGTTCCTGTTGTTAAGGGAGAAGACAATAAGAAGAGAAGAGAAAGAATAATAGAATAGAATTAGAATTAGAAGAGAAGAGAAAGAATAATAGAATTAGAATAGAATAGAGAGAAGAAGAGAGAAGAGAAAGTAGAATAAAAATGTGAAGAGAAGAGAAAGATGAATACAATAGAATTAGAAGAAAATAGAAGAGAAGAGAGAAAGAATAATAGAATAGAATTAGAATGGAATAGAGAGAAGAGGAGAAGAGAAGAGAAAAGAAATGAGAAGAAAATAATAGAATAGAATTAGAATGGAATAGAGAGAAAAGAAATGAGAAGAAAATAATAGAATAGAATTAGAAGAGAAGAGAAGAGAAGAGAAAGAATAATAGAATAGAATTAGAATAGAGAGAAGAGAAATGAGAAGAGAATAATAGAATAGAAATAGAAGAAAATAGAGAAGAGGAAAGAAGAGAAGAGAAAGAATAATAGAATAGAATTAGAAGAAAATCGAAGAAGAGAAAAAAGAGAAGAGAAAGAATAATAGAATAGAATTAGAATAGAATAGAGAAGAAGAGAAGAGAAATGAGAAGAGAAAGAATAATAGAATAGAATTAGAATGGAATAGAGAGGAGAGAAGAGAGAGAAGAGAAATGAGAAGAGAAAGAATAATAGAGTAGAATTAGAAGAAAATAGAAGAGAAGAGAAAGAATAATAGAATAGAATTAGAATGGAATAGAGAAGAGGAGAGGAGAAATTAGAAGAGAAAGAATAATAGAGTAGAATTAGAAGAAAATAGAAGAGAAAGGAGAAAGAAGAGAAGGGAAAGTAGAATAGGAATGAGAAGAGATGAGAAAGAATAATAGAATAGAATAGAATTAGACGAAAATAGAAGAAAATAGAAGAGAAAGGAGAAGAGAAGATAATAATAGAAGAGAATTAGAAGAAAATAGAAGAGAAAGAAGAGAGGAGAGAAGAGAAAGAATAATAGATTAGAATTAAAAGAGAATAGAGAAGAGGAGAGAGAAGGGAAAGTAGAAGAGAAATGAGAAGAGAAGAGAAATAATAATAGAATAGAATTAGAAGAAAATAGAAGAGAAAGGATAAAAGAAAGAAGGGAAAGTAGAATAGAGATGAGAAAGAATAATAGAATAGAAGAGAATTAGAAGAGAAGAGAAAGAATAATAGAAGAGAATTAGAATAGAATAGAGAGAAGAGGGAGAGGAGAAGAGAAAGTAGAATAGAAATAAAATAAAAGAGAAGAGAAGAGGAAGAATAATAGAAGAGAAGAGAATTAGAGAAATAGAAGAGAAAGAATAATAGAATTAGAATAGGAGAGAAGAAGTAGAAGAGAAATGAGAAGAGAAGAGAAAGAAGAATAGAGAATTAGAAGAGAAGAGAAAGAAGAAGAGAAGAGAAAGAAGAATAGAAGAGAATTAGAAGAGAAGAGAAGAGAAAGAAGAATAGAGCAGAATAGAATAGAATTAGAAGAGAAGAGAGAAAAGAATAGAACAGAACAGAATTCTTTATTGGCCAGGTGCGATTGGACACACAAGGAATTTGTCTTTGGTGCACATGCTCTCAGTATACATAAAAAGACAAGATAACATTCGTCAAGAATCATAAGGTACAACCCTTAATGATAGTCATAGGGTACAAATAAGCAATCAAATCATACTAGGAAACTATTAGGAGACTCTTTGTTAAGTGAATTTTACAACCTTTCCTGCCACCATGTTTCAACGAACAGCCGCAGTTGGTAAGTGGGCAACACGGTTAAGTGAATGTGGCTTCCCCCATTGCGTCTCAGGAGGTCACAAAAGGGGATCACGTGACCCCAGAGGGGACACTGCATCCGTCATAAATGCGAGTCAGTCGCCAAACCTCTGAATGTAAATCCTGTGTTTGTTTGGCTGGGCTAGGGCAGTGGTCTGCAACCTTAAACACTCAAAAGAGCCATTTGGACCCATTTCCCACAGATAAAACACTCTGAGCCACAAAACTCTTCCTGTGCCTGACTATACAAATTAGCATATGTAGTTGAATTAAATGTTCTGTTTTCTTCTGAAACTTTACTTTTCTTGGATTTATCCATGGTTGGCCTACCGGGAGTTGAAAAGCTCAATAAATTGCGTGCTGGTGGGTGTCACACATTGGTGGTTGTGAGGCATATTTTGCTTGACGGAGCCGCAGCAGAGGGGTGAAAGAGCCACATGTGGCTCCAGAGCTGCAGGTTGCTGACCCCTGGGCTAGGGGAACATAGCTGGGACTTCTGCTCTGTAAGATTGTCTTGTCCTTCCTTCACCTAATCTGCTGGTTGCCTCAGTAGCCCTCCGCACACTTCCCTTCTGGCCTCTCTTTGGGTCCCTCTGCCAGGTGGCTCGAAGAAGGGTGTGGGGCGGCTCGTAGAAGCAGCATTTCGACCCGACGCTCTGCTTCTTTTCTGAGCTGAATTGTGACTTAGGGGTGGGCTGTACCCAACACATGGGGCTAACCAGGTGAGCAGAGAATAGGAGGAATATGGCGATTCGGCCAAAAGGGAGGCAGCTGAGTGCCCCCCTCCTCTCTTGGGAGAAGGGTTGGGCAGTGAGCTCCACTCCTCACTCGAGCTGGTTCCTCCAGTCCAACTCACCTCCCAGAGCGGCCACTCTTGTGTGTGTGGGAAACCCGATGGGCGCAGTGTTAAGGCAATCTCAGGTATGTAGTAGCTGGTTGTCTTTGACTCAGCTGGAGGATGCGCTGCGACTGGAGACGGGAGAGCAAGAGAGCCTGGAGAACAGGAGCCTGGCCAAGCAGAACATCGAGCTGCGCCGGCGGTTGGACGAGGACCAGGCGTCCTACAAGCGCAAACTGCAGGCCTACCAGGAGGGACAGCAGCGGCAGGCGCAGCTGGTGCAGAAGCTGCAAGCCAAGGTGGGTTGGGCAGCCGCTGGAAAAGCCCCCTGTGTGCCTCCAGGTGCTTCAGGCTCATTGGTCTGTGTGTGTGTGTGTGTGTCTTTTGATTGCAAGGCACTTCCCTGCCTCTGCCCTCTCTCAGTCCTATTTCAGGTTCCAGTTCACCTGAGTTAGATCACAGAGTAAAGCTTTGAGGATTTTCCCTCTCGGCTTATGGGCTTAAGTCTTCGTTTAGGTCTACCGTATTTTTCAGAGTATAAGTCGCACCTTAGTTTTTGGGGAGGAAAATAAGAAAGCTGATTGGCAGGTGGGTCAGCCTCCCGGAATACCCCTAATCAGCTGTTCCCAGAGGTGAATTTTAGCAACAGGTTCCTTGGTTGTGAGCTCTGTGCCTTGCTTTTTTTTTTCTGCCTCTGAAACTTCTGAAACTCCAAACTTTCTTTTCTGCCTCTGAAAGCCTCCGAAACAGAGCTTCAGAAAAAAAAAGCCTCTGAAGCTCTGTTTGGGGGCTTCTTTTCCAAAGCTCTGTTTGGGTTTTTTTTTTCTGAAGCTCTGTTTGGGGGATTGGTTTTGATGCTTTTTTCTGAAACCTCCGTTTGGGAAGCTGGGCGGGGCTACATTCGGAGTATAAGACACACCCAGATTTTCACGCTTTTTTTGGGGGGGGGGAAGGTACGTCTTATTCTCCGAAAAATACGGTAAGTAAGTAATACTTAGGCCATATTTCTGCAGGAATTCCGGCTCTCCCACCATAATTCCCCAGGCTTCTTTAGGTGGAGGAAAAAAAGGGGACCCACCTTAGTTTTTGGGGTGGAAAATAAGAAAAAAGCTGATTGGCAGGTGGGTCGGCCACTATGCCCTTCTGCAGGGGTGAAGTTAACGCTGGCATTGCAAGACCGAGCTAGCTTTTCCTTCAAGAAGATCTGCCCTGTCTTGGAAGCCAGCAGTAGCCAAGATGCAAGGTCTCCTCCACCTGCTCGCTGGGCCAATGGCTGCAGTTGTGTCTGCTCGTGTTGTGACCTGTCGGCTGCCGGGGCCCCTCCTCTTTTAAAATTTAAAAGAGGAGCAAAGGTACGTGGGCCTTTGCAGGAAGCAACGTTATTAATTCTGTTCAGTCTAAAGTCTGAAGCTCTGTTTGATTCTGGACCCCATTTGGCTTTGCCAATTAGGTCTTTGGCAGCATGTCAAGGGAGATAAAGGTGGGTGATTATCAGCCTCATCCCGAAGGACTCTTTCCAACTATTTGGGACTCATCTGTGAATGAACAGAATTCACAGCTGTTAAAATAAAACAGGCTTTTGGGACTAGACTGCTCGTGTGTTTTACCGACTCAGGAAGCCTAGTCAGAACAGGAGAAGGGAGCAGTGGAAATCTATGGGCTGATCCTTGGGACGGAAGAGCCACTGCTACTAGTGAAGCCCCACCCTCACTCTGGGGATAAAAGGCAGGGGCTGGAGATGAATAGATGTGGCAGACAACTATTCATCTCCCTGCCGGACAAACTTGTTAGCCTGCGGTGAGAAAGAGACTTTTTGCCGGGGCTGCTGGCGCTCCTAATAAAGGAATCGTTGATTGATTACAAAGGGTTTGTCGTGTTTGGGGAGCTGGGTCAGAACAGCTCGGCACAATTTTCTTTTCCTTCCTTCCCTTCTAGGTTTTGCAGTACAAGAAGAAGTGTGGAGAACAAGAGCAGCAGCTGCTGGAGAAATCCACAGAGCTGGAGCATCAGCAACTGGTGGTGAGGGGTGTTTTTTCTTCAGTGTAGCAGGCCAGGGCGAGACCACTGGGCCAGATGGCTTCTTGAGTTGCGATGCTTTTGCAGCTGGTGCCAGCTGTCCAGTGCGTAGAACTGCATGTGGACTTCAGGGTTGTGTGTGAATTGTAGAATTGCCGTCCCCCATCTCTCTCTCTCAAGATTATTTTTTCACAGTGTTTTAAGTCCTCCGCTGTCGCTACCTTCATCGGCCCACTTTCTCTGCCTTGGGGCTGGTTAATGTCGTAGCCCAACGGCACCAAGTTCTCTTGACAGACCCAAGTCCTTCAGAAGTGGCATTGTGAATAGAGGGCTCAAGGATGGAAACAAAATTGGTTTTCATATTTTGAGGTTGAACCTGACCGAGATTTAAAGCTTACCCCAAAAGATCCCAAGTCTCGGATACTCAGAAGGAAAACCTTGATCCTCTTTGGATCTGTGGCATCAAGAAGCCACTTTCCTCCCAGAGAACTGGGATCTCAGGGTGAGGGGAATTTTTTCCAACCGAATAAGCGATCTGGTCATGGAGTTTGCGCTGAAGGGGGAGGTGGCTGGGCTTAAGCAGATGTTCCAAAAGAAAGAGGCCCAGCTTAGAAGAACCTCATGTTCTGACCTAGGCTTCCTGGAAAGCATAAATCACTATTTTAGTCCCCCCAAAAAACTCTTTTATTGAGGCGGCTGTGAATTATGGTCATTCACAGCCCATAATGATTCACAGTCTCTGAAGATTCCGACAGACGTCTGCTCGAGTTGACACAGTCTTTCAGGGTAACGTTGATAAGCACCCACCTTTAGCTCCCTTGAGTCCTAATTGCCAATTAGTTTTGCAAGGCCAAACGGAGCACGGAGTCAAACGGACTTCTCAGAGCTTGAACTGACTATGAACTAATTGCTTCCTGCAAAGGCTCACGTCCATTTGCTCCTTTTTTATGTCTTATGGGAAAGGCCAATCAACTCCAAGCCTTACTCCTAAGTCGCCCTTTTTTTTCTTAACTGTTCTTGCCTTCTGGCAGCTCTGCGCATGCTCGCACTGGGAACAGGCTCACACTGTTCTTCTGCCTCGCTGATATCAGATTCCGGAGGCAGCACATAACTCCCAGATGGCCCTGGCTCCCTCTCTGCCTCCGACGCAGAGCCCTCTGAGCCTTCCCCAGACTCCAGGACTGGCCCATGTTCCTCCCCAACCTCCTCACTGTCCGACTCTGCTGCCGGTGGACCACAACACCTCAGCTGAACCCTGGCAGGTATGCTGGGACCTGGTCCCTCATTTTGTTTCATCTCTTGCCCTTTAACCCTTCAGGGCCACTTAGACGTGTCTGAGATGCATCTATGTCACGACGAGGATCCTAGCAACGACCTGGAAAACGCCCTGATCCGTTTAGAGGAGGAGCAACAAAGGTGAGTCTGAAGAAAAGCTACGATTGCCCCGTCTCCATTGCTTTACTGTACAGGCAGTCCTTGACTTACAACAGTTCATTTAGTGACGGTTCAAAGTTACAACAGCTCTGGAAAAAGTGGGTAATGACCGTTTCTCACAGCTACGACCTTTGCAGCATCCCCGCGATCACAGGATCTAAATTCAGATACTTGGCAACTGACTCGTATTTATGGCCGTTGCTGTGTCCCCGTGGTCATGTGTGATCTCCTTTTGCGACTTCCTGACAACAAAAGTCAATGGGGAAGCCGGGTTCACGGAACAACCGAGTTACTCACTTATCAACTGTAGCAGTTCACTTAACGGTGGCAAGAAAAATGGGGCCAAACTCACTTAACAAATGTCTCCCTTAACAACAGAAGTTTTAGGCTCCATTGTCATACGTCAAGGACTGCTGGTATTAGTCTGATTCCCTGGCCCGTCCGCTTTGCCTCCAGCACCCCTGTAAGTGGGGTGAACATTTCCTTGTCCCGCTGAGCATTGGGCAATGATGCCCTTTTCCCCTCTAACCGTCAGGAGTGCCAGTTTGGCCCAGGTCAACGCCATGCTGAGGGAACAGCTGGAGCAAGCCAACGTGGCCAATCAGGCCCTCAGCGAGGACATCCGAAAGCTGACCATGGACTGGACGAAAGCCCGAGAGGAGCTGCAGCAGCGGGAGGCAGAGTGGAGGCGAGAGGAAGAGGTTTGGGGCTGGAGACCTGCAGGGACAGGAACGGGGGGTGGGGGCGTGGGGGTGGCAGGGAGAATTCCTTCCAGATTGAATAGGCCGGGCAACAGCTCGACCAAATTGGAGGTTCCTGGAGTCCCGAGACGAGAGTCAGAGTCCCCGCAGAAGTCAGTAGGAGCTGTCATCCTCCTTTCTCTCTCTCTCTCTCTCTCTCTCTCTCTCTCTCTCTCTCTCTCTCTCTCTCTCTCTCTGTCTCTCCTCAGTCGTTCAACGACTATTTCAGCAGTGAGCACAGCCGGCTGCTCACCCTCTGGCGGCAAGTGGTCAGCCTCAGGAGGCACTTCAGTGACACGAAGAGCATGACGGAAAGGTTAGCGTTGGGGCTAAGGCGTGGGCAGGCAGAGCTGTCAGTTTTGAAACTGGAATTGACAAGGCGAGAAGCCCTCGGGAACGGAGCATCCTCTCCAAGAGCTAAAGGGGCATTTTCCCAATCAAGCAATCTCAAGACGTGTACTATATCAGTGATGGCTAACCTTTTTCTCTTGGTGTGCCAAAAGCGTGCGTGCGGGCCGGCACCAATAATGCAACGCATGACACACACCCCGTGCGTGTGCACACGCCCCCCTGCGAATGCACACGCGCACCCCTGCGCAAGTGGGCGAGGAGTGGGATTCAAAAATTTTAGCAACCTCTACCACGGCGGTATGTGTATATGTTTTCGCCCTCCCCAGGCTCCGGAGGCTTTCCTTAGCCTGTGGGAGGGTGAAAACGGCCTCCCCTGGGCCGTTTCCGGTACTTCCGGTAGGCCCGTTTTTTCGCCCTTCCCAGGCTCTGGAGGCTTTCTCTGAGCCTCCGGGAGGGCGAAAACAGCTTCCCCCAGGCTCTGGAAGCTGGAAATGGGCCTGTTTCCGCTCTTCCGGATCACGCGTGCCACTCCCCTGTGCTCCCCACCCATGCACACGAAATCCCCCGTGCATGCGCGCGCATCTCCCACATGCGCCCCAGGTCCCTGCGCATCCCAAAAATCACCTGGCCGGCAGGAGGCGCGCATGCGCAGTGGAGCTGAGCTGAGCTGAGCTGAGCTGAGCAACGGCTCGAGTGCCTGCAGAAAGCACTCTGCATGCCAGCTGTGGCATGTGTGCCATAGGTTCGCCATACTATATTATGTTTGCCACTTTCCTGGGCTGCACCGCATTTGCGTGCCCGTTTCTGCGCGAGATCTCTTCCCCTTCTGCTCCGCTTTTCCTGTGCTTGCCGGAATCGCCAAGCACCTTGAGCGATGAGGGGCCCTGGGAGCCGTAGCCTCACGTTCATCCTCCCTGCCTCCAGGGAGTGCTTTTAACAGGAGCCCTTCTTCTGTCTCTGCCATGCAAAGGTTCCGCTTCCTCCTGTAGGGATCTCTCGGAGTTGAAGAGCGAGCTGTCCCACACGAGCCGCGCTGTGAACGCCACCTGCCTGAACCTGAGCGGCCGCCTTCACCTGTCGGAGAGCACGGCCAACGCAGCTGCGGAGAAGCAGGTGCTGCTGACAGCTCAGCTGGAGGACAAGGTCAGGGACGTGATCCAGCTGCAGGTCCGGTGTGACACCGAGAAGGTGGAGCTGAGCACCAGGTGGGCTGGGGGGGAGAGAGAGGAGGGTATGCTCCAAAATTGGCTCCGCTCTTAGGAGCTGTGGAGGGCTGACTTGAGGGGGGCTTTCTTCTGGCTTCAGGCTCAGTGAAACTCTCTCAAACCTGGAGCGCCTGAAAGGGCAGAACCTGGAGAAGGGCCGGACGATTGAAGGCTTGAACCACAAGCTGGAGACTTTGGTGAGAAGTGGAGGCAGGACGTTGGCCTTGGGGATGGGGAGTGAGGGGGAAGGACGCTGTGAGAAACAGCCCCAGCTGAGAGAAGGCCGTTTGGGATGCTGGGATGGGGGAGAGAGGGAGAAGAGACACACTGGCAGAGCTGTCTTCCCAACTTCAGGCGGAGCTGCCTTCCCAATTTCAGGCAGAGCTGCCTTCCCAATTTCAGGCAGAGCTGCCTTCCCAACTTCGGGCGGAGCTGCCTTCCCAATTTCAGCAGAGCTGCCTTCCCAACTTCAGGCGGAGCTGCCTTCCCAATTTCAGCAGAGCTGCCTTCCCAACTTCGGGTGGAGCTGCCTTCCCAACTTCGGGTGGAGCTGCCTTCCCAACTTCGGGTGGAGCTGCCTTCCCAACTTCGGGCAGAGCTGCCTTCCCAACTGTCCTTACCGTTGCAGGAAGCCTCCCGTGCGCAGGAACAGTCTGTGGAGGTGGAAGCCCTGAGGAGGGAAACTGAAAAGCTGCACCAGGCGCTGCGAGAGATTGCCCAGGTACGGCCTTCCGGGGGCAGGCCACGAAATCTTGGAGATGGGCACACATCTGGTCTTTGCAGCTGGTGGGCAAGTGTATTTCCTGCATTCCGATGGCTCGTTTCTTCTTGGCCCATCCTTCAGGCAGTGATCTTGGACACTGAAGGCACCGGTCACCTCCCACCATCCGACCCAAAGGCTGACGTTTCGGCCAGCAACGGCACCGGCCTGCGGGGCTTGCCCTCTCCCTTGCGGAGCTCCTCGCCTCGACGCAGCCACTCTCCTGTCTTTGCAGTCTCCACCCTGGCTATGGTGCAGTCCGCCCTACAGAGACGCCAGCTGCAGCTGCAGGTGGGGAAGGGACGGGGGCACCCCTGGCACCCCAGGAAGGAAATGTTAAATGAAGCTTTTACTTTATTGTGTTGGGAATGTTTATCCCTGGTGATTTTAATGTTTTTGTGCTGTAAGCTGCCCAGATTCGCGTCAAAATGCCACACTTGGAATACTGCATTCAGTTTTGGTCACCACAATGTAAAAAAGATGTGGAGACTCTAGAAAGAGTGCAGAGAAGAGCAACAAAGATGATTAGGGGACTGGAGGCTAAAACATGTGAAGAACGGTTGCAGGAACATGGTATGTCTAGTTTAATGAAAAGAAGGACTAGGGGAGACATAGCTGTCTTCCAATATCTCAGGGGCTGCCACAAAGAAGAGGGAATCAAACTATTCTCCAAAACACCTGAGGGCAGGACAAGAAGCAACGTGTGGAAACGAATCAAGGAGAGAAGCAACTTAGAACTAAGGAGAAATTTCCTGACAGTGAGAACAATTAATCAGTGGAACAACTTGCCACCAGAAATTGTGGATGCTCCAACGCTGGAAGTTTTTAAGAAGATGTTAGATAACCATTTGTCTGAAGTGGTGTAGGGTTTCCTGCCTAAGCAGGCGGTTGGATTAGAAGACCTCCAAGGTCCCTTCCAACTCTGTTATTCTAAGATGGGAAGCCAAATTAATGCGGGATGGGACGTGGGGCCGGGAGCGCATCCTGTTCCCTTCTCAGCTGGATGCTTGAGACCCCCTGCCTCCTGCTGCCCTCTTGGGAAAGCCCCCTCCTCCTGCCGCAGAGGTTCTCTGGGTGGCAGAAGAGCAGGCTGGTTTTGTGGGGAGGCAGGAAGATCATCCTACTGGATCTCACACACATCTTCCCTGTTCCTGTTGAAATTTCTGACTCTTCCACTTCTTCAAGACTTAACCTGTTTTGGGGTGACCCCCAGCCATGGGGATGTGTCAGAGTGTTTACAGCGTGACTACTATTTTGAGACAACCCAGGAGCAAAATACAGGACACAGAGGTTTTGTCGTTACAAACGGTGGTTTATATACAAGACTTCTATATACATACATACACGGGGTAGGCACATACCAGGCAATCAATCAATCTTCAACTCTACATAGAGAGCTACAATGCAGATAGAACAAGATGAGGAGAGTGATACATGAGGAGAGAGAGAGAAAGAGACACCCTCTCATGGCCTCCCGTATATAGACATCTTCTTAAAGTGGCACTAACACTGCTGACTCATCATCATCTTGATTTACAGCCTTATAACGGCTGGTCAGCTTTAAATATTCATTACCCTGACAGGATCAGAAAGTTTCAAAAAGAAAGCATGGGTAGAATAGACGGGTTTCTCTGCAGTTTTCTGCATTGGCTTGATTCTGCTTTCCTCAGCACATGGCAGGATGGGTGGGGCAGTGAATACTTTCCTCTTGGAAGTCTGTCCCAACATGTGACTCGGTTTATCGTTGCGCCCAGGAACTCCGGGGAAAATATGAGGCCGCTCAGGATCTGGTGTCTTCGCTGAAGAGGCAGCTGGCCGAGGAGAACCACGAGCGACAGTCTTCGGAGCAGACAGTCCTGCAGCTGCGGAGTGAGGTGGAGAGTCTCGCTCGGGCCAGGGAGGAGTCAAGCCGGGATGCCAATCACTTCCGGTCAGCGGTAGAGTTACTGGGCAGGTAAGAGGAGAAGTCTGGGGTCCCCTGAGCTGTGCTTTCCAAACTGCCCAAGGTTTGGGGTGGTGGGTGGGTGGGAGAGGCTCGCTCTGTCTTTCTGGGTGAGCCGTGGGATGCCTTGCTTTGTTCTGACCAAGGCTTCCCAAAAGCACGAAGCAGACTCCTTGTCCCAGCAAAACCCCTTTTTATTAAGCTAATGTGAATTGCTCTCATTCACATCGAGCAAAGTCCTGGCAAACAGTCTTTCAAGGTTGAATTTACAACCACAGACCTTATCAGGCTTTGGAGAGCTGCCAGGCCGATATCTTCCAAATGCAAGAAAAGACTTGGCAAAGAGTCTCTTGAGAGTCACGAACAGATCTTCGCACTAATGAAATGAACTAATTGCCTCCTGCAAACTCCACTCCCCTCTCGCTCCTCTTTATTCCCTATGGGAGGGGCCATTCACTGTCCACCTGGGCTTTACTCCTGAGTCGGCCCTTGTTCTTTGGTTGTTCCCTTCTCCTGGCAGCTCTGTGCATGCGCACACTGGGAACAGGCTCCAGCTGTTCTTCTGCCCCACTGATGTCCGACTCTGAAGGCAGCTGACAACTGTCAGACGGCCCTGGCCCCCTATTTGCCTTCGACGCAGAGCCCTCATCAGAGCCTTCCCCAGACTCCAGGACTGGCCCATGTTCCTCCCCAACCTCCTCACTGTCCGAGTCTGCCGCCAAGTCTGCTGGCTGCTGGTGGGCCACAACATGCTTAGGGCCTGTGTTTGTGCTCGGAAATTGTGCTTCGCCCGTTAATGCAGACTGAAGGCTCTCAAGAGTAACAGATTTCCACTCCCTTTTCCTTCCACCTTTTTGAGGTGATGCTGCACTGTAAATTCAGACTGAGAAAGTTATTCCTTCCTTGGGAGCATTACTCAAACGCTACAGTTTGCTCTCTAGTGGGTCTAAATCAGGGGTGTCAAACTCAAGGCCAGGGGGCTGGATCCGGCCCACAGAGTGCTTAGATCTGGCCTGCAGAGCTGCCCTGGAAACAGCGAAGAACCGGCCTGTGGGGCCTCTGCCAGGTAAAAGGGAGCTCGGGAGGGCCACTTGCAGCCCTCCTAGGCTCTTGTTTTCGCTGGCAGAGGGTTGCAGGAGGAGGCCATCACAGCCAAAAACGGAGCCCGTTTTTGCTGGCAGAGTGCTCGGGCCACCACAGGCGCCCCCGACATGAGTGACGTTGAGCTGCTC
The DNA here is from genome assembly GCF_029215685.1 of Pituophis catenifer annectens. Classification (NCBI taxonomy): domain Eukaryota; kingdom Metazoa; phylum Chordata; class Lepidosauria; order Squamata; family Colubridae; genus Pituophis; species Pituophis catenifer. The sequence goes on along the minus strand of NW_027256898.1, from coordinate 7,376,052 downwards.
CCACTCACCCACCTCCACCCCCCGAGGTCAAACACAACCCTGATGCAGCCCTCAATGAAATCAAGTTTGACACCCTAGAACGGGGGACAGCAACCTGCGGCTCTGGAGCCGCATGTGGCGCTTTCGCCCCTCTGCTGCGGCTCCCTGTCACTCAAAATATGCGTTGCAACAGCCAATGTGCGACACCCGCCGGCACGTGATTTATTGAGCTTTTCAACCCCCGGTAGGCCAACCATGGATACATCCAAGAAAAGAAAAATTTCAGAAGAAAACATAACGTTTAATTCAACTACATAGGCTAGTTTTGTGGCCGCTCAAGAAATAGTCAGGCACGGTTTTGTGGCTCCCGGTGTTTTCTTTTCTGTGGGGAAACGGGTCCAAATGGCTCTTTTGAGTGTTTAAGGTTGTAGACCCTTAATTTGCTTTATTCCAAGAGCGGGCATTTTTGCAACGTTGGTGGCTAATTAGCGGTGAAGCCTGTGTGCCACCCGCTGTCCTCTCCGCTAAAAGCATAATTTGGGCTGCAGCGGCTTCAGAGCCCCCCCTCCTCCAAAATAGGCTCTCTGTGATGACCCTTCAAGCAGAGGCATCGGCGAGAGGCTCAAAAAACGTGGCCGCTGGTAGCTGGCCTGCTCTTCCTCTCCTTTCGAGAGGCCTCGGGAAGGGCAGAGCTGCCTTGACCTCTTCTCTGCTGTGCTCCCACAAGGCTGTGGTTGTTTCCCCCCTCCCACCCCCCGCCCCAAATCAGTGAGAAGTTGTCCTTGGAGAAGAGCCTCCGGGCTGTGGAGCAGGAAGTGGAAGAGCTGCGTCAAGAGAAGGAGAAACTGCAGCTGACCAGCAGCGACCTCCAGCACCACCGCAATGCCCTGGAGGAGGAAAGGGAAGACCTCCTGAAGGATCGAGAGCGTGCCTGGAAGGAAGTGGAACAGAGGTAGATGGGGGGCTGGGTTGGAAGCCCCCTATCCAGCCAGAGGTGGAGAGGCTTTGTTCAGGGCTCAGTACCCCCCCCCCCCCGGCTAAGCTGATGGTGGGGCATTGAGTAGGGAAGCTACGGAGGAGTCCCAACTCCAAGAGTTTCAGCAGGAGGAGCCCCGAAGGACGGGGGGGTGGGGGGACTCTGGCCTGCCCTCCTCTGGGCTTGTCTATCTCAGGTATTCAGAGCCTGTTGCGTTCAGCCGGGGCCCCTGTGGTCCCTCCTCTCTCTGCCCTGCTGACAGCCACAAGCAGCTGGAGCACCTGGAGGCCGCCAAGTCTAGTCTGAAGAACGAGCTGGTGCTGACGAAGGAAGCCCTCAGCCATGCGACTCTGGAGAAGGAGGTGTTGGAAGAGGAGAAGGCCAAAGCAGCTGAAGCTCTGGCCAAGGCAAGGCGCCCGCTGGAGGTTCAGGACAGGGAGGGAGCAGGTTATGTGTTGGGCCCACCTTGGCTGGAGCAATAGCAATAGCACTTAAGACTTATATATTGCTTTACGGTGCTTTTACAGCCCTCTCTTAAGCGGTTTACAGAGTCAGCCTCTTGCCCCCAACAATCTGGCTCCTCATTTTACCCACCTAGGAAGGATGGAAGGCTGAGTCAACCTTGAGCCGGTCAGGATTGAACTGCTGGCAGTGGGGCAGAGTTAGCCTACAATACTGTATTCTAATCATTGGGGAAGGAAGGAGGAAAGAAAGGAAGGAAAATAGTAATAGCACTTAGACTTATATACTGCTTTACAGTTCCTTCTAAGCTGTTTACAGAGTCAGCCCTATTGCCCCCAACAATCTGGGTCTTCATTTGACCCACCTCAGAAGGATGGAAGGCTGAGTCAACCTTGAGCCTGGTGGGATTTGAACTGCCAAATTGCAGTCAGCCGGCAGTCAACAGAAGGAGCCTGCAGTTCCGCACTCTAACCACTGTGCCACCGAGCAAGGGGACTGCTTGCCAGCAGCCCTGGCCTCGGCCCCAGGATGCCCTTAGTCCTGAAGCCGGTTGTGGCCTTCATGCGAAGAGGCTCCTGTTTGCCACCGTTGCGTTCTTCCTCCCATCTAGAACGAGGGGAGCCGGGCCGAGCTGGAAGTCGCTCTGAACCGGCTGAAGGCCGAGGAGGCCTCCATGCGCGATTCCCTTGCCAAAATGAGTGCCCTCAACGAAGGGCTGGCGCAAGACAAAACGGAGCTGAACCACATCCTCATCCAGGTTAGGGGGCTGCGAGTGGTGAGTGAGGCTGGGGGAGTTGCGGGGAGGAATTGCCCTGCATCCAGAACTGTTGCAGGGTCACGCCCGAGTCTCCCTTGCCTGTTTTGTGTGCGATGCAGAAGCCAAAGGTCAGGCCCTGTAGCCTTTGCTGAGGGGACCATAGATGGCCCTCGGCACAGAGTGTCCCATGCTCTGCAGTGGCTTCAAGGGGAACGGGGCAGACAGGGTGGGATGGGACGGGAAGAGCCAGGCTCTTTCCCCTGGGAAAATGCCAAGGGTGGTGCGGGTGGGAGGAGCAGCAGCAGTACCTGCCATCCCTCACAGTGGCCTTGGGCATCTCCTTTGGGCAGCTGGAGGAGGAGAAGGCATGTCTGCTGAGCAGGAAGCAGGAGGCGGAGCTGGAGAAGGCCTGCATCCGGGACGACCTGGCCCGCTTGGTGCAGGAGAAGCTGGAGCTCGACTCGGAGCGGCGAGGCCTGGGCCATTCCCTGCAGGCGGTGGAGCAGAGCCAGGAGGCCCTGGAGCAGGAGCTGCTGGCCCTGCAGGGGGAGAAAGGGCAGCTCCAGGAACAGCTGGAGCAGGTAGAGAGCAGCTGCAGGGATCTCGGATCGAGGGGCCTTTTGTTCAGAGCAGAACCCTGTTCCCCTTCACCCTTCTCGGTTGCCCTATAGGAAGGACTTTGGTTGGGGGTTGAAATCTTGCAAAACCTGCCTAACAGGCATTCCATGCAGGGGCCAAACTGCTTTAAGGGAATCCTTAGCTGGACCTGAGTCGCTTGATGGTTCTGTGCTGAACAGTATTTGCCACATGCATGCCTTCCTTCCTTCATTCCATTCTCTGATCCCAGTTGCCCACAAGCTTTAAGGGTTTTGTCTTGCTGGGAGGTGGTTTATCCTCTGGCTCGCATGGGCGGGCACCAACTTGGCAGAGCCTTGGCAACAACCCTCTGGCCTTTCTCCCTCCGTCCTCAGCTGTCCCGCCAACGGAACGCAGCCGGCAAGGAGCTGAGCCAGGCGTGCCAAGAGCTGGAGCGCCAGAAGGAATCTGCGCTCCGGGTGGCCCAGGAGAAGGAGACGCTGATGAAGGAGAAAGCCGGGCTGACGGTACAGGTGGCCGCCTTGGAGCGGGAGAACCACTGCCTGCTGGAGGAGCTCGCTGGCCTCAGGTGGGTGCCCGAGAGGCTCTCTGGGTGATGGTCACAAAAGGCACGCCAGTGTGCTCGCAACCCCATAATGGCGTGGCAGCTCCTGCGCTCGGGCTGACAGAAGAGCGAGGAGGAGATCGGGACAGTTCTGTTGTGGCCCGGATCGGATCGGATCTGATCTGGCAGCCGATTCGGACAGTGAGGAGGTTGGGGGGGAACATGGGCCAGTCCTGGAGTCTGGGGAAGGCTCTGATGAGGGCTCTGCGTCGGAGGCAGAGAGAGGACCAGGGCCCTCTGACAGTTATCAGCTGCCTTCGGAGTCGGACATCAGTGAGGCAGACGAACAGCTGGAGCCTGCTCCCAGTGTGCGCATGCGCAGAGTTGCCAGACGAAGGGGACAGCTAAAGAACAAGGGTCGACTTGGGAGTAAGGCCACAGGTGGACGATGAACAGCCCCTCCCAGAGGGAATAAAAGAGGAGCAACAGGGGAGTGGAGTTTGCAGGAGACAATTAGTTCATTCCTGCATTCTTGCCAATGAAAGATATCGGCCTGGCCACTCTCCAAGCCTGATAAAGGTCGGCAGTTGTGAACTATCTTGAAAGACGGCTGGAGAGGAAAGACTTTTTGCTGGAGAGGAATTCACTTGTCAATTAAATAAAAGGAGTTTATCGGGACGAGGACTCGGCTTCATGCTGCTGGGGAAGCCTAGGGCAGAACAAGTTCCCGCTGTTCTTTCTCCTTTCTCAAAGGATGACGGTTGGCCAGAATCAGGTCTCGGGGGGGGCGGTTCTTCCTGCAGCCACGCAGTAGCCGAAGGCCTTTTCTGTCCTGGGGAAGCAGACCTGGGCTCAGCGTGCATCATTATCCACCGGTCCCGGTTGACTAGCACGCCAACGAGTACTGGTGGGGGTAGCTTAACCCTCAAGCTGCAGATGGAAGGCCTGACTGCAAAGACAATGAGGCTTAGCCTAGCCCCCTCCCCTCACAACCTGATCGGGGCGATCCTTGTTCTGGCTAGATCTGGAAAGGACTCCCTGGAAGCCTCGCTCTTTGAGACCCAGCAAAGATTGGCCCACCTGGACACCCGGAGGGAGCAGCTGGAAACGGGCAGCCAGAGCTTGTTTCTGGCCAAAGAGGCCTTGCAAGGTACTGGGAGATGGAGGGGAATGGAGGAGTGCTTTCCTTCCATCCCTTCTTGGGGAGAAGGAAGATGGGGTCTTTTAGTGGAGCGTGGACCTACTCGGAGACCCCCTTTATCTGCCTCCAGCCCAGGAGAGGGAGCTGTGGCCAGGGGACAACTGACCCCCAGGTGGGCCGGGTACCAGAATCTCCCCTTCTCCTTTGCATGTAGCCTGTTTTCCCGAAAATAAGACCCAACCAGAAAATAAGCCCTAGCATGATTTTTTTCAGGATGCTCATAATATAAACCCTACCCCAAAAAATAAGCCCTAGTTAAGATAGTCAGCAGATGGAGGCATTTAGTACTGTATTTCCCCCAAAATAAGACCTAACCAGAAAATAAGCCCTAATTCGTCTTTTTGGACCAAAAATTAATATAAGACCTGGTCTTATTTTGGGGGAAAGACGGTAATCGTGGCCCTTGATCCTTGGGCAGAGGGGTTGGCAGGGCACCCCTTCTTCGCAGCCCCCCCCTCAAACTTTATCTGTCTTATCTTACCCTGCTCTCCCCCCTCCCTCCCCTGCCCCCCCCACCAGCGGAGCTTGCAAACGTCCACAAACAGATGGAGACGGAGGTGAGCCGCCTGGAGAGGGACAAGGAGCTCATGGCCCAGAACCGGGCCTTGGCGGAGCAGGAGGCCCAGGCCGCCCGGAGGAACATGCAAGCTGCCCAGGTGGAGGTCGAGCGACTCCAGCGAGAGAAGGTAGCATGGAATCCGGGCCTTGGGCTGAGGCGGGAGGACTGTCGGAGGGAAGTCCCTACGGGAGAGGGGCTTCCAACAGGAATGCTGTTCTGGCCCTGCAGCCTCACGGCTTTCTCCACATGGGAAGGAGATAGGTGCAGTGGAGAAATTGTGGGAGAGGCCAGGGACTCTCTGTCCAGTCTCGGGATGGAGCAGGTGATGCCTCCTGGGCACTTCCCTCCTCTGTGCACTCTTCCTCTCTCCCTCCCTCTCTCCTCTCTCTCTCTCTCTCTCTCCCTCTTTCTCTCTCATATCTCTCTTTCTTATCTTTCTCTCTTATCTCATCTCTCTCCCTCCTTTCTCTCTCCCCCTCTCTCCCTCCTCTCTCCCCCCTTTCCCTCTCATCCTTCTTTCTTATCTTTCTCATCTCATCTCTCTCCCTCCTCTCTCATCTTTCTCTCATCTGTCTCCCTCTCTCATCTCTCTCTTGCTCCCTCCCTCCTCTCACTCGCTCCCTCCCTCCTCTCTCATCTCTCTCTCATCCCTCTCTCTTATCTGTCTCTTTCATCTTTTTCTCTCATCTCATCTCTCTCCGTCCTCCTCCCTCCTCTTTTTCTCATCTCTCTCTCTCCCTCTCATCTTTCTCATCTCTCTCGCTCTCACCCCTCTCTTTCTTATCTTTTTCTCTCATCTCTCTCTCTCTCTTGTCTGGGCAGGAGGCGCTGCGGCAGGAGCAGGAGGCCGAGCGGGACCAGCTGAGGCACCAACTGAGGCAGGAGCGGGAGGATCTGCTGGCCCAGCACGAGGCCGAGAAGGAGGAGCTGAGCGTGGAGGTGTCTGCTCTGCAGCGGGAGCGGGATGAGGACCTCCTGCTGGCGGAGAACGAGAAGCAGCAGGTGAGGAGGAGAGCCCCTTGGGCACAGTGGGGGGCCCTGGGGTAACGGAGGCTGCCGAAGGGAAGGTTTTTCTGGGGAACGGAGACAATCCCTTGCTGGGATTAGGAAGAGGGGAGAAATGCCAATACCCCTCCCCCCCTTCACCCTGTGCTTTACAACCAGCAGTGACGTAAGTGCTGTTGAAGAAAGAGATAACATGTTGGCTAGAAGCCTTCAAGGGGGCTGGGAGCACACGTCATGAGACCAGAGCAAACTCCTAGCTGGTATAAACAGAGGTCTGAATCCCCCATTGGGAGCATCACTGGCCGCCAGCAGCTGGTCCTCCCCTATTTGGAGGTGTGGTGGTTGCGGGGTGCTTTTCTGTCCCAGCTGGGGAAGCTCCTTAGGTGACCTTGACCTTCTCCCTCCCCAGGCACTCTCTGTGAAAGACTCGGAGAAGGCCGTCCTCCTGGAGAAGCTCCTGGCCACCCAGCAGAGCTTGGCCAACATCACCCTGGAGCTAGAAAGGCAGAAGCGCGAGAGCCGTAGCTGCCAGGAGCAGGAGCGGGTAGGGGGACTGGCGGGCCCTGGAGCATCGCCCCAGGGTAGGGCAGAGCCCTTATCTGCCAACAGATGACATTCTGTGCCCAGAAAGGGCATTTCCCCTTCCTTCCTTCCTTCCTTCCTTCCTTCCTTCCTTCCTTCCTTCCTTCCTTCCTCCCTCCCTCCCTCCCTCCCTCCCTCCCTCCCTCCCTCTTCTTTCCTTTCCTCCCTCCCTCCCTTCTTTCCTTCCCTTTCTCCTTCCTTCCTTCCTCCCTCTCTCCCTCCCTCCCTTCTCCCTTCCTCCCTTCCCCTTCCTTCCTTCCTCCCTCCCTCCCTCTGGGCAACTGGTGGGTTGAATTAGGAGCAGGGGTCTGCATGGCCTCTTCTGTCTCGCACTGGTTCTTTATGTGTGTGTGTTGGTTCCTAAGCAGGCATGAAACTAACTGATGGACTTTTTCTATGTTTAACCAGAACACCACCAGTGCTTTGAATGCGGAGCTGCGAAATCTGCGTTCTCAGTTGGAAGAGGCCATCGTAGGGCACAAACGAGAGGCAAAGAGCCTGCAGGACCAGGCCAGGGACCTGGCAAAGCAGCGGGAATCTGCCCTCTGCGAGGTGAGGGGCCACAGTCAGCAGGGAGGAGAGTGCCTGAGTGCCGTAGAGGCTGGCAGGCAGGCAGGGAGGGAGGGAAGGGCTGCGTTTGTAGATGCTCAGCTGCAGACCTTCAGCCTGAGGTTAGCCTGCAGATGTTGCGTGCCGCAGAAACAGAAAGGGAATCCCACTGTTTAGGTGGAGGAGCTAAAGACGCGGCTGCAGCTTCTGGAGGATGCTCGGGAACTGATCCGCCGAGAACTGGGGGAGGCCCATCGCAAGGTGCGCGAGGCCCAGGAGGCCTGCGATCTCCAACGTAAGGAGGCGGCAGACCTGCGCCGTGGCCTGAACGATGAGGCCAAGGAGAAGGAGGCCTTCCAGAAGTCCAACACGGAGCTACGGATGGCCCTAAAGCGGGCTGAGAGCGAGCGCATCAGGTAGGGCCTGAGTTGAGTCCCGAGGCTGCCGTTAACACCGGCCGCACGCATCATGCCTCTAGGCGACTGGCGTTAAAGCGGCATTACGGCGTTTCGACTGGAGACTACTTCCCCACGCTTCTGAAACTTCCAGCGGTTTCCGTAGCCCGGTCTGGAGCCACTTTCTTTGGAAACAGGATGGGCTCACAATTTCCCCACTAAAGAAGGTTCTTGTTTTTTTTTTTGTTGTTTTTTTGTTTTAAAAATCCGTTTCCAGTTTGAAGCGCGCGACTGAGGAGAAGGACCAGAAAATTTCAGTCTTGGAGGAGGCCCAAGCAGCTGCCGGCAAGGAGACCACAGACGTGCGTAGCAGCCTCCAGGAGGTGGAGCAGTCGCGGTTGGAGGCCCGTAGGGAGTTGCAGGAGCTGCGGAGACAGGTGTGGGGTGCAGACAAGAGGGGGCCTGGCTAGACAGACCCCGCAAGGGTTGGGGATCTCTGGCAGGGAGGGAGGGAGGGGCAGGGGAGTTCCCAAGGCTAGACCCCTCTGGATGGTTTTTTTTTCCGTCTCTCATCCCCTCGTAAGTTACTCCTTTCGGTTCTGCTTTGCCTTCCTTTCCATCTGGAGGTGGGGGGCTTTAGTAGCAATAGCAATTAGACTTATACCACTTCACAGTGCTTTATAGCCCTCTCTAAGCGGTTTACAGAGTCAGCCTCTTGCCCCTGACAATCTGGGTCCTCATTTGACCCACCTCGGAAGGATGGAAGGCCGAGTCAACCTTAAGCCTGGTGAGATTCGATCTGCCAAACTGCTGGCAGCCGGTGATCAGCAGAAGTAGCCTGCAGTACTACACTCTAGCCTCTGCACCACCGCAGCTCTTTGGTCCCTCCTACAAAATGCCTTCGGAGGACTCGCTTTCCTCCCTGCCCTGCCCATTGTGTTCCCCCCACTCCCTCACAAGCCTCTTGGCCCTGTCTTTTTTCTCAGATCAAGATGCTCGACAGCGAAAACAGCAAGAAGAACAAAGAGGTAGCCGAGCTCCAGGCCCGGGTTGCCCTTGACGAACAGCGAGAGGAGGAGAGCCGGCGGGAATCCTTCGGCCTCAAGCAGAAGATTGTGGAGAGTGAGGCCGGCCGGGAGTCGGCCCGGAAAGAGGTGAGGCTGACTCCGAGTTTAGTTCCAGCTGAGCTAGTTCCAGCTGTTCTGACCTAGGCTTCCCAAGAGCATGAAGTGGACTCCTTGTCCCAACAAAAAACCCTTTTTGTTAAGTGACTGTGAATTCCTCTCATTCACATCCAGCAAAAGTCTTTCAAGGCAGAATTTACAGTCACAGACCTTATATGGCTTGGAGAGCTGCCAGGCTGATATCTTCAAAACTTGGCAAGGAGTCTCGGAGAGTCATGAACTAATTGTCTCCTGCAAACTCCCCTCCCCTTTCACTCATTTTTATTCCCTGTGGGAGGGGCCATTCACCATCCACCTGTGGCTTTACTCCTGAGTCGGCCCTTGTTCTTTAGCTGTTCCCTTCGTCTGGCAGCTCTGTGCATGCGCACACTGGGAACAGGCTCCAGCTGTTCTTCTGCCCCACTGATGTCCGACTCCGAAGGCAGCTGACAACTCCCAGATGGCCCTGGCCCCCTCTCTGCCTCCGACACAGAGCCCTCATCAGAGTCTTCCCCAGGCTCCAGGACTGGCCCATGTTCCTCCCCAACCTCCTCACTGTCTGAGTCTGCCACCAGCTCCGCTGGTCACTGGCGGGCCACAACACTCCCAAGGCGGGCTTCTCTCTCCGGCCTAAGATTACCAAGAAAGGAGGACTGTGGCTCTCACTGTCCATTGTGCCCTTAGGATGTGCCCATCTGGATTCAGCTGAGCAGGGTTTAGTGCTGGCCACCTCCTGGCCGCCTCTGTAGTATCCAAAGGCCTCTCCTTTCAGCTCCACAACCTGCAGCGGAAGCTTATGGACCTGGAGCAGGAGTCGCGCCTACGGGAGAAGGGGCTGTTGGGGAGCCTGGAGGAAGCCCGCGTCACTGAGAAGAAGCTGCTAGACGACGCCCGCAACCTGGAGATCAAGCTGGAGAAGGCCCAGGTGGAGGGGGCCGAACTGGGCCTGAGGCTGAGCGCAGCCGAGGGTCGTGCCCAGGGCCTGGAAGTGGAGCTGGCCCGCCTTGAGGGGCTGAAACGAGAGGCGGAGTACAAGCTGGGTAGACTTCACTCGGCCCTCCGACGGACCCTGGGGGTCAGCCGCAGAGGCCGTGTCCCCGGACCGAGGGTCAGCGGTGGCTCCCCGAAGATACTTTTCTCCCCTCCCAAAGGTAGCGCTCTCTCTCTCTCTCTCTCTCTCTCTGACGTCTGCTTTAGGTCTCTAGTGCTGGGCAGGCGACATCTGTGTCCTCTTGTCTCTCTGCAGGAACCTCTACCGCTGAGGGGCCCAACAGCAGCCCCGCCTCGTTGGCCAGCGGCCCATTCTCCCTCCCCCTCTCACCGGAGCGCCCTCCGTCTCCCAGCCAAGCCGGGCAGCTGGTGGCAGACATCGACCCGGAAGTGGTTCAGAACGTGTTGCGAGACTTCCTGGAAGAGCTGAGGGAGGCTCAGCAAGAGCGGGTATGAGGAGAGGAGTTTTGTCCAGCTGCAGTGGTGAACCCCCCCACCCCAAGAAACCCACCCTTAGTCTGCATTTTCTTCTTGTCTTTCGGGATCCAGGATGAAGCTCGTTCCCAGCTGGGTGGCCTGAAGTGTCAGCTGGCCGAGACAGAGGCCCAGCGTGACCTGGCCAGCAGCCGTGTGCAGCAGCTGCAGAAGCAGGTGGCCGCGTGCGAGGAAGGTTAGCTTTCTTCTCTCTTCCCAGGAAATATACTGTATTTTTTGGAGTAAAAGACGCTCTGGACTATAAGACGCACCTACCTTTTTTGGTGAGGAAAACAAGAAAAAGAAATCTGCCTCTGCCTCCCAGCAATTTTGCCTCATTGCAGCAAACAGCAAATATCCTGCTTTACTTTCATTTTCGTTTTCAGCATAGCTTGGTTAGCACAAGAACATCTGCTCCCAGCAATTTACTCCTTGCAGCAAGCAGCAGCGGCCTGCGCAAAACAGCTGACAACAAAACAGCTGAGAGTCAGGAGGCTGATCCAATCAACTTGTGCTAATTAGGCTGTGCTGTAGCTGAAACAAGCTGTTTCTTCTTGCTGCAAGGAGGTAAACTGTTGGAAGGCAGAGGCCAAAGGGTGGGGACCAGTGGGTGGGCTACATTTGGTGTATAAGATGCACCTAAATTTTCACCCCCTTTTAGGAGGGAAAAAGGTGCATCTTATACTCCGAAAAATATGGTAAGTGGCTGTGCTTCTGAACAGAGAAGCTGGGGGCAAACACTTCCTTCCATGCTTCGTTTGTTCTGGAGACAGCTTTTCTCACTGGATACTTCCAGAAAGAAGAAGAGAATAAGCAAAACCCTTTTTCTTCAGAATAAATACGTGTCAGTTTTGTAAAGGCAGTTTTTTTTTTTTAATTTAAAAAAAAAGTTGTAAAGAAAGCACAGCGGCCCTCGGCTGGAGCATTTGGCAGCCGAGGCAGAATGGTTGACATCTTCCCCTTGGAGGGGCTCCTTCTTTCGCTTTGTGCCATTGAGGCTTGGCCCATGGGACACCGGAGCTGCCCTCCTTTCCCACAGAAAGGGTAAGACAGCCCCGGGGAGCCCATTCCTGAGCGCAGGTGTCCGTTCCTTCTGTAGAGAGGCGCAGTCTGGATGGGAAGCTGACGGGGGCCCAGACGGCTTTGATGCTTCAGGAGGAGACCCTGCGCTGGAGTGAGCGAGAGCGCAAGGCCCAGGCAGAGAAGCTGGCTGTGCTGGAGCACGACTTGCAGGCGGCCTCAAGCGAGCGGAGGGCCACGCAGGTGGGTGTGCAGGGGAACCAGGTTCCTCTTTAGAAACCAGAAAAGGAAAGGGTGGAGGTGAAAGAACCCATCCCAGCTCTGTCTCCTGAATTCCCAAGTTCAAGGACCAGCCCGCTGAGCCGAGGAGATGGCAGCAAAGCTGGCCGTGCTCCCTGCAGACCTCACCTGTTTCCCAGCCGGCCACCTCTGGATCAGCTCAGCCTGTCCCTGCTGGGCAAGTCGGAAACAATTATGATCACTTTTTCCACCTTATCGCTTGTTCCAGGAGAAACTTAGCAAGATGAAGGCCAACGAAGCCAAGCTGGAGGTGGACAGACGACGGCTGAGAGACTCCTTGGGCAGTTCAGAGAGCCGTAGCACCAAACTGGAGCTCCTGCGGCGGTCACTGGAAGGGGAACTGCAGCGGGCCAAGGTGGTGCTGAGTGACCGCGAGGCTGAGCTCCAGCTTCTTCAGGAGCGCGTCGCCCTCATGCAGAGGCAGGTGAGGTCCTGTGTGACCACAGGGGCCTCAGCACGACCGTCCCCGGGCCCAGCCCTATCCCCTTGATGGAAGAGCACAGAGAGGAGCCTTAGGCTGCACTGCTGCCAGCCAGTCTTATTTTGGCTCATTCCCGCGACACCAGGTGACTGAGAGCGAGGCAAGAGCCGGTGCGCTGCAGCACTCCTTGGACCAACTCAACCTCTCGCTGGCCAAAGCTGCCGATTCTGAGACTTCCCTGAAGGAGAAGGTGCAGGGACTGACTGCCACCTTGTCCGAGAGCCAGAGCAGCTCCGTCTCAGCCCAGGAGAAGCTGCTGCAGTTGCAGAAGGCCCTGGCAGCTGGGGCGCACGAGCAGAGAGTCTTGCAGGTGGGTGTGTTTTGGGTGGAAAGACCGGGGCCCCACTGGTAGCGCCTTCCTTCACCAAAGGTGCTCATTGCTCTGCCGAGAGAGATGGGCCCCCATCCATCCATCCATCCATCCTATATCCCTTCAGGAGCGACTAGACGCAGCCCGACATGCCCTTTTGGAAGCAAAGAAGCAGAACGGAGCACTTTCGGAGCGCCTCCAAGCCCTAAAGGAGCAGCAGGCCGAGCTGGAGCTGCAGAAGGAGCAGCTAGAGGGGCTGGGGAGACAGCAGGAAGAAGTGAGTCACTTGAGCCCACAGCGATGCCCCTGGTTTTCCTCGCCATGAGGAAGCAGACCCACGAGGCCAGAGCCTGAGGTCCGGGGGGGCCGAGATGCCTCCTGGGCGTTCCTAAAGAGCTGGTTTCATTCCCGGGATCAGCATGCAGTGGCGAGTTGTGCCTGGAAACTCGCCCTCCCATGCCCTCTTCTCCCTGCCTGCAGCTGCTGCGCCAACGCCAGGAGGGGGAGGCAGTGGCCCTGCGGAAGCTCCAGAAGGTGCAAGAGGACCGGCGCCTGCTCCAGGAGCGCCTGGGCAGTCTGCAGAAAGCCCTGGCCCAGCTAGAGAGCGAGAAACGGGAAGCTGAGCGCCTGTCCCTGCGCCTGGAGAAGGAGAAGGGCGCCCTGCGGAGGACCTTGGACAAGGTCAGTCATGCTGCTTTGGAGGAAGCGAGAGAGGAGAGGCCTTGGTGAGGCCTGGAGGGGACCAAGAGCAGGTTTCCAGAGGGGAGGGAATGAACTGGGCACAGGGGCTCAGTTAACTGAGGGGCTCCCACAGAGTGTTTTTTTCCGCTAAATCCTCTCCTGCTGGGTGTGCGAGTCGTGGGGGCCTTTGTGCCGCAACTGAGGCGTGGTGCGATTGCTAGGTGGAGCGCGAGAAGCTGAAGACTCATGAGGACTCGGTGCGGCTTTCGGTGGAAAAGGGGCGCCTGGATCGTTCCCTCACGGGTGCAGAGCAAGAGCTGATGGGAGCCCAACAGCAGATACGGCAGCTGGAGGTAACGGTGGCCACGAGGTCTCTGCCAGTACCAAATGCATCCTGCCCTCTGGATGCCTCGAAGGCGTGGGTGTCTCAGCCCTCGCTAGCTTCCTGAATAGGAACGGGAGGGGCCCTCCGCTCCCTGGCCTGCTGGAGGAAAACCATGAGCAGCTCCCACGGGCTCCCCAAAGGACAACGCTGGCCCAGGTGGAGACTTGAGAGGGAAAACAGGCGGGACAGGGCTAGTGGGCATCTCCTTGAGGGAGCCAGATGGACATTAATACTGACATTCCCTCGGCTGAACTAGACGCAGGTGGCAGAGCTGGAGCAGGCCCGGGGAAAGAAGCCCCTTTGCAAAGCGGCTGTCCTACAGCGGCAGGAGGGTGAGCACCTGAGCGGTTCCCATCATCCTGGAAGCAAAGGGTTGGAAGAGCAGGTGAGTTCCCTCCCTCTTGGGGACTCTGGCCCAGCTGCGGTGCTGCTGCCCCTGGACCCCCTCGCCTGGATACTGAAGAGGCCTTTCTCCCCCTCCCCATTCAGATCTCGACTCTGAAGGAGCAGCTGCAGCAAGACACCCAGAAGGGGCAGCTTTATTTCCCAGCTTCCCCTCTCTTTTCCGGACACTAGCTGTGGCGGCAGACATGCAGAGGGAGCCGAGTCCCACATCTCTAAAAGAGTGCCACGGCAAGAGGGGCCACTGACCTCCGATCCTTCAGATTCACACGCGGCTTAAGGTAGTGCGAACTACTCCTTTTTTTTTTCCCCTAAGGCCTCGGTTGTCTGAACAGTTTTGTTACTTCTCGGATCCAAACTGAATGAGAAGGAGAATTTGTTCCCCATAAAGATGACCGAAAAAAAGCCCCCGGTGGAAACAAGCGGCAATCCATGCCGGACTGGTGCCAGAAGGCTCCATTCCTTCCCTGGTGGAGAACGAGGGGTATCTGAGCAGGTCTTGGCCTGGTCTCTGGCCGGGGAGAGAGAGTCCCCCACCCTCCATTGCTGGGAGCAGCGTTTGTGTCCCAGGATGGGCCGAAGGCATTGGAGCTCCTCAACCAAGGATTTTTTAAAAAATTTAACCGTAGATCCTAATCAGGTGCGTATTTTTCTCTGTCGGGGCTCTTTATGTAGCAGCCAATCAAGGAAAGTAGAAAGTCATTTTTTTTATATATCCGCGGAATTGTTGATTTTCCAGGCTTTGCTCCTGGTCCTCATTATGTAGACGGGGAATAGTTTGTAATGAAAGACTTGAGCGTTTCCCCCCTTCCTCCTCCCCCCCCCAATTCTATTTGGAAGGGTCGTGAAAACCCAGAGAGGAGGGGGTCCCGTAGCTCCACCATCTCCTGCCAGAAAAAAAATGGACTTAAATGAATCAAATTGTAACATGTTTGGTCTATTTATTTTTTAAATCGTTTTGTAGAAAAAGGGGTGGGGGGGAAGAACGGTCCGTACAAAAAATATAACTTGCAATTACAAGACAATAAACCCAACTGGTAGCTCATGTGACGGTCGGCATTTCTGGAGGGACGAGGTTGGGTCCCTGTTGAGAGACTCCTGCCGTGTCATGCCTGAGCAGCCCTGCAGGTGTGTCACTGCTGCGGCAGGGAAGGGGGCCAAGAAGGGCTGCTGTTCCTCTGGGCACGAACCAGGGGCATCATCCGTGGTCCAGAAGCGCCTCCCGTCCACTGCCACGACCCCTTTCCCTGCTCAGCAGCCGCCACAACTCCGAGCACAAGAGGTGGCCATAGTCTGGCAAAGGCCGCTGGTCGCCATGATGCCGCACTTGGAGAATCTGTCGCGACAGAGGTCGGCTGAGGGGGGAGAGAGGCAGGAGGGGAGCCACCATCAGGAGTTAGAATCCCCACATTTCCTTCTCCATACACAAACGCACAGACCCGTCCCCCAAGTTTTAGGCAAAGCTGTCCCCAACTGCTGCTGGGAAGCAGTGTCCTGAAACGGCTGCCCCTGTAACCTTCGCGACCGGTGGGCCCAAAGGCCCCTTCCATCTTTGTGCGTACCTCTTAGGAGTTCTTCATGAGCGCAAACCGTACGGACGCAGATCTCCTTATTGATCACGTAGACCCTACGGAGGCTGAAAGCGGAAAAGGCCAGACAATGTCTCCCTTTCCACACCACCTCACCACGACCGACCCTCCACTGGAAGGAAGCCTGGAAGCTGCATTAAAACATGCCCCCCCTCCCAACCCCCCCCCCACTGGTGCGCCTGAATCGGCAGGCAGCCTCCCTCCCCTCTCCCGCCTGCAAAGCTTTCCGTAGGATCGGCTGCAGCGTTTCCTGCAGGGACATTGCAAGCACACCAGCACCCTCCCAAGTCTACATGGGAACCTCGCCTGCCGTGGGGAGAGAAGCTTGTGGTAGAATGCTCCGCCGGGGGGGTGTGAGTGAGCGGGTGGGGAGATAGGTTTGGTCCTGATCCAATTGCAGCCCCTCACCTGTAGAAGCAGATCTCATTCAGACACTGTTTGCAAGGCTTGTAAATGGAATACAGCCTGGTGCAGGGGTACTGCTCCTCTTGGCAGTCTGGAGACCCAAGAACAAGACAGGGAAGGGGGGGGTCTCCATTCAGTCCCAAGAGTCTTTAGCTTGCTTTGCACCCGCCCTCTCCCCAGCCGCGTAGGCCCGGGAGCAGTAGCCGCCTCCTCTGTGACAAGAGGAAGGAACCCGGCGGCACCGAAACCAACTTGTTCGTTGCAGACCTCAGGAAGAGGGACTGATTTCAGAGCTGGCGAATCTCTTACCAAGGGGCCCCGGTTCAGTTGGCTCCGTCTCAGAAATGTCTAGGGGAAGGGGAAAAAAGCCCAGATAGGAGCAAGGTTGAGTAACTGGGAGCATGGAGAGGATGTGTGCACGGAGGAAGCAGCTGGGCAGAGTCAGGAAATCAGAGCAGGGAGGAGCTCCCTTCCAACAGCCTCCTCCCACCCCGCCCCACCGGCTCCTCACCTGGGGTTGGGGCGGGAATGACCTCCTGCTGGTTCTGTTGCTGGGACTGGAAGTGCTCCTCTGGAGTTTGTGGGGACAGATCTGCAGGGCAGAGGAAGAGAGAGGGTGCTTGCTTTAGCCAAGCCCTTTACTACAGGAGTCCACAACCCCTAGGCTGTAGCCCACTACCGGGCCGCGACCTGTTCGGAACCGGGAGGCACAAGTGGCATGTGTGTGTGAGCGCGTGTGCGAAGCTCCCCTCGAGCAAAGCGCCCACCAACCACTCAAGAGGAACTATCCCCACTTACACACACACATACATACACCCCACTGGGCCGCCAGTCCAGAAAGGTTGAGGACGGCTGCTTTACGAGGCAGGCAGGTGGGCTGTGCCAGGTTTGGCCTTCCGGGCAGACTCACCATTCCCAGCGTAATCGTAATAATCTTGACTCTCTGAAAACAAGGAAGAGAGAGGCCAGAGGGTATATCAAGCTCCTGTAAGAGAGCGGGGTCCACCCTCTGATCAGGATCGACTATGGCTAGCCGGACAGGGGCCTCTGGACCCTTGCTGGTACTCACCAATTTCGTAAGGGGCATACGGGGGCTCAGGGTAGGCGGGGTCATCGAGGTCATACTGCCCCTGAGCCAGAAGTGCTGCTGAGAAGGGAGGAGAGGAGGAAGAAACTGAGGCCGGCTATTGCAGGGTGGCCGCGCATCTGCCCAGGTGGGGCCCTTCCCAGCACTATCAACTCGGAGAGCCACCGCAGACGGGCCTTCTTCCCCTTTCACGCTTGTTGCCCGGCGGGGGAGGGGGTTCTTGCTTAAGTGACACGGACGAAAGTTGGGTATCCCTTTCTGTGGGCCCCTTGCCTTGCATGTGCAAGGGACCCCTTTGCCCCCCCGCCCTCCCCAAGCACTTGGGAAAGAGGAGAGCTGAGGAGCTCTGGGCAGAAGACGGGAGGTGACCGGAAACCCAGCTATGCCGCTCACCTGGCAGGCAGAGGAGGAGAAGGGCCAGAAGAGTCCTCATGCTTGTCTGCGGAGCTACAGAGGCAGCTGAATTGGAGCCGAGCTAAAAGACACAGGACATTTGTTAGATTGGAAGGAAGAACTGTCACACAGAGACAGAAACACCCCTATAGCCTTTAAAAAGCTGCGGTGTCGACCCAGAAACAATCTATTGCTGAGCACATTGTAAGCCGCCCTGAGTCTTCGGAGAAGGGCGGCATATAAATCAAATTAAAAAAAAAAAAAATCTTGGTCTGGTTCCCAAGCTTTCACTGCCTCTCTCCCCACACAGGGTTTGCAACGGGTGCTATTCAGCAGGTTCTGAAGAACTGGTAGCGGAAATTTTAAGTAGTTCGGAGAATCAGCAAATACCACCTCTGGCTGGCACCAGAATGGGGTGGGAATGGAGATTTTGTAGTATCCTTCCTCTGCCACGCCCACCAAGCCACGCCCACAGAACCAGTAGTAAAAAATTTTGAATTCCACCACTAGTTTGCGATGTTTCCGGTAAGGCTCGATCAGTGGACCTCTGCGTCGAACTGCCCGGGGTAGCCTCTAAGCACCCCGTTCTTACCACAGGCCAGATTCTCCCAGCAAGGATGCTGGGATCTCTTTCCCCTATCGCTGCATCTTCACAGGCGTCTTTTGAGCCCCTACAGCTAACCCAACTTTCTTGGTCTCTTCCAATGAGGGGTGGGACGAGAATGCTGCTTCCAGCTGATCTCCAAAGATCAAAGCATCCTTCCCACCCACCCCTTACCTGCTGGGATTTTTCCGTGCCCAACCCTGAGTGGCGAGGGAAAGTTGGGCGGAAAAAAAATAAGAGGACTTGGCCGCTTCAGGCCAAGCGACGACACACTTGCTTCTTGCTGCAGAGTTTAAGAGAGCGATCCAGGAGCAGATCCCGCCGGGTGCCCGAGCAAAGTTTCCACGGCGCTGTCCTGTTTCCCACTGCAGCAGAAAGCTTTTGCCCGGTGTACCAGCCAGTTCTCTCCAGCACAAGAGGAGCCCGAGGTAAGGCGAGCCCGTAAAAGCTTTCAGGCTCAGAAAAGCGGTCCAGGGAAGCTCAGGTTGGCTCAGCTTTCCTGCCAGACCAGGTAGGCGTGGGGAACGTGCTGCTGATGGGGAGGGGGGCGGGCGGGTGGAGGTAGGGCCGGGCTGCCCCAAGGCCCCAGTTCCCCCTTTTTCTGAGCGCCCCCCCCCTTGGCTTCCCTTCTTGTGCTCAGCAGCGGAGGTGCGAGGGGGAAGGGTCTCAGATGCAGGAGGCTTTAGAGAAACCAGATGCACATCTGGGAGCAATCAGACAGCTTTTTGCAAAGCCAAGAATGGCCGGCAGCCCTCCACAACTCCACCTCCCCATCCCACCCACCGACTCACTCACTCACCCCCCCTCCCCCCTTTGTACATGCAGGAGAACAAAAGGGGATCCCCTCCTTCTGGCCGCAAAGATTGAATGGTCAAATTCAGGGATGTTGAAGCAACAGCCCCCTCCCCCTCTGTTCCCAAACAGAGAGAGAGAGACCACCGGTCAAGTCAACTTCCTAAGAAAAGGACACCCCCCCCATTGAAGTCCAGACCTCAGGAAATGAGGGGGAGGGGGGGGCTTCCTACCAAGCCAACTTTAGTTGCCAGGCAAAAAATTCTTTTAATCTTTTGTTAAACCTTTCTTTGGGGATTTTTGCCCTGGCATTGAAAAGGGGGAGCGGGAGGAGGAGGAGGAGAAGGGGCTGGGGGCTTTTCAAAGAAGTTTCTTTGAAAGGTAAGCCTTTCCCTGCATGGAAGAAAAAAAGGGCAGCTCCAAAGGAGCGTCCACTTGCATTCCTTTGCAAGTGCTGATCGTGAAGCGCCCCTTTCCTGCCTCCCCCCACGGCCCGTGGTGCCCCTTAACCACTTACCAAACTTGGGGGTCTTTCTCCCTCTCCAGCGGCTGACTTTGCTCTCTCCTCCTCGCCTGGGTCTTGCTTTCCAAAGAGGCTGAAGGAGCCAGGCCTCCACCACCGCAGCCTCTCTCCCGGGTCCTAATGCCAACTTCTCTCAAGGACTGAACTTTTTTCCAGAGGTGTTTGTTCCCCCAGGCTGCAGCTGCAGCGCCGAAGCCATGCTTACTGGGAAACTGGCACACACCGGTGTTGTGCCACCAGTGGGGTTTTGTTTCAAGGGTCCACGGCGGAGTATTGCAGCGATCCCACTGTTTGCCGGGACTCCCTAGTGCGATGCACTCTTTGGCTTGCGGAGAAGGAGGGAACTGGCCAGCTCCTTCCACGGCTTTTGGACAGGAGCTGATCCTCAAAGCCTCCAGGCTTAGAGGCAGTCTACCATCATCTGAGACAGGCAGAAAGGATCTCCTTGGGAGGCTCCTGTTAGAAGTGGCGTGGACTTTCTGCGGCTTGCGTCGCGGTGGAAGGATTCAAACAAGCTGCCGTTTCTTTCTCTGGCCAGTTTCTCCCACCGCCACTGGGAATGCAGACACGGGGGGCCTATGGAAGGTGCGTGGGAACTACCGATTGGCTTCGGCTCTCCAGTCCATTTCTCAGCTGTTCCTCTCTTAGAGCGGCTCCAGCAAGGCCCACAGCCGTCTTTTTTTCAGGATCGCTTCGAGAATGGGGCTGCCTGGGCCAGAAGACTCTGCTTGCAAGACCCGGGACAGCCCTCTTCTCACCTGCCTCTTGGCCAGGCCACCTTTTAAATGGGTGACCTGCCTCTCCTTAGCAATTCCCCCCCATCCCATGTTCGTCCCAGACCTTCTTCATACTCATTTAATACATTATTGCTTCTGTAATGGTTAATTGTTCCGTAGTAAGCCCTTCTGTCTTAAGGGACGCGGTGACACAGTGGCTAAGAGGCTGAGCTTGTCGATCAAAAGGTCGGCAGTTCGGCAGTTCGAATCCCTAGTGCTGCGTTAGCGAGGTGAGCTCCCGTGACTTGTCCCAGCTTCTGCCAACCTAGCAGTTCGAAAGCACATTAAAAAAAAATGCAAGTAGAAAAATAGGGACCACCTTTGGTGGGAAGGGAACAGCGTTCCGTGCGCCTTTGGCGTTGAATCATGTCGGCCACAGGACCACGGACACATCTTCGGACAGCGCTGGCTCTTCAGCTTTGAAATGGAGATGAACAGCGCTCCCTAGAGTCGGGAACGGCTAGCACGTATGTGCGAGGGGAACCTTTACCTTTACCTTAAGCCCTTCTGAATAGCCAATTAACTAAACATGATTGCTAATATTAAGAAGAAACTGGCAAATATATATACATACATACATATACATATGTATACATATACAGGCAGTCCTCAACTTACGACAGTTTGCTTAGTGACTGAAGTTACAATGGCACTGAAAAAAAGTGACTTACGACCATTTTTCACACTTAACGACCACCACAGAGCATCCCCGTGGTCATGTGATTTACATTCAGATGCTTGGCAAAAGGTCCCTGTTTATGACGGTCGCAGTGTCCGTCGCAGATGGGTGTGTGTGTGTGAGACGTGATCCCCTTTCACGACCTTCTGATAAGCAAAGTCAGCGCGGAAGCCAGATTCTCTTAACAGTAACAGTGTTACTGATTTAAGAACTTCAGTGATTCACTTAACAACCGTGGCAAGAAAAGTCATAAAAAGGGGGGGAGCAAAACTCACTTAATGAATTTCTCACTTAGCAACATAAACTTTGAGCTCAGTTGTGGAGTTAAGTTGAGGACTATCTATATACATATATACATTTACACACAAAGACACACACAAAAATCCTACCGTGTTTCCCCGAAAATAAGACCCTGTTTTATATTTTTTTGAACCCTAAAATAAGCGCTTGGCCTTATTGCCATGCACTCAAAAGCCCGATTGGTCTTATTATCAGGGGGTGTCTTATTTGGGGGGAAACAGGGTAGCCAAAGCAAAACAGACTGAATGGCCCAGCTCTTTCTGGTCCTCTCTTGCATGGGCTCCCTTTTTTCAGTTAGGATGGTAGTGGGTTACAGCAGCCATCCCCCCCAAGGCTGCCCATCCATAAGAAGCTGATGAAGAATCCTTAACAACTAGAAATGGCAGCCAGAGGAACCCAGGCAGAGTAGAGCAGATCTCTTTGCAGTGGAAAGTAGACCTCCTCCGTGGAAGGGAACTTGATTCCCAGACTGGCCAGGGAGCAAGCCCTTGGAGACAGCCTTTATCTTCCTCTGGCTTGAAGTTCTGATGTGGGACAAGTTCTGCACCTGCTGAAATTCCCTGTCCAGCAGCAAAGGGGAGATTGTTCTCGCCTTGGATAAAGGGAGGTCTCCGGCGGCTTTCTCTTAGCATGTGGTTAAGGGAAAAAAAAAAGCCTGCTTGAGGAGGAGGGGATTCAAGGAAGACACAACACCCCCCCCCATCACCCCCAGAGTGGCCAGAAATCTTGGGTGCTTCCCGTGGCTTCAACCGAGAGGCTTGTGAAGATGGGTTCTTCTGTAGCACAGCAACTCCGCTATCAGAGTCTCAGAGTTGCCTCTATCAGTCGACAGAGGATCCCAGCAGAGGATGGAGCTAGATCCAAAAAGGAACCTCAGCAGAGACCCAACGGGCTTTTCCTCCAGATAGAAAGTCGCCGACTAGCGTCATCTTGCAGTGGGGGGGATTCTGGTGGGGGCGAAGACAGGTGCGTGGAGAGGCGGCCACGAGCTCTTCTCCTGGCTGAGCTCCCACTGCAGCTGCTTGTACAGCTTTTTCGATGCCTTCTTGCGTCGCAGCTTCCGGAAGCCGTTCAGCAGGCCGTGGTCCAGGCCCACCTATGGAAAAAGCAGACCGGGAATGGGTGACACCTGGAGCCACTGTGGCTAGCAACAGCGGCAGCCTGATGCTCCATGGACAGATGCTCCACCGCCGCTCGCTTTCCTCCCCCTGCCGCTCAGCCGCTCAACGGTCCCATTTTCCCAAGCCAAGTCTGGCCCAGCCAGAGAAAAAAAACAGGTCTTGGCTTGGCCTTCACAGAAGACAGGCAATGATGAACTGCTTCCACTGCCCTGGACAACACCTTAAAAGTCTGCTTTCCCAACTACGTTGGTCCTTCGTTACCTCCAGTACGAAAGCCGTGAAGAAATGGAGAGCAGCCATTCCCAGCAAGATCACTTTGAAGCTCAGGTCGCCGGCGCTCTTCAGACGCAAGAGCTTTTGCATGAAGGTCAGTGGGTAGACGGTCAGCCAGATCATGACGCCAGTGAGCAAGAGTAAGGCCATCAAAAACGGCACTGAAGAGCAAGACAGAGATGAGGCTTTGGCGGGGCCAGGCAGGAGAAACAGGCCTGACTCATCCGGGGCCTCCAGGGTTGCCGAACAGAAGCACTTACCGTTAGTATAAAGCGGCTTGCGGAAAGGGCGGCCTTTGGACACGACCACTGCCAGGATGAGGTACTGGAACCCCGAGGTGCAGAAGATGACGGTGTTCTCATAATTGGGGAGGTTTGCAGGGGCTGACAGAGTGCTGTTCAGAGGGGTGAACCTGAGAAGAAAGTGGGCAGGCAGCTGAGTCTGGGTAGGTGGCAACCCTGCCCATCCCCCCCCCCCCGATTGCAGAGGTAGGAAGAAAGGCCGACCCACAGCAGGCTGAGCTAGCTGGCCTCCGCAGGGCCCGAGCAAAAGCAGCCAGAGAGATTCAGTTGCTGGCCTTCCTCTCTCTCTCTCCTCGCTCACCACTGCTGAGATACGGTGATGAAGTAGATGATGACCAGGACTGCGATGATGAGAGCTGTTTGGAGGCAAAGGCTGCCTAGGACTGCAAGGCTGATCAGGGCTCCTTGTGGGCGCTTGAGGCCCAAGTCCTCGGCGGGCTCCGTCTTGCCCATGAGAGCCACCATAGTGGTGGTGATGATGAGGTCGATGAACAGGAACTGCCCGTCGCTCAGGTTGGTGTTGAGCTAGACGAGGAGGAGAGAAGGAGGGAGGGACAGAAGAAACGGAGAGATGCAATGGCCGCCCTGCTGAGGAGGGCAGAGCCTCCTCAGAGTCTCGGATGCCGGGGGAGCCCTGCTCGTTGACTTGCGTCACCTTCCCCCCACTTGGGGTTCTGCCAAGAAGCAGGAGCCTCCTCCGGTCTAGGATCATCCCAGCCAGGAGGTCCTTCTGATCCTTGCCAGAAGTTCCAATTCAGGCCTCCCTTGTTCTAGTGCCATGATGGCAAACCTATGGCACGCGTGCCCAAAGTGGCACACAAAGCCATTTGCCCAGCATGCCTTGCCTGTTTGTCTTCCAGGTTTCTGGTGTGCATGTGCACACTGATCGGCTGTCCTCGTGTGCAGCAGTGCCAAAAACCAGCCTGCGCATGTGTGCCAGCCAGCTGATCGTCTGCCGTGTATGCGTGCTAGAACCTGGAAGTTTGGCTTTTCCACAATGCAATCCCTTTGCATATGTGACAGTGCCGAAAACCGGCCTGCGCATGCACGCCGGCCAGCTGATAGTCGGGCATGCAGGCGCACTAGCAACACGGACGTTCGGCTTTTCCAGAGCGTAGCCCCGACGAGTGCATGCACATGCATGCAATGTTTCCATGCAACCTTTTCGGCACTTGGTGCCAAAAAGGTTCGCCATCACACTTCTAGCACGTTGGGTGAATCAGTTTGTGTTTTCCTTTCGGGGCTCAGTGGAGGTTCCGGTTCCTGCAGCTCTTTTGCACATGGCTATTTCTGTTCCCGTTCAGAAGCCGCTAATTTAAGCCCCTTTTTAAAGCTTCTCTGTTGGTTGCCGTCATGCATTTTGTTTTTACTTGGGTGTCGCTTTATGTAGTTCCCGTATCTGATGCCATCCCTTGGGCAAACCCCACGCCTGGCGCTCGGGTTTCTAGATTTCGCTGCTTGCAAACTTTCACCTGGGCTCCGAGATTCTCCGAGAGCCAAAAGGGCAGAGAAGGAAAATGTCCGCCTTACCGTGTACAACAGGAGCACGGAAACGAATTGCGTGAGGCTGTAGAATGCCATGTATTTGAAGAGGCCAAAGGAGGTGACCAAAGAGCATCTTCCTTCCCTAAAGGGGAGAAACGGATGGTCATCCTTCTGGGAGAAGGGGGATTGGGCTCAAGAGATGAAAAATTCTGTGCTCAGAAACTTCATCCCCGGCAAGAAAACAACATTTTCTTTGCAAACGGGATGTGCCTTAAATACGGCATCTTGAATTACATGTGGAATCTTTCACTGAGTGTCCCCCAGGAGCAACGTAACCAGGGGTGGGCTTCAAAAATTTTACGAAGGGGTTCTCTGCCTGGTTGCTGGGTGGGCGTGGCCATGGTGGGAATGGCCTAGTTGGCCTCCTGCACCACGGCGGGGAGGGGGAGGCTGGCATTTTTGCCCTCCCTGGGCTCTGGAGGCTTTCCTCGAACCTGTGGGAGGGCGAAAACAGCCTCCCCAGGCTCCGGAGACCCTCTGAAGGCTGGAAACAGCCTTCCCAAACTTCCAGTAGTCCCATTTTTCACCCTCCCCGAGCCTCCATGCGCGCCCTGCGCTTACCTGCATCCAAAATGGGCCGCGTGGGGACTCCTGGGAATAGAGGGGAAGGGTGGGGTGGGCAGGGCCAGCCAGGAGTGGGATTTGGGGATTCTCTGAACTGCACAGAATCTTAGCTAGAGGTTGTTCTGAACCTCTGCGAACCCCCAGCAGCCCCACCCCTGAACGTAACCCATTCAAGGGGCGAGGTGCTGCCCCAAGGCCCAGGGCAAAATGGGGGGTGGGGGCTGAACACTGCAGGAAGACCTGAGGGCTTCCTTTCACCTAGGATCAAAATGGTTGAAACTCCACCCCAAGCTGCCATTCTTGGAATGGAAACTTGGACAGATTTGACAGAGGGGAAAAGTTAAGCCTGGATTCCTGACAGAGAGAACTTCCGTTGCTTAGCCAGGTGCTTGAAGGCTGGGAGATGGTCAACATAAAAGGTAAAGGTTCCCTGTCACACCTATGTGCTAGTCGTTCCCGACTCTAGAGCGCAGTGCTCATTTCCGTTTCAAAGCCGAAGAGCCAGCACCGTCCAAAGACATCTCCGTGGTCATGTGGCTGGCATATCTAAATGCCAAAAGCACACGGAACGCTGTTCCCTTTCCACCAAAGGTGGTCCCTATTTTTTCTACTTGCATTTTCTTACATGCTTTCGAACTGCTGGTTCGGCAGAAGGTGGGACAAGGAACGGGAGCTCACCCCATTATACGCGGCACTAGGGATTCGAACCGCCGAACTGCCGACCTTTCAATCGACAAGCTCAGCGTCTTAGCCACTGTGCCGCCATGTCCCTGACATGGTCAACATAGCTTGTTGCAGAAGGGGGCAGGATTTGAATGTCCCTCTCCCAAAGGTGTCAGCAAGACTCCCGGCCTCTCCAGGAAGAGGAGAACTTGGATGGGAGAAAGGAGGCCGTAGATTCCGCCACCGGCGTATCTCAAAGAGCTGGCTTCATCCCACCTACCTAATGGTGATGGGAACGCACTCGATATTGGCCCTCTGGGAAGTGAACGGTGCTGCGGCCGAGGCCTCTGCTTCGGAGAGCGAGATGCCCACATCGGCTGCCTTCAGAGCCCCACAGTCGTTGGCCCCGTCTCCACACATGGCCACACAGTAGCTGTAGGCAACACAGGCAAATCGTTCCCTAAAGTGGAAGACTGATTCCCACCCACCTTGCTTTTTTTCTTCAAAAAAGGGAATGGGGGGAGCTGGTCTTTAATACAGTTAGTATCTTTCAACCCACAACCTCAAGCTTATTTATTAATCGTTTATTTATTAAATTTATATTGCCACCTATTTGCCCATGGCGACTCAAAGCGGCTTAGAGAATATAAAAAACACATTTAAAAACAGTAAAAACTAATAAAAAATCAAATAAATTAATGTAATAAAATCACCCCCCAACCTCACGCCCCGGCGATAGCCGATCACAGGCCCGCTGGCAGAACCAGGTCTTCAGCGCCTTCCGAAAGAGAATTAGAGTGGGGGCCGTTCTAATCTCTGGGGAGGATGATGTTCCAGAGAGAGGGAGGCACCACGGAGAAGGCCCTTCTTCTGGGTCCCACCATGTGTATCTCCCTTGGAGATGGGACCCGCAGCATTCCCTGCCTCCCTGCTTTAATGGGTCGGGTAGATGTGACCGTCAAGAGACGGTCCCTAAAATAATCTGATCCCAAGCCATGAAGGGCTTTAAAGGTGACAACCAGTACCTTGAATTGCACCTGGAACCAAATCGGCAGCCAATGCAGCTCCCGCAGGAGAGGTAATACATGTGTACACTGGGGTCTGTACAAAACCATATGGGCAGCTGCATTTTGCACCAACCGGAGCTTCCGGATGCTCTTCAAGGGCAGCCCCATGTGGAGCGTGTTTCAGTAGTCAAGAGGGGAAGTGACTAAGGCAGGAGTTACTGTGAGTAGGGATTGCCGGTTCAGGAAAGAGTGTAACTCATGCAGCTTACTTCAGCTTCTGCCTTCCCGTTTTCTCCAAATGCAACACTGGAGCTGGCTATTCTCAATCTCACAGGCCAAGGCCTCCCTTTGGCTCTGAAGCTGCCAGGCTTTAGGTTCACAAGAGGGGGCTTGTTCGGGATCAGATCCTTCCCATGATCACACACACACACACACACACACACACTTTTGCTCTCCCACCCATCAAGAGGGATGTGGGGAAATCTTGCCTCCAGCCCCCATACTTACTTTAAACGTTGCAAATGCTCAACCAGGCGAGTTTTCTGATCAGGTAACATCTGTGCGAAAATAGTGGTTTGGACTAATATCTGCAAAGGACATCAAGAAGGGGAGGGTGAGCTGCGCCGTCGCATCTTGGATGATCAGGAGTTGTTGCCGCCACTGAGAAAGACCCTTCCAGGAGGAGCCGAGAGGCATGGTCGCCGTTCTGACTCTGCTCAGGTGCCAGGCGGAGGCTTAGCTCAACTCTCCCATCAGCCCGATGCCAGAAGGCAGGCTGGTCACGAGAACCCTGGCAGAAGACCAGGAACAGGCACGTCCCACAAGAAGGGACGACTGGTCCGAAGAGACCAGAGACAAGTGAACCAGTTCCTGTCCCCTACGGTGTTACCTTGGGCAGGAGGGCTGGGAAGCACTCGCAGAGGACAGCAAAGGATTTCCCGTTCAAGGCGAAGGAGCACGGCAGCTGTTCTGGGAAGTCGCTTTCTTGCTGGTGCACATCCTGTGAAACAGTCCCATAGCCAACTGGATTTTTCCTCCATGCTTGGCATCCTGCATCAGCAGGAACCTGGTTTTCGTAGGGTTTTCTCTTCACCCTTCCTCCCTCCCTCATATTACAGTGGACACCTCCCGCTTCTATCTGGAAGAAAGCACTAGCTATGGCTGGGCATGACCCATCGTGGTTGACAGTCCATTCAGATGACCGGGATTGCAACGGGAAGACTCTCAAGCGTCCCACTCAGTCATCTAGCAAACGAAGACCCCTGGCCATTTGTTTTTGTCAAGAG
The DNA here is from genome assembly GCF_029215685.1 of Pituophis catenifer annectens. Classification (NCBI taxonomy): domain Eukaryota; kingdom Metazoa; phylum Chordata; class Lepidosauria; order Squamata; family Colubridae; genus Pituophis; species Pituophis catenifer. Next base: position 7,348,331 of record NW_027256898.1, on the reverse strand, counting down.
TATACTTTACTAATGCTTAGATGGTTACAGAAGTAGTATACGCTGAATCTGAAGTTTTCCTCTCCCCCCTCTCCTCCTCCCCACCTCCCGGTTATTTGTAAATGTCCAATTTGGTGCTTGTATATTGTTTAGGATAGGGATGCAGTGACTCAGTGGCTAAGACGCTGAGCTTGTCAATCAGAAAAGTTGGCAGTTCAGCAGTTCGAATCCCTAGCGCCACGTCATGCCATGTAGAGTCGGGAACGACTAGCAAGTATGTGCGAGGGGAACCTTTACCTTTACCTTTATTGTTTATGAAACAGGCTCCCAGTTCCCAGCTCTGCATCTCGCTACTTGACCTTGGCTGGCTGTAGCTTCTCACAAGGCTCAGCTGGACTTCCATCCCCCCCTTCTTCCTTACATTCCAATCTCCCCCCCCCATTGCTAATGTCAGGCTGTCAGCTCATGAAGCTTGGATAGCAGAGATGCAGCCATGACAGCCTGACCCTTCCCCGAAAGAGCCCCACAGCCAACTGTGGTCACGGAGGGGGTTCATCCAGGAAGAGGTCTCACCTTGACCTGCTCTGAAGGAGTGAAGGTGAGGGCAGCTACCTTGCCGCGGCTGGGAGGCGCAGCATTCACGAACACCACGCGCTCCTGCGCCGCCACCATTTGGCAGCTCCTCGCCACGTTGACTGCAGTGAGCATGTTGTCTCCTGAGGCCGAAAGAGCAAAAGGAGACATGAGCCCAACAGTCCATCCTCTGGCTAGAAGTGGTGGTATTCAGCCGGTTTGGACTGTTTGAGCGAACCGGTAGTGGCGATCGTCCCTGCACTATGCCGTCCAATTTAACCACGTTTTGGAGGCTGGGTGCATGCGCAGAAGGTGCACGCAAGGCCGGGTACATGTGTGGAAGGTCCGTGCGCGAAGCGAGCGTGTGTGTGCACAGCGAACCGGTGGTAAAAATACGTGAAACCCACCTCTGGCTAGAAGCCACCGACATCCCTCCCACCGTTCAAAGTCTTGCAGCCAGAAGAGAATCCTCTCCTCTCTTCTCCCCAGCCTTCCCGGCCCCTTCCCCGTTTTTCTCACCTGTGACCATAACGGTTTGGATCCCTGCACTGCGCAGCACACGGATGACCGGTGCCGTCTCGGGCTTGAGGACGTTCTTGAGGACTAGGAACCCAAGGAAGACCATGTCCGTCTCTACCCAGTCTCTGTCCAAGGAGGGAGCATCCATCAGCGGGCCTTGCCAGGACCCATGGTGTCATTGAGAGACTTCCCTGCTCTGTGCCAAAATCCCCTCTGCCCAGCCTCTGCCCGAGTGCACCCAGAGAAGGGCCGTTCACTCTTCATCCATTGGTTGCAATGTCTTTAATAATATAAATATTATTATAAGCTGGCTCGTATTCTGCTTGCAATGACGTCAATCCACCGTCTTTTCTACATTTCCCAGGTATCCTGCCTTTGCATTTTATCTCTGCCGTCTCATGACAGTGAAGAATTTTGCATTTCTCCCCATTCATTGGTGAATTTCTCTAGGAAAAAAATCTTCCTGGATTTTTGCAGCTGTTTCCCAACCCATCCAGGTATGTGATAGGTGTCCTCCTCCATCAATTTTTCATCATGTAATAAGAACGTTAATGGCCAGAAGGCTCGAGGATGCCACTGTATGTCTGGCCAGGTACTAGCAAGGAGCAACTGATGTGGCTTCCGTGACATCCTGCACTTAATGCCCTCGGACATCAAAATGCCACCGGTATTTGAATACCAAGTCAAGACTCCTTTATCTCATTGTCTCCTAAGAAGTTCACCCAAAGAGGAAAACGATGAGTTTGCCAGGGAGAAACCCAGAAGCCAGGCTGGCAGGACAGAAGGGCAACGATCTGGAGTCCACCCACCTGGTCACCTCCTGGGCTTCTTCAAAGCTCCCCACGGCCACCGAGGGCTTATAAGCGAGGCCCAGAACGCGGAACCCGCTGCTTGTCAACTGTCGCAGCTGCTGGGGAAAGTCCTCGGGGACTGCAAAGCAAAAGGAGAGAGCGGCCTTTAGAAGAGGAAGACACGCTGTCAGAAAGCATGAGGAAGACCCTCCCCCCAACCGCCGAGGGGTGGGCTTGAAAAATTGTAGCAAGGGGTTCTGTGCCCGGTGCTGGGTTGGCGTGGCCATGGTGGGCGTGGCCTCCTGCACCATGGCAAGAGAGAGGGGTGTTTTTGCCCTCCCCAGGCTCCGGAGGTTTTTCTCAGGTCTCTGGAGGCCGGAAACGGGCCCGAATTTCCGGTAGGCCCATTTTTCGCCCTCCCTGAGCCTCCACGTGTGCCCTGCACTTACCTGCATCCAAAACAGGCCGCGTGGGGACTCCGGGAGGGGAGGAGTGGGCTGGGCCAGCCAGGAGTGGGATTTGAGGACTCCCCGAACATGCACAGAACCTTAGCTAGAGGTTCTCCCAAACCCCTGCGAACCCCCAGCAGCCCGCCACTGCCTCTGCCTCTGCCCCCATATATGTCCTCGAAAGGAGACTTCAGCAAAGACCTGATTCTTTCTTGCAGAGGCCGGCCACCGTCTCTGGAGCTCCCTTCATGAAAGCCTCCACAGGGCTATTGCCGGGAGCCTTCCCCAGAACGCTCATCCTCCGCAGAGCTGAAGAAAATGGGAAGCGACGGAGGACAGCCATAGGGACGGGGGTCTTCTGTGGAGAAGAGGCCACAGCTGAGCTCCCGAAAGCAGCCCCGAAGAAGGGGACAATTTGTGAAACGGGTGAGAGGAAGTGGGGTTTTCCCGGATGCCTCGCAAACCAGTGGTGGTATTCAGCCAGTTCTATCCGGTTTGGGAGAACCGGTAGAAGCAGCTGCAGGAGGCTCCGCCCACCCGCCCAGACGTCATCACATCCAGTGGTGAAATCCAAATGTTTTTACTACTGGTTCTGTGGGCATGGCTTGGTGGGCATGGTGTGGCTTGGTGGGCCTGGCAGGAGAAGGATACTGCAAAATCTCCATTCCCACCCCACTCCTGAGGAAAGGATATTGCAAAATCCCCATTCCCACCTCACTCTGGGGCTAGCCAGAGGTGGTATTTACCGGTTCTCCGAACTGCTCAAAATTTCTGCTACCGGTTCTTCAGAACTTGTCAGAACCTGCTGGACTTCACCCCTGATAACGTCCCAATTTTGACAATCTGCACATACGCAGAAGGTCCTGCGCGTGCACGGAGGTGGCGCATGTGCTCACATTTGCGAACCGGTAGCGAAGGTAAGTGAATACCACCCCTTCCGCAAACCTCCTTCGCCCAGGTTTCTTTCTGCATTGTGCTCAACCTCTGACGAGGAAGGCTGCGAGCCTGTCCCTCTCTCCTGCCATGAGGAAGGATAGAGCCTCACCGTGCCGGGGAGCTGCTCTCTCAGCAGTGGGGGAGCCATGACCAGCAGAGCTCCAGTCCCAAAGTCCTGTTCCAGGCAGGCCTTCACCTCTGGCCCTTCGGTTTCTACCAGAGACTGCAAGAAGCAAAGAGGAGGCTAAGGAGGGGCCGCCTTGTCCCGTGAGAAACATGGCTGCCCCTTGAATGGATCCCACTTTAAAGCTCAACCATGGGGAACGGGGGTTAGCATGGCAAAGATGAGCAGAAAAGACAACAACTAAAAGTGACGGTTACTGGAATTGGAGTCACATCTGACGCTGGTCTTGGACCTCTGGCGACCTCAGGAAGAATACTGCAAAATCTTCATTCCCACTCCACTCCAGGGGAAGGATACTGCAAAGTCCCCATTCCCTCCCCACTCCAGGGGAAGGATATTGCAAAATCCCCATTCCCTCCCCACTCCAGGGGAAGGATATTGCAAAATCCCCATTCCCTCCCCATTCCTGGGGGAAGGATATTGCAAAATCTCCATTCCCACCACACTCTGGGACCAGCCAGAGGTGGTATTTGCTGGTTCTCCAAACTACTCAAAATTTCCACTGCCGGTTCTCCTAACTGCTCAAAATGTCTGCTACCGGTTGGTCAGAACCTGCTGGATTTCACCCCTGATTCTTCTCCCTTCTGGAAAGGGAACCACCCCCTTCCCTTTTCATTCATTTCTGACCATGCAGGAGGACGTGGCCAAGAGAATCCTGAAAATGGCATCCTTTGTTCCCTAAGTAAAGAGGCATGTTTCTTTCTCACCCATCCAGTAGACTCCAGCATCCGGAGATCCACCGGGTCACCTATAGGCTGATCTCCAAGCAGAGAGAGGGTGTGGCAGGTGGCCAGACAGTGGAGCAGCGGCCCATCGGCCAGGCGACGGAGCTCATGGACAATGGGCAGGAAAGAGCTGCCAGCCTGGGGAACAACTCCCCAGATGTCCATGCCGTCAGCGGTAAGGGTCCCTGTCTGGGAAGAAACCTCAATCAATTAAGAGTCGGCTAAGATCCTTGGACGGGCAGCCCAGGACCCCAGCACCTTTCCCGGGGTCTCACCTTGTCAAAGCAAACCAGGCGCACCTTTCCACAGAGGTCGATGCGTTGGGGACTGATACAGAAAATGCCCTGGCGTTTCAGCCGACCTTGAGCGTACATGGTGCCCATCGTCATCGCAGCTGGCAAGGCTGGGGGAACAGCCACTGTCACAATGTCCAAAGCACGGAGGGCTATCAGCCACCGGGAAACCTGCCAATGGTGACTGCGTGAGAAACAGGTGGGCACAATGGCTTCCCAGCTACCCAGAAGGCCAACGGAGATTGGAACGGAGGTTGCATTAAGATTCTTGGTGATGTTCAGTGGCAAAACTTCCATATGGAGGAAGGTCAGATGGCCCCAATCTTTCTAAGCCTGTCTTGTACCCAGATCTGCTGCCATCTGAGGCTGACTGTTATGGTGCACCAGCAGCCCACGGAGCTGGCAGTGGAGTCGGACAGTGAGGAGCCTGGGGAGGAACATGGGCCAGTCCCGGAGTCTGGGAAAGGCCCGGATGAGGGCTCTGCATTGGAGGCAGAGATGGGGCCAGGGCCATCTAGGAGCAATGCACGGACTCCGGAGCCTCCAGAGTTGGACAGCAGAGAGGCAGAGGAACAGGAGGAGCCTGTTCCTAGTGCAGTATGCACAGAGCTGCCAGAAGGCAAGAGCAGCTAAAGCAAAAAGGTTGACTTGGGAGTAAGGCCAGGAGATGATTGGCCCCTCCCAGAAGGCTTAAAAGAGCAGCAAAGGCTCTTGGGCTCTTTGTAGGAAAGCAATGGTGCTACATTTGTTTCTTGTCGGCGTCTCTTGTTTTCTGAACTTCATGGGGCTTTGCCAAGAAAAGCCTTTGTGGAGGAGGGGGGCAAAGAAGACAAAGGTTTGTGATAAGGCCAAAGGACTGAAGGATTTGTTTTGGAATTAATTTGGACTAAGCTGAGAATGAAGTAATTCTCAGCTGTTTTAATAAAAGATGTTTAGGACTGATTGTGTCTGGTAATAACTACTCGGGTCTAGGTCACAACACTGACTCCATGCACCCCCAATAAGAGAGACCCAATGAGTGGCTGGCCAAAGAGGCCACCAGTTGAAGGAATTTTGTCACCCAACAGGTGAGGGCTGTGTGTTCCAGTGCAAAGGACCTTTGGAGTAGTTCTCATCTGGAGACCTGGGGGGCGGGGGAGAGGGAGAAAGTGGTGAGAGAGACTCTGAGGCCCACAGGCACTGAACCTACCTTGTTTCTCTTTAAGATGATGATGCTGTAGATGGTCCCAATGATGGCTGGAGGAAAGAGGAATAAAAGTTTTGGGACCCCAGCAGTGGTGAAATCCATTTTTTTTACTACTGGTTCTGTGGGCGTGGCTTGGTGGACATGGTGTGGCTTGGTGGGCATGGCAGGGGAAGGATACTGCAAAATCTCCATTCCCACCCCACTCCAGGGGAAGGGCCAGCCAGAAGTGGTATTTGCCGGTTCTCCGAACTACTCAAAATTTCCGCTGCCGGTTCTCCGAACTGCTCAAAATTTCCACTACCGGTTCTCCAGAACCTGTCAGAACCTGCTGGATTTGACCCCTGGACCCCAGCAAACAAGGCTGAGTGAGCATCAGAGCAGCCCACACAAACCCACAAGGAGAGAGACAAAGCTGGCAGCACTATCGGGAGAGGCCTTGCAGAAGGAGGTCGGCCACAGAGACTCCAAGTAGACAAGGACCCACAGGCAGGATATATTGCACAGAGGTGGCCAGAGGTGGCAGGGCCCAGCAGCTCCTCAGCTGCGTAGAGGCAGGACATGTTTCGGGGCCACATGGGATGTGCTGGGGACCAACGATGATTTCCACTCCAGCTTCTACTGATGCAACAAGGCGACCCCCAGCAGAAACAAATTGACTAAAGATGTCAGAGGGCCAGCCAAGCTCCCAATGGGCTGCTGGGGAAGGAGATAATGTTCCCAAGTACCATCTGTAACTATGTAAAAAGGCTCCACTTGTACGTCCCTGAACTTTTTGGCTCAAACTAATGATAGTGGTTAAGCACCTTCAGCTGGTCCAGATTCTTAATGGAAGCATTTTGAACCCATTGGCGGATGGTCTCTTTCCCCAGGTCTAAAACTCTAGCCCCTACCACATCTTCTCCAGCCTCCTCATTGTCTGACTCGAGTGCCAGCTGCACAGGCTGCTGGCACAGTACAACACCAGTCTCCTCGCTGTCGGAATCAGCTACTAGCTGCACAGGCCGCTGACGGGCCACAACAGTGGGTGCCTTTTCCACTTTCAATACCATGTGTGAACTTACCCAAGATGGCAAGGAAGGTGACAAACTTCCAAGCATCGTTATGAAACCTGAGCTTCAGTGGTTTGGGATGAAGGATGGAGCTGATGAGATCCCCTTTGGCTGTGTAGAAGCCTGGAGGGAGGGAGACAGCAAGGCTGGGCGTGAGATCAGGGGTGCAGGGCAAACAGACTCTGTAGGAGATTGGACAGTCTCAATACTGGCAGGGAAGAGAAAAAATTCCCTGAAATGCCCTCACCAGTGCGGGTCACAACTGCCAGGATGTCAGCATCTCCGTGGGATCGAGCCTGGATGATTTGTGTCCCACAGAACAGGGTGTGTCGTTTGTGATCTTCGGAGGAATAGGTGGTGTTGGCCTCTTCCGGGCTTTTAGGCAAAGGGGTCTTCAGGACTGGTGTGCTCTCCCCTGGGAAAAAGCAGACGGTTTGTTGGGGAGCTCCAAGAAAAACTTGAAAGCAGCCACGTCACTTGAAAGCAGCCACGTCAGCCAGCGCCAGGGTGCCACTGAAGTCTCCGCAAGCAGGAACATGTCAAGCATTTGTTGGGGGATCCAGGCAGGCAGGTGCTGATGGAGGCTTTAAAACAATGAGCAGCCTTGGGGGCCCCCTGCCCATGTCCCCCCCTCCCCCCAGCTCACCGGTCAGAAGGCTTTCATTGACCACACACTCGCCGTTCAGCAATGCCGCATCGCAGGGAACCAGCATCCCCTCTGGAGAGACCACGAGGACGTCTCCTGGCACGAGATCCACGGAACTCACCACCACTCTCTCTGGTAGCCAAGAAAGAAAGGAACTCAGACCGTGCCTCCCATCCCGCCCCCGGAAGAATTGGGTTGAGAATTGTGCCAGGCCCTCTTTGACCTTGGAGGGGCATCTCCCTTTTCCAGCTTCTCCTGGAAGGGAGGATGCTGTCACTTAGTGGACAACTGAATCTGACTGCCCTGTTCGGGTGCCGTAGTCTAGAGGGAGCAGGTGCCCTCGCTGTTGCTCTCGGGAGCAAGAGGCTGCTTCAATGGGTCTTCTCCTTGCTCCCCCTCCCCCCAAGAAGGAACCAACAAAGACCGTGTGCGGCGGGAAGGAAGAAGCCCAATCTACTAGAAAGATACGATGACGTGCAGAACGAGGGAAACTGTTCTGGTGGATTACCCAGTTGAGAAGGAGAGTCCAGCTTCAGGCTGGAGCTCCTCTTGAGATCCACCAGACTGCTGCCCAAGAGGTCACCACATGATTGCTCACCTCCAGAAGGTCGGCAGATTTGCACGCTGCTCACCACTTTTGCCATGTCCCGGAGAGTCCTGTTTTGCTGAAAGAAACCAAGGCCTTGGTTAAGGGCTAAGCAATAGTGGTGTGGCATCTCTGGGGTACCGTCGGTCCCTTGTCCCACTGTAGTGATCGGCTTGAGGGGCAGGATGCAGAGATGGTATTCAGCCGGTTCAGACCGGTAGTTGGGCGATCCGATAGTTCCAACGATCAATTGGCCCCGCACCCACTCTATCCTGTCCTTTATTTTTCCTGCTTTGTAGTTCATCTCAATCACGCAGCACAGCTGATTCTACTTACTGTTGCTGACTTGGAAGGTAAGCAGCTGAGCTTCTAAATGCTCCATTTTCAGCGCTGCGTGCAAGCACCTTTCACCAAACCGGTTGTTAAACCAGCAGCATCCCGCCACTGGCAGGGTGGATTCACAAATTCAGTGGGGAGGGGGAAAGTTGTGGCCAGTGCACACCTTTTTGGTGACGTAGAGAGAGAGTCCAATGGAGATGGTGGAAATGATAAAGATGCAGGCCGCGTAGGAGTAATATTCTTCACAGATCCATAAGGTGATGCTGAACACTTGGAAGAAGTAGAATAAATTCAAGATCTGCAAGAGAGGAAAGGAAGTGGGTACGTTTAGCCCTTCATTGGTACTTCCGCCTTCACTCTTCGGGTATCTGAAGACCCTTCCCAATGTCAACTCGCAAAGCATCCCTGGCCTGCTCTCGAGTTGCCATAGGCAAGGGGGATGGGAAACCAGTGAAGCAGCACAGCAGCCAAAAATGAAAGCACATTCCAGACATATCTCTCTCAAGGCTGTCTCCCAGGGTTACCCACAGCTGCCGGAGGGGAGTGATTTCTACAACCCGCGAAATTGCTCTGTTGGTGAATGTGACTGATGACACACCCTGGGGGAGGGGGGAAACAGGTTCAAGATTGGGCCATAAATTACGTGGGGTCAGAGTTGGCTTCACTTGGAACGTGCCGACATGAAGCTCCTAATATGGATTTCTTTTGAAGCTTGGCTTGAGACTCATGATTTAATTAAGGCATCCGTCAGAACCCTGACACCCCTCCCTTAGCTAATGAGCTCCCACAGGGCCTATGATTCAGAGGAGAAGCCAGGAATCCCCCTCCCTCCCTGCCTCGAAGGTTCTGCAGAGGGGCCTCACGCTTGCCTCTCCGCAGAACGACATAACTCCTTCCAAAGAGACCGAAATAGCATTTAATCACTTATATATCACTTTACAGTGTTTTACAGCCCTCTCTAAGCAGTTTACAGAGTCAGCTTATCGCCCCCAACAATCTGGGTCCTCATTTTACCAACCTCGGAAGGATCGAAAGCTGAGTCGACCTTGAGCAGGTCAGGATCAAACTGCTGGCAGTCAGCAGAATTAGCCTGCAATACTGCATCCTAATTTGCCCTAGCGCCCAAGAGTTCACAGTTGCTCCTTTTATTTTTATTTTTTAATCTTTGTAACTTCTGACTTTGATTGATGTGGGCCGACCAGAGGTGCTGAGAGTCAGATGGCATATGAGTTTAATCCCTTATCATTGCTCCTGTTCTCCCTGTTTCAGAGCCAGACAGAAGCAGAAGCTCTTCTGACCAAGGAGCAGAGCCCAGCGACTGGCCCTTCCTTGCTCACTCACTCGTGTTGCCGAAGACAGGCTAAGCCTGCCTGCTCAAACCGCTGGCTTACCTCATCCATCAGCAGCCAGAGGTATGACTTCACCGGCACGTCAATCAGGTTTGGGCCGTAAATCACCTTTCTGTCAAAGGAGGGAGGGGTACAAGGAGCACACCGTTTTAGGAGAGCCGCAGCCATCCCCAAAGCCCACTTCAGTTAGCCAGGAATCAGAGCTTCAGTGTAGAAAATGTGGACTCCCCATCAGACTCCTGCTAGTTTCTTGTACTAAAGAGAGTTTAAACATAAGATAGTGTGGCGGAGAATTTGCTAGTCGACAGCCAGGTCTTATGGAGCTTGGTGTGAAAAGTTGACTGGCTTGACATCCCAGTAACACATCCTGATGGCAATAGCACTTAGACTTATATACCACTTCACAGTGCTTTACAGCCCTCTCTAAGCGGCTTATAGAGTCAGAATATCTCCCCCTAACAATCTGGGTCCTCATTTTACCGATCTCGGAAGGCTGGAAGGCTGAGTCAACTTTAAGCCGGTCAGGATTGAACTGCCGAACTTCTGGCAGTCGACAGAATTAGCCTGCAGTACTGCATTTAAACCACTGAGCCACCACGCCTCATTCTATAAGCCTGATGCAGGGGATGAGACCATGCCAGTCCCCTCGGAGCCAACTGTTTGCCACAGCCGTGCTGGAAGAGTGAGGCCACCGACAAGAGGAGACCCCTCTGGGAACGGCTGGTGGATTTTGTGCAGCTCGGCCGAGAGACGTTAAGCCTCTTTAATGAGGCCTGACACAACTCTCCTTTTAGCTGAGGTGGAAACCAAGAAGGGAATGAAAGAAGGTGGCCTTGCAAGATCTGATCTTTTTTTCCCCCAAACAAGTCCCTCCCCCCCCCCCAAAAAAATTGGTTTACTACAGTGCTAAACATTGGTGGGATTCAGCCGGTTCGGGCCGGTTTGTGCAAACCGGTAGTTAAATTGCTGGCTGGCCCTTCCCCTCCCAGCCCCTTCCAGGAGTCCCCACGTGCCCCATTTTGGCTCCCAGGGAGCAGGGAGGCCTACTACACCCAAAACGGAGTGTGGGGGTGCGTGGCAAACCCTCCTCCCCTGCAGCCCATTTTCGCTCCCAGGAGGCTGCAGGGAGGCCTACTAGGCCCAAAACGGTGCGCGGGGGGTGGTGCATTTCCCCCCCCCCCCGGCAGCCCATTTTTGCTGCCTGTCACACCGCATGGCCACGCCCACCATGGCCACGCCCACCCAGTCGGTCATTAGGGCAGAGAACCGGTCGTTAAATTATTTGAATCCCACCACTGGTGCTAAAGCAGGGAAATACTCTTTCCCTAAAGGGCGGGACGTGCCTGGCAGATTGCTCTTGGACGCTCAGGCCGCGGCAGGAGAGGTGGAGATCGGAACACGTCCAGCCTTCATCCAACGTGCTGCAGAAACACAGAGGAAGAAAGGGGCGGGTTGCATTTCTTCTCGGACGGATTAAAATCCGAAAGGTCCAGAGGCCGGTTAGGTTAGCCAGGACTGGCCAGGCCCCACAGCCTGTAGAGAGCCCCCAGGGAGAACTTCTCACCTGGCCCTGCAGTAGGCTTGCCGTCTTTCCACCCAGAGATAGTGCAAGCCTTCGAAGGAGTAATAGCGAAGGACGTTTTTCTGAAGAGAGGAAAGGGGGACGAGTTAAGGTCTCCGAGGCGGCAGCAACAGCACCACCAGCAGCTGCTGGCCGTGGCCGGAGGAGCTTCCTCTGCCCAGCCTGCTTTGTGCCATGGTGTCTGTGCCCCAAAGGACTGGGACCCCCGCCTGCCTTCAGAGAGATGTGCCCCTTTGCAGAGCAGGCTCATCAGGGGATCCCCATCGGTGAGCTGCTCAGAATGGATCCAGGGTCGCCCATCCTGGAGTGCTGACCTCTTCCTTCTGGTGCAGCCGTATGGTGTCCCGGCTTCTTGCTTCGTCATCCAAAACTCCCACGGCAATAGCGCCCCTCCCCTCGTCTGTTCTGGATTCGAGGCTTCCCAGGAAGAGAGAGGAGAGGACAAGACGTTTTGGAAATCAGGAAGGTGGCCTCTATTGTTTAAGAGCCCCTGAGCTGAGGTGAGGAAGGTCAGGAGGAAGTGCTGGTGGTGTGAGGGGCAGATGGATGCATCTGACTAAAGCAACCTTAAACACTCAAAAGAGCCATTTGGACCCGTTTCTCACAGAAAAGAAAACACCGGGAGACACAAAATTGGGTGGGCGTGGCCTACTCAACGTCACTCACTTCCCCCAGTCACATGACCCCCTAGCCACGTCTACCCAGTCATTAGGGCAGAGAACCAGTTGTTAAAAAACACCGGGAACCACACAACCCTATTGACATCTATCTCACTCTTTCCCTCCTTCCCTCCCTCTCCCTCTCTCTGTATCTCTCTGTCTCTGCCCCAGCCACTTCTCCAACCCTTGCCTCCGCCCTTACCTTCTCAGGCCAGGCGAGGAGTAACTAGGAGGGGAGGGCGAGGGGCGGGGCCAGCCAGTGGTGGGATCACCCGACAGGGAGCCACAACAGAGGGCCCAAAGAGCCGCATGAGGCTCTGGAGCCATAGGTTGCTGATACCCAGACTAAGGTCTGCATCCCCATCCTTCCTCTTACCTGCGCAGAGCACCTGGTCAGCCTCCCTCTTGGCAGTAGGCACCTCTCTCTTTCTCCCTGCCGACTCCAGGTGCAGCCACGGATGTACCCCCCCACAGCTCCCTCAACACCTTCTGCCAATCAGGGAAATATACGGGAAGGGCTGCTCACCTGCCATCTTCGATCTGCTCTGTTTGGACCCTGGATGCGAAACACCGTCCCGACTGATCCTGGAAGAAGAGGGCGGGAACAGCTGACGGGCAGAAGCACCTCTTCCCTGGGGAAGAGCCAGTGGCTTTGCAGAGAGGCAAGGGTGGGCTGCTGGGGGTTCGCAGGGGTTCAGGAGAACCTCTAGCTAAGATTCTGTGCAGTTTGGAGAATCCCGAAATCCCACTCCTGGCTGGTCCTACCCACTCTGCCCCGCTCTGCTCCGTGCCACCCAGGAGTCCCCACACAGCCCATTTTGGAACCAGGTAAATGCAGGGCGCATATGGAGGCTCAGGGAGGGCGAAAAATGGGCCGACCAGAAGTTTGGAAAGGCCGGAAACAGGGCCGTTTCCAGCCTCCAGAGGGCCTCCGGAGCCTGGGGAGGCCGTTTTCGCCCTCCTGGAAGCTTGAGGAAAGCCTCCAGAGCCCAGGAAGGACAAAAACGCCCCCCTCCCCCGCCGTGGTGCAGGAGGCCAACTAGGCCACGCCCACCATGGCCACCCCCACCCAGCAACCGGGCAGAGAACCCCTTGCTAAAGTTTTTGAAGCCCACCCCCGGGGAGAGGAGGAGATGCGTCCAAAGCCATGGGAGTTTCCAGGGGCTGCCCAGGGGCCCGTTGCAGTTCCCAAGCCAACTGGGGCCCCTCCTGCCCAGCTCTGCCTTCTGGCACTTACTCGGATGAGCACCCAGTCTGCCTGGCCCAAGGGGCAGGGCGTGCATTTGGCGTAGATCTCCAGGTGCGGCTTCCAGTGGAAGATGACGAGGGGGAGCCCCAGAGTGAGCATGGAGACCGAGTGGCAGAGGAACGTCTTCCATGTCTTCCTCTGGTAACCCTTCACTTCCTGGGGAAGGAAGAATTGGCGATTGGCAGGAGAACCCGGGCAGGAGTTTCCTCGCCCGCGGCAGCGTCCCTTAATATAATTAATAGGTTCTATCATATCTCAAGACTTAAAATGGACCCCTAACATCAAAAACGTCATCAAAAAAACACAACAGAGAATGTTCTTTCTGCGCCAACTCAGGAAGCTCAAACTGCCCCAGGAGTTCCTGATCCAGTTCTACAGAGGAACTACTGAGTCTGTCATCTGCACCCCCATAACTGTCGGGTTTGGCTCTTCAACCCAATAAGACAGACAGAGACTTCAGAGGATAATTAGAACGGCAGAAAAAAAACCATGGCTACCAACCTGCCTTCCATGGAGGACCTGTCTACTGCACGAGTCAAAAAGAGGGCTGGGAAAATATCTACAGACCCCTCGCATCCTGGACATCAACTGTTTCAACTCCTATCCTCAAAACGACGCACACCAGAACAACTAGACACAAGGACAGTTTTTTCCCCCGAACGCCATCACTCTGCTCAACAAATAATTCCCTCAACACTGTCAAACTATTCACTAAGTCTGCACTACTATTAATCTTCTCTTACTTACTAGTATCTATCTCTTCCCACTTATGGCTATATCCATGTTGCTTGTATCTTTCAATTTATATTGTTTTTTTATTTGTTTCCTAGTACGATTTGATGGTTTATTAGTAACGTTGACTATCGCTAAGTGTAGTATCTTTTTATTCTTGATGAATGCATTTTATTCTCCTTATGTACACTGAGAGCTTATGCACCTAAGAGAGATTCCTTGTGTGTCCAATCACACTTGGCCAAGAAAGAATTCTATTCTATTCTATTCTATTCTATTCTATTCTATTCTATTCTATTCTATTCTATTCTATTCTATTCTATTCTATTCTATTCTATTCTATTCTATTCTTCTCCTATTCTGGCAGTGTTCGGGGCCATGCGCTTCCTGGTAACACCCGAAGCCTCCAGGCCCAGCCATTTGGACTCACAGCTTAATCCCTTCTGGATTTCTTAAAACCTCCAGGATACAGAAGGCTTAAGAGAAATGCAAATTTATCTCATTTCCTCATGAGCTTCACCTCAGACATTGGCCTCAAGCATCGAAAGGCTGGCCTTAGCCGCCCCATCTTTGGAAAAGCCCTCTTCTAGTTCCCAGGATCGACAGTCCAATGAGGCACTGACTCTCCCTCGGCCCTCTAATCCCCCCCCCCAATTCTCCTCAGGGGTGGGCTACTGGGGGTTCGCAGGGGTTCGGGAGAACCTCTAGCTAAGATTCTGTGCAGTTCCGAGAATCCCCAAATCCCACTCTTGGCTGGCCATGCCCACCCCATCCTGCCCTTCCCAGGAGTCCCCACGCGACCCATTTTGGATGCAGGGCACGCGTGGAGAGTCGGGAGGGCGAAAAACGGGCCTACCGGAAGTTCGGGAAGGGCCTCCAGAGCCTGGGGAGGCCATTTTCGCCCTCCTGGAGGCTCAAGGAAAGCTTCCAAAGCCTGGGGAGGGCAAAAATGCCACACACCCCCGCCATGGTGCAGGAGGCTGACTAGGCCACACCCACCATGGCCACGCCCACCCAGCAATCGGGCAGAGAACCCCTTGCTAAATTTTTGAAGCCCACTCCCGCTTCTCCTCCTCCCCCAGTCTCAAAGGTGCCCTGTTTGGAAACTCTCTTCTTACTGTAGAGGGTTTAGGGGGGCTCTGCTCCAGAGAATGGTAATTCAGTTGCTGATCTCCCGACAGGCTGCTATTACCTAACAAAGGAGAGAGGAAGCAAAAAAAAAACCAACAACAACTCGTCAGCGCCCTTGCAAGACGGAGCTTTTCTCTTTGCATGAGACGACGACATAGGACAGGAAAATCCCGCCGAAATCATTTCTTACTTCCTCAGGCGGTGTTGAACTTCAGCTCTGAGGTAGCAAAACAGGTCTGACTGCCCAAGGAAGAGGCCAACTTTTTCATTGTTTGAAAACAATGAGAAAGATAGAGATGTACAGATTAACAAGAGTTGGAAGGGACTGTTCTGCCCCAGCTACGGACCCCAAAGAACGCAGCACACACAAAGTCCGTTCAAACCTTGGTTTACTAAATAAATCAGTCTTTTACAACAACGGCTGTTAATTAATTGCATTAACAACGGCTGTTCAGCGGCTTGAAAACTTTTCCCCTGGGAGAAGGGGGGAAAGGGGGGAAAGAGAGCCGACGGGTGTGGGTAGAGCTCCCCAAAAGCCCCAGGTTTCTTTTTAAATCTGGGGCTTAAAGGGTGAGAGCTCCCCGGGAAGCCCGTCATTGCTCCGGACCTGGGACGTTTCTGCTTCAAGCAGAACTAGGTGTCGCGACCACCCCAGCAACTCAACTTAAAAAAAAAAAAAATTTGGACTTGAAAGCTGGCAGAGCAAATACAGGAGAAACTAAAATGGCAAGTACTGAACTTTAACTCCGAAGAGTCTATCACTTCCCTCTGATTTTCTATGGGAGAAAGAGAAAGTAAGATGGCGTTTGATTCTAACGAGGGCGTGGAGAAGTGAAAGTTAGTTACAAAATATCATGTGGTGCTGAAAGTCCCTGTTTAAAAGAAGAGGATTTTATTTTAAAAGGACTTTTATTTAAAAAGACTGGTACCATTTAAGGACTGGAATAATTGATTTAGTTGTTGGAAAAGTATAAAGTGAAAGTCTTATTAGAGAAAAAAAAATGGCTGTTTTTTTTGAAAGTGATGAAGGCTCACCATTACATATATCAGTAAATACACAAATACTGACTGTGGATCTCTTTGAAGAAATTTTAGAATCATTTACCTCTGCGTTTGTGGAAAGAATGGAAGGGCTTTTCAAGAAGGACTTTACACAAACTCGAAACAAAGATACAAGTGAAGATACTGTATTGTTCCAGTTGCTAAACAACAAGGAGTTGCTGAAGGAGGAGGCGGACGAAATAACCCAGTTTAATGTGCCTTTGGAAAATGAAATGGAGGTTTTTCAAATTAAGAAGGAAAGGCAGAGAGGCTTGAAGGAGCGCAACCAGGAAACAGTGAGAGACATTTCTTCAGAGGCTTCGACACAGACAACTGGAAAATTGTCAGGAGGCGTTGGGATTTCTTATATAAGAAGGAAGATTCGAAGTGGAACTTTACAACTTTTTTACAAAAATGGATTCCCAATCGCAGTTAAAGAAGTGTTTTTACTGAAAGGAATTACTTCAGTTAAAAATCCAAGAACTTATAAAAATAAAAGAAGGCGGAGGAAAAAGACTGAAGCAAAAGGATCGCAAAAAAGTCAGGAAAAAAATGGAGAAGGAAAAATTACAATCCTCTTTTTTGGGGAGAATAGTAATAGTGAAAAAGAATGATTATACCTGTATAAGTTATATTACAGGGGAAATGAATGATTTACCTATATTTAGGGACATGATATGTTTTGAAAAATTACATTAAATAATGTTATGGTTGAATTGTTATGAATTGGTGAAGAATTGATATAAGTTTATGGGTTAAAAGAAAAATATTGTGGATGTAAAAATTATGGACAGTGTAGATCATTCAATATAAGTTTATGGGTTAGAAGAAGGATATTACTTAAACTTTTATATGTTGTTTTAAATTACATTAATACCATATTAAAGAATGCTTTGTTGAAGAATAAATATAAACTTGTGGGGTATAAGGAAAATATAAATGGGGCAAGGGTTGAAGAAAGGTTTTTGACAATATTTTATATGGATATTAACCAGTGAAGATGTTATTTGATTATACGTAGAGGATTTGTAGAGAATAAAATGAATAAGTTTATGTAAAGCTACTAAGTAAGGAATGTTTTCAAGAAGTCTTAATATAAGTTTATGGGGTAAAAAGTAAAAATAAGGTCTCTACAATATATTTTATTTGAGATTGGTTAAAATATTTTGTTAAGGTGTTAATATATGTAAGGGTTGGAGATCTGATGTTTAACTGTAACTGAAAAAAGTAAAAATAAGGTTTTTACAATATATTTTATTTGAGATTGGTTAAAATATTTTGTTAAGGTATTAATGTATGTAAGGGTTGGAGATCTGATGTTTAACTGTAGAAGAAAGAAGACTTGCTTATTATTGAAGAATGGACAAGAACAAAGTTGGATTGATTACTTTCAAGCAATAATTGGTTTAAATAGTTATATTTAAATATGAACAAGGGGAGTTAAAGTGCAAGAGGGAGGTAAATCTATAGTTAGCTTATGGTGTTTTTTTTTATGTTTGTTAAATGCTATACCCTGTATTTGCTCTGGGAAGTCAAGGGGGGGGGGGTGGGAGGGTTGGGGCAGGAGGGGGGAGGAGAGGGGGAAAAATACGTGTAAACATTTTAAAAAACTTTTCAATTAAAAAAAAAAAGCCTCTGACAATCCCAGCGGGAGCCATGCAATCATCAGAGGCTTTTTAAAAATTACTTTTAAAAGCATTTTTTCAGCCGAAGAGGTTGTAGAAAAAATGCTTTTAAAAGTTAAAAAAAAAGCCTCTGATGATCGCATGGCTCAGCTGGACATGGGTCGGGGGGGGGGGGGGCGCAGGGATTTTTGCTACCGGTTCTCCGAACCACCGCCCACCATCGCTACCGGATTGGGTGATCCGGTCCGAACCGGGAGCATTTCACCCCTGGCAGCAGCTGGATTTTGGCTCCCCCACCCCCATCCCTCTTCTCTTTTTAAGCCCTTTCGCCTCTCACCTGGCAAGATCCTGGCACACTCGGCAGCCTCCATTGGACAATCCAGCTTTTCCAAACATCCTTAAGAGAACTGCAGTCTCGTACCCGCCATCGGTAGCTGGCCAAACAGGAAAGGTGAGTCTTTTAGCACTGGGCTATTATGGCCAAAGAGTACTGGCCTCCCCCTTGGTGGGCTTCACCGGCAGTGGGTCACGTTCGCTCCTGAACAGGTGCTGGATACCCGGCCTCTGCCCTTCTCCGACCTCTGCCCCGCTCGTGTGCCTGGGATTTTTACTCCAAGGTTTAGGTGCCCAGATAGTTCAGTGGAGCCGGTGCAAGGGGGGGGGGGCGGGATGAGGAGGGGAGAGAAAAGATGAGAGCAGGGAGCTGGCAGTCACTGGAAGGAAGCCGGGGAGAAGCCGGTAAGGCTTTGGCTAGATCATCAAGGGGACACCTCTTATGGCTGAGACCCTCCACTCCCTCTCCCCTGGGAAACGAGGGGAAGCTGAGCCCAGCCACGCAGATAGGGCAGTATTTAACAGTAACAGAGTCGGAAGGGACCTTGGAGGTCATCTAGTCCAACCCCCTCCTCGTGCAGGAAACCTATGCTAGGGATTCGAACCGCCGAACTGCTGACTTTTCTGATCAATGAGCTCAACACGTTAGCCACTGAGCCACCTAGCCAGTGGAATTTGGTCCTTTTTGGGGAGGGGGAAACTCCAGGCAAGAGAATGGGCCAGTGTGGGGTGGGTGGGTGGGTGGGGGCGCCCAGGACAAGCTCCCTCCCCCCCCCCCGTCCCATGGGAAACGAGGGGAAGCTGAGCCCAGCCATGCAGGTAGGGCAGTATTTGGGTGGCTGCCCGAAAGCAAAGTCCTTTTTGGGGAGGGGGGAAACTCCAGGCGAGGGACTGGCATAGTATGGAGCTGGGGGGTGCTCAGAACAAGCCTCCCCCCTCCCATGGGAAAGCTGAGCCCAGCCATGCAGGTGGGGCAGCTTTGGGGCGGGAGGGGCGAAGGCAAAGTCCTTTTTTGGGGAGGGGGAAATTCCGGCCAAGGGTGCTGAGTGGGGTGGGGGGTGGGGACTCAGGGCAAGCTAGGGCAGCACTCAAGGACCAGCCCCCCTCCCCCTCTCCCATGGGAAAGGAGGGGAAGCTGAGCCCAGCCATGCAGGTAGGGCAGCATTTGCCCCACAACCCACCTTGAAGGGGAGGGGGAAACTCCAGGCAAGGGACTGACATAGCATGGGGCTGGGGGGGTGCTCAGAACAAGCCTCCCTCCTCCCATGGGAAAGCTGAGCCCAGCCATGCAGGTAGGGCAGCATTTGCCCCCCCCCACCCCAAAGGGGAGGGGGAAACTCTAGGCAAGGGACTGACATAGTATGGAGCTGGGGGGTGCTCAGAACAAGCCTCCCTCCTCCCATGGGAAAGCTGAGCCCAGCCATGCAGGTGGGGCAGCTTTGGGGCGGGAGGGGCAAAGGCAAAGTCCTTTTTTGGGGAGGGGGAAATTCCGGCCAAGGGTGCTGAGTGGGGTGGGGGGTGGGGACTCAGGGCAAGCTAGGGCAGCACTCAAGGACCAGCCCCCCTCCCCCTCTCCCATGGGAAAGGAGGGGAAGCTGAGCCCAGCCATGCAGGTAGGGCAGCAGTTGCCCCACAACCCACCTTGAAGGGGAGGGGGAAACTCCGGCCAAGGGTGTTGAGTGGGGTGGGGGTGGGGACTCAGGGCAAGCTAGGGCAGCACTCAAGGACCACCCCCCTCCCCCTCTCCCATGGGAAAGGAGGGGAAGCTGAGCCCAGCCATGCAGGTAGGGCAGCATTTGCCCCCCACCCTCCCCTTGAAGGGGAGGGGGAAACTCCAGGCAAGGGACTGACCTAGTATGGGGCTGGGGGGTGCTCAGAACAAGCCTCCCTCCTCCATTGGGAAAGCTGAGCCCAGTCATTCAGCTGGGGCAGGAGGGGCGAAGGCAAAGTCCTTTTTTGGGGAGGGGGAAACTCCGGCCAAGGGTGTTGAGTGTGGGGGGGGGGGGACTCAGGGCAAGCTAGGGCAGCCCCCCCCCCGGAAAGGAGGAGGGAAGGGGACAGGATAGTTTTTGCCAAAGGCAAAACCATCAGCTGCTCTTGGGAACCCCCCTCCCGCAAAGCCGCCTCCTTACCGGTCGAGGGGCGGCGGTGGTGAGACCCCCCCTCGGTCGCCGCTTTGCCTTCCGTCCAACGACCGGAGCCGCCCGCAGTGCTACGTGTCACCTCGCCTTGGCCCGCGATCAAGGAAGAGCCCGGCCGAAGGGACTTGCCTTGGGGGTGGAGGCACCGGGGCGTTAGCCGGAGGGAAACCGGTCGAAACTCGCCCGTGGGCTTGTCCCGGGGCTCCCCGAGAAGGCAAAGCGGGGGGGGGGAGTAGCGAATTCCGCCAGAAACGCCCTGCGTGCGAGTCCCGAGCAGCCGCCGAAGCCTCTGTCTCTAGCTCTAGCTCTCACTCTCGAACCGGCAGCACCGGTTCCAGCAGGTGGACAGCTCCGTTCGCCCACCAGCGGCTGCCGGCCGAGTTGGAGGTGAGCTGGGCGAGTTCGGGAACCTCTGCAGCAGCTGATCGCTCATGGGGGGGGGGCGGCGCTCGCGGAGGCTGCCGGGAGAAGTAGTCCTATATGGAGTCCGACTGAAGAGCCCCCCCCCCTCCCCTCTCCTGCAGTGGTTCCTATAGAGGACTCGTTTTCTGCTATCTCCTCCTATTGGCTGCTTGTGATTTCTCATTGTTTTTCTCCCTTATGTAGCAATAGCCCTTAGATCAGAGGTTTTCGAACTTGGCAGCTTTAAGACTTGTGGACTTCAACTCCCAGAATTCTCCAGCCAGCCTGCCAAGTTTGAAGATCTCTGCGTTATATACCGCTTTCACAGGGCTTTGCAGCCCTCTCTAAGCCAGGGGTCTCCAACCTTAGCAACTTTTAAGCTTGGCGGACTACAACTCCCAGAATTTCCCAGCCAGCTTTACTGACCGGGGAATTCTGGGAGTTGAAGTCCGCCAGGCTTAAAGTTGCCAAGGTTGGAGACCCCCTACTCTAAATGGTTTACAGAGTCAGTCTATTGCTTACCCCAAACAATCTGGGTCCTCATTTTACTGACTTCAGATGGTTAGAAGGCTGAGTCAACCGTGAGCCGGTGGCTGTTGTACATTGTGACCTTATGCACCACAAATTCCTTTTGTGTCCCATCACACGCTGTCAATAAAAATATTCTGTTGTTTTCCTTCCCTCCTCTCTATTCTATTCTATTCTATTCTATTCTATTCTATTCTATTCTATTCTTCTTCTATTCTCTATACTCTATGTATTCTATTCTATTCTAGTTCTATTCTTTCTATTCTATTCTAATTCTATTCTTTCTATTCTGCATTCTATCCTATCCTATATCTATTCTATTCTATTCCGTATTTTCTTTTCTATTTTTTTCTATTCTGTTCTGTTCCGTTCCATTCCATTCTGTATTTATTCTATTCTATTCCATTCCATTCCATTCTGTATTTTCTATTCTATTCTATTCTATTCCGTATTTTCTATTCTATTCTATTCCATTCTATTCTATTCCATTCCGTATTTTTTATTCTATTCTATTCTATTTCATTCCATTCCATTCTGTATTTTCTATTCTATTCTATTCTATTCTATTCTATTCTATTCTATTCTATTCTATTCTATTCTATTCCATTCCGTATTTTTTATTCTATTCTATTCTATTCTATTCCATTTGATTCCATTCCATTCCATATTTTCTATTCTATTCTATTCTATTCTATTCTATTCTATTCTATTCTATTCTATTCTATTCTATTCTATTCTATTCTATTCCATTCCATTCCATTCCATTCCATTCCATTCCATTCCATTCCATTCCATTCCATATTCTCCATTCTATTCTCTAGTCTCCATTCTCTTCTCTTCTGCATTCTATCCCATCCTAGTTCCTATTCCTCTTCTAATCCCAGTGGCGGGGAAGTTTACATTTCTCTTCCCTAAACTGTGTTACAAATTGTGTTCCAAATCAAAACAAACAACCTTGAGGGAAAGCCGGTATGCTGTATGGGTCACCCCCCACCCCCATTTTATGTTCTCAATCATGGATGGTCCTTATAAACACAGAGGAAACGACTCAGTTGAATTAATGCCATTTTTAATCCTCTAAGAAATTCCGAATTTACTGGCTAATGTGGCATGCCAACTCTTCCTCCCATGTGCTTGCAAATGACTCTAAGACCTTCCATCACTTGAAGGCTTCTTCCCCTCCTTGCTTATATACATAAATAAAGAGGTGTTAATCTACTTTTCTGGATCAGATTTTATTTGGGCAAGGTTCACTTTTACCCCAACATTGATGGCTTATCTGCTGTTTATTCAAGAACGTTTTATGTTGTTCTGATTTGCTCTTCCCTTTCTCTCTCTTTTCTTTTCTCTCTTTTTTTTAGGTAGGTGACATGATTAGAAGTTAGAAAGAAAGGGAATTTTTTTTTTTAATAAAGGGTGATACGATTAAAAACTAGATAGAAATAAGGGAAGGGGGAATATCAATGTATACATTTTTATATAATAAAATGAAAGCATTAAGAGAAAACGTGGAATAAATGAACAATGATAGATTGCAGCACTATAGAGCACTGCACACCAGAACAAATAAACACAATTTTTTTCCCCGAACTCTGCTAAACAAATAATTCCCTCAACACTGTCAAACTATTCACTAAATCTGCATTACTATTAATCTTCTCATCCTTTCTATTGCCCATCTCCTCCCACTTGTGACTGTATGACTGTAACTAGTTGCTGTATCCTTACAATTTGTCTTGTTTCCTAGTATTTGATTGCTTATTTGTACCCTATGACTATCATTAAGTATTGTACCTTATGATTCTTAATGAATGTATCTTTTCTTTTTATGTACCCTGAGAGCGTATGTACCAAAGATAAATTCCTTGTGTACAATCACACTTGGCCAATAAAGAATTCTAATCTAATCTAATCTAATCTAATCCAAATGCGTATTATTTACTAGAAATATGTAAGTTGATTGAATGTATAGTAATGATTAACTTTGATATTTGTATTAGAATGTATGACACCCAGATGTCACACTTCCCTCACTTGAAGGCATTTATATACATTTATATATTTGATACATTTATAAAAAACTAGCTGGATGCCCGTGCTTCACTACGAAACTATGTGCTCGGGCTTGATAAATTGACACTTAAAGCCTGAAACTTAATGTAGAATGTGTAACTCCGTAGCATCAGAGTGTGTTAATATAATGCAACTGGCAGTTGGAACAGAGGGAGAGTGGGAGTAGAATATCCCAGCCTGCAGCATCCATCGGTATAAATTTGGCTAGCATCCTGTCAGTATGTGAGAGAATTGAGGGGTGTTTGGAAACTCAAACAGTATTTGCTGTGTGAGCAAAGAGACAGGAAGGAGGCTGGGCGTGGCTTAGCTCAACTGTTCTGTAGTACAGCTGCTTGCTGCTGTGAAAGTAAAACTGAAAGTGAAACTCCTCTCCTCTGCTTGTGTTTTTGCATTTGGAACAGATTTCTTTTCAGGTGGGGAGGGGGAGTAGAACTCCTTAGCATCAGAGTGTGTCTCATAATAATATAGGAAATACTAATGCTCTGATGGTCATTTCGAAAAATCCTTTCTTAGTGAAGCACCTAGAAGCCAAGAGGAACATACGTGGCAAATTTCAAGATTGTAGGCTTTATGGTTCTGGAGATTTCGCTATTATGGCATGAGTGGTTTTCACTTTTATATAGATAGATGATAGATAGATAGATAGATAGATAGATAGATAGATAGATAGATAGATAGATAGATATAAAAAATAAAAAACTTGGGGGGAAAAAAAGAACGTTTTGCTGAAGAAATACAGGCTGTTCATGAACTGAAGAAAAAAAAAAGGGGGGGGAAGCTGCAGTTGACCAACCCGGCTTTCCTGCCTCAAAGACTCCCCCCCTCCCCGGGTCTTTTGAGCCCTGTGCCGAGGAGTACCTGCCCCTTGAGAGAGAAGCCAGAACTGAAGAGAGAGAGGGGAAAAGGAGAGGGACAAAGTAGGAAACTATTTTTTTTTTTTTAATTAGGCTTTACAGGTTTCACTGTACAAGTCCACACAACCAAGGCGGAGTCTGTGACCCCACTGAAAACCCACCTATAAATTAAAGCCCCCCACCCACCCCTCTCTCAACAGGAAGGCAGGCTGCGCACACGGGGGGTGGGGTGGGGGAGTGGCTAGCCGTGGGCCGCCTTCTCTTTGTACGTGGCCATCATCTTCTTGATTTCGGCAATCGCCTTCCCGGGATTCAGGCCCTAAGGAAGAAACAGTGATGGGGGGAAGGGGGGAACGGAGGGGGTTCCCGGGCACAGCTCACGCCTCGCTCGCCCAGCCGCCATCCCATCCCAGGTGGGGAAACCAGCTCCCGGCACCCACCTTGGGGCAGGTCTGCGTGCAATTCATGATGGTGTGGCAGCGGTAGAGGGAGAAAGGGTCTTGCAGCTGGGCCAAGCGCTCCTCCGTGTAATCATCCCGGGAGTCGATCATCCAGCGATAGGCCTGCGGGAGCAGTCGTTCTTGGGAAGAGCTGCTTTCGCCTCCCGTGCCTTAGAGCGGAAGCCCACCTCCCAATCCAGCACTTGCTGAGACAGTGGCCAGCCCAGGGGCAGGTGGAGAGTTTGTCTTCCCAGCGGCCCCATTACCTGCATGAGCACGGCTGGGCCAAGGTACTTGTCCGCGTTCCACCAGTAACTGGGGCAGCTGGTGCTGCAGCAAGCGCAAAGGATGCACTCGTAGAGCCCATCCTAGGAGAGTAAGAGAGAGACGCCTTGTGAGGGAGGCCGAGAGGGAGAAGACAAATTCCTTGAAGAGGCAGCCAGTGTGACCCTGTAACCCACCAGCCCCTCTCTTTCTCTGTATCTCTCTCTCTCTCTCTCTATCTAATCTATCTCTGTATCTCTATCTCTCTCTGTATCTATTTATCTGTATCTCTATCTAATCTATCTCTGTATCTCTCTGTCTCTTTCTCTGTATCTCTCTGTCTCTTTCTCTGTATCTCTGTCTCTTTCTCTCTATCTGTCTCTCTTTCTCTGTATCTCTGTATTTATCTATCTAATCTATCTCTGTATCTCTCTCTGTATCTATTTATCTGTATCTCTATCTAATCTATCTCTGTATCTCTCTGTCTCTTTCTCTGTATCTCTCTTTCTCTGTATCTGTCTCTCTCTCTCTGTATCTGTCTCTTTCTCTCTGTATCTCTGTATTTATCTATCTAATCTATCTCTGTATCTCTATCTCTCTGTATCTATTTATCTGTATCTCTATCTAATCTATCTCTGTATCTCTCTACCTGTCTCTTTCTCTGTATGTCTCTCTCTCTGTGTATCTGTCTCTGTCTCTCTGTCTTTATCTATCTAATCTATCTCTGTATCTCTCTCTCTCTGTATCTATTTATCTGTATCTCTATCTAATCTATCTCTGTATCTCTCTACCTGTCTCTTTCTCTGTATCTGTCTCTTTCTCTGTATCTGTCTCTCTCTCTGTGTATGTCTCTGTCTCTCTGTATTTATCTATCTAATCTATTTCTGTATCTCTCTCTCTCTCTGTATCTATTTATCTGTATCTCTATCTAATCTCTCTCTGTATCTCTCTATTTATCTGTATCTCTATCTCTGTATCTCTATCTCTCTGTATCTCTGTGTATCTCCCTGTGTATCTCTTTATCTATCTATCTAATCTATCTCTGTATCTCTATTTATCTATATCTCTCTGTATCTATTTATCTATATCTCTCAAATCTGTATCTCTCTCTCTCTCTCTCTCTCTGTATCTCTCTCTCTCTCTCTCTGTATCTCTCTCTCTCTCTGCTGGGAGGAAAGCAGCCTCCCTCCTCCCCTGTTTTTCATCCTGCAGTCTCTTTCGGGACTCCAAGGAAACTGTTTTAGGGCTGTCCTGGGGGAACCAGGAAATCCAGCGCTCGCCACGCATTTGGGGAGAACAATCTAGCATTAAGCTATTCCCGAGGAGAGGGGAGAAGGAGAAAGTGCACGCTTATCCATCATGGGGTTTCGGTGAGGCACCGAGGAGCTATAAGGGCCGGCCAGGAGAGGCAGCAAAACTCTCAAAAACAGGAGTGACCAGAGGGCTGCTGTCAGCTAAAAGAGGCAGGAAGGAAACGACAATGACCAGCTTATCCCGATCTTCTATGGACTGCAAATACTCTTTGCCCTGGTTCGACTCATCCTTCTTCTTCAGGTACGGCTGGATAGCTTTGTATTGGGCATAGAAGTTGCTCAGATCCTAAAGGAGGGAGAACAAAGACATCCTGAGTTTACACACTGTACCAAGCCCTAATTAAAGCATGAGCCTCAGGCCAAGTTTCAAAAGAAATCCAGTTATTTATTAGCAGCTATTCATGTTATTCAGTTATTCATGTTGGCACGGTTCCAAGTGAAGTCAACTCCCCACATAATTTACGGCTCAGACTTGACCCTCCTTCCCCCAGGGTGTGTCATCAGTCACATGGAGCAATTTTGCAGGTTGTAGAGATCACTCCCCTCCGGTCGCTGTGGGTAACCCTGGGAGACAGCCTTGAGAGAGAGATGTCTGGATTGTGCTTTTGTTTTTGGCTGCCGTGCTGCTTCACCATTTTCCCATCCCCTTTGCCTATGGCAACTCGAGAGCAGGCCAGGGATGCTTTGTGAGTTAACATTGTGATTGAAGGAAAAAACGGTTTTTGGAATAAGCCATAACTGACGGCTCACGTAAAAGGTAGCTTACAAGTACAGCAGCACATATGTACCACGCTAAGCCCCAAACCACATGACTAATTCAGGCTCAGCATGATGGGTGACAACAGGTATAATTGTATAGCTCGGGGGTCGGCAACCTTAAACACTCAAAGAGCCACAAAGGTCCTAACCGGAAGCCCCTCATTCAATTTTGGAGCCGACCGGAAGTCCGGTTCCCCTACCATAGAGTCTCCTCCCAGCACGACATCCTTTTTTCCTCTGCCAACCAGAAGTACAGTTCCCCCACCACCACCACCATAGAGTCTCTCCCTAGCACAGCATCCTTTTCCCTCTGCCCACCGGAACTCTGGTTCCCCCACCATAGAATCTACTCCTAGTGTGGCGTCCTTTTTTTTCTACCTGTCCTAATCGAAAGCCTTATCAATTGTGGAGCCGACTGGTGACAGGGAGCCACAGCAGAGGGATGAAAGAGCCACATGCGGCTCCAGAGCCGCAGGTTGCCGACCCCATGATATAGCTGGACTGTAGTGAGGTGAAGGTTGCCAGGCACAAAACACAACACCCACCTATCTGCCAGTGCCCATTTCCCAACTCCAGGCCCCATTCCAGATCTAGAATC
The DNA here is from genome assembly GCF_029215685.1 of Pituophis catenifer annectens. Lineage (NCBI taxonomy): Eukaryota > Metazoa > Chordata > Lepidosauria > Squamata > Colubridae > Pituophis > Pituophis catenifer. Next base: position 7,321,003 of record NW_027256898.1, on the reverse strand, counting down.
CATTGGGGAAGGTTGGGGGGGGTGTGGGGAAACCATCTGTTCCCTGGACTTACAGGCACAAGGTCTTTCACCACATACATGTGAGGGAGAGGGTAGATCTTGGTGACCTTGTTGAGATCGGTGTCGATCCTCTTGGTACAAGCCAGAGTGTTCCCTCCATTTATGTTCATGGCACACGAGCCACAAATGCCTGCGGGGAGACAGAGAACCGAGAGCTTTCCAAGGAAACTTTTGGGATGGCGGTCAAACTTACAGCCTCCTCCTTGTCCTCCTCTGGATTGTCTGCCCTCCGGAAGCTGGACCGCAAAGGCGGGCCACTCTCACCTTCTCTGCAGGACCGGCGGAAAGTCAGGGTAGAATCCATTTCATTCTTGATCTTGATCAAGGCGTCGAGAACCATCGGGCCGCATCTGGCAAAGGAGAAACCGCCAGCTGTCAGGAAGTGCCACCCCCCCCCTTTCTCCCCCCAAAGGGTCCGTTTTGCACAGCTTGCAGAGGGGAGATTAGGCAAGCTGTTCCATGGGTTGATCGTTCTCACTGTCAGAAAATTCCTCCTTATTTCCAGGTTGAATCTCTCCTCGATCGGTTTCCATCCATTGTTCCTTGTCTGGCCTTCAGGTGCTTTGGAAAATAGCTTGACCCCCTTCCTCCTCTCTGTGGCAGCCCCTCAAATATTGGAAGACTGCTATCATGTCTCTCCTGGTTCTTCTCTTCACTAGACTAGCCATGCCCAGTTCCTGCAACCATTCTTCCAGTCCCCTAATCATCAGAATGGAATGGAATGGAGTGGAATGGGGAGTAGAGTAGAGTAGAGTGAGTAGAGTAGAGTAGAATAGAATAGAATAGAATAGAATAGAATAGAATAGAATAGAATAGAATAGAATAGAATAGAATAGAACAGAACAGAACAGAACAGAACAGAATAGAATATGGGGAGTAAAGTAGAATAGGAGTAGAGTAGAGTAGAAGAGAAGAGAAAATGGGGAGTAGAATAGAAGTAAAGTAGAGTAGAGTAGAGTAGAGTAGAGTAGAGTAGAGTAGAGGAGAAGAGAAGAGAAGAGAAGAGAAGAGAAGAGAAGAGAAGAGAAGAGAAGAGAAAATGGGGAGTAGAGTAGAGTAGAGTAGAATAGAATAGAATAATAGAATAGAATAGAATAGAATAGAATAGAATAGAATAGAATAGAATAGAATAGAATAGAATAGAATAGAATAGAATAGAATAGAACAGAACAGAACAGAACAGAATAGAATATGGGGAGTAAAGTAGAATAGGAGTAGAGTAGAGTAGAAGAGAAGAGAAAATGGGGAGTAGAATAGAAGTAAAGTAGAGTAGAGTAGAGTAGAGTAGAGTAGAGTAGAGTAGAGTAGAGTAGAGGAGAAGAGAAGAGAAGAGAAGAGAAGAGAAGAGAAGAGAAGAGAAGAGAAGAGAAGAGAAGAGAAGAGAAAATGGGGAGTAGAGTAGAGTAGAGTAGAATAGAATAGAATAATAGAATAGAATAGAATAGAATAGAATAGAATAGAATAGAATAGAATAGAATAGAATAGAATAGAATAATAAGAGTTGGAAGGGACCTTGGAGGTCTTCTAGTCCAACCCCCTGCTTAGGCAGGAAACCCTACACTGCTTCAGACAAATGGTTATCCAACCTCTTCTTAAAAACTTCCAGTGTTGGAGCATTCACAACTTCTGGTGGCAAGTTGTTCCACTGATGAATTGTTCTCACTGTCAGGAAATTTCTCCTTAGTCCTAAGTTGCTTCTCTCCTTGATAAATTTCCACCCGTTGCTTTTTGTCCTGCCCTCAGGTGCTTTGGAGAATAGCTTGACTCCCTCTTCTTTGGGGCAGCCCCTGAGAGATTGGAAGACTGCTACCATGTCTCCCCTAGTCCTTCTTTCCATTAAACCAGACATACTCAGTTCCTGCAACCGTTCTTCATACGTTTTAGCCTCCAGTCCCCTAATCCTCTTTGTTGCTCTTCTCTGCACTCTTTCTAGCCCCAGATTTTTAGATCTGCTAACCTACAGCCTTGTTGTCTATGTTTAGCCCGGTTGCTCCAGCAGTGTTGGGGGAGCTGAGGGGCCGGCCTGCCCCATGGAAGAAGGGCAGCAATTTGGTAGCTGGGTCTGTGTGTGTGTCTTTGTGTGGTGTGTGTCTGTGTGTGGGGGGTGTCCGTGTGTGTGTGTGTGTGTGTGTGTGTGTATGCTGTGTGTCTGTGTATGGGGTGTCTGTGTGTGTGTTTGTGTGGTGTTTGTCTGTGGGTGTGGGTGTGTATGGTGTGTGTCTGTGTCTATGTGTCTCTATGTGTGTGTGTGTATGGGGTGTGTGTGTGTGTGTGTGTGTGTGTATGGTGTGTGTCTGTGTCTATGTGTCTCTATGTGTGTGTGTGTATGGGGTGTGTGTGTGTGTGTGTGTGTGTGTCGCCCATCCCCTTCGGGAGGGGCCCACTCACTTGTTGAGGTCCATCTCGTAGACCTGCATGCGGGGCTTCTCTCCGAGGTTATCCGGGCTCCACCGGTACACGGCGAACCTCTTCAGGCGCGGAGACGTCTCCGTAGCCGCCGCTGCAGCCGCCCCGGATTGAGCTCTGCGACGGATCTGCAAAAGCGAAGGGAAAGCGCAGTCGCCCTCACTGAGGACTAGAAGCTTGAGAAGTCCGAGCCCGCAGGCGGAGAGCGTCCCTTTCCCTTCCCTTCCCTTTCCTTCCTTCGTCCCTCGCTCACCTGAAGCAGCGCCGCGCCGCCCCTTCCCCTCGCCGCCCCCCAACCCGCCACCGCCGTCCCGATCAGCGCCATCCCGCGCCCTCTAAGTGACGATCCCGCGTCCTTTCGGGTGAGGGGGGAGAATAGTGGACGCGACTGCAGCTGCTTCCGTGTTCTCCCGCGTAAACCGTCCCCCACTTCCGGTTCAATTCCCTCCCCAGCATGGCCGACCCTCGCTTCCTGTCCTGTCGCGAAAGCGGTCCCTCCGACCTCACTTCCGGTTCCTCACCGAGGCCGCCCCCCCCTCCCAAAGGACCGAGGTTTATTTTTCCCGAGTCCTGTTTGTTTCCGACGCGCCCCTTCCCACCGGCCTTCTGTGGCCGCAGCTCTATAGCGGGCCCGGTTAGCCAGCAAAGAAAAGGATATTACCTACGGAGGAGCTGCCGCCGCAGCTTTGGCCAGCCCGTGACACTCATTGTCGCCCCTAACATGGTGGCCGCTGCTGGAGGGGGAAACTCCCGAGCCGGGAGTGACGGGGCGTAAGTTCGAGAGACTGAGTCTCTTTGCGCTGCTCTGCGCACCTGCAACGCTCAAGCGAGAGTATAGGCGTCGTTCGGCTTCCGCCGCAAACTTCGGGTTCTTTTCAGAGGGCGGACGCTGACTGCAACCCTACGACTGGGGTGGCACGTATTTTTTCGTTTGTTGACCATTGTTGGGCAACATTAACCTTTGTTGACCACTGTTGACCATTGTTGGCTTCTGTTCACCACTGTTGACCAAGGTTGATCAGTGTTGACCGCTGTCAATCACTATTGAACTTGGTTGACCCCAACATTAAACATTGTTGTTTAATGTTGATGAGGGTTGACCACTATTGACATCTGTTAAACAATGTTGACCAATATTGACCACCATGGACCAACATTGATGTCTATGGAATTCTGTTGACATTTGCTGACCAGCACTGTTTTCCTGTAAGGAGAAACTGCTGATGGTTACACCAGAAATACAAAAACTGAATTGCTAAACACACAGAGACAAAACACGCAGTTATGTTTAATATTTTTTTAATTTAAGAAAAAGTTTCACGTTTCAAGTGAAAAAAGCAAGGAGGCTTACGGTGAACAATGTTCAACTCACTACAGAAAAGGAGGAGCTCTGCAAAGGTTTGGAAGAGAAACTGAGCAAGGGAACAATTTAAAATGAAAATTAACAACAGCAGAGATCCAAGCCCATCCTCCCTTGCCCAGAATATCTTCTCCACCACCGTTGGCCCTTTGCCTAGTTTTTTTGGGGGGGTGGGGGGTGGGGCGGAGAGGATGGAGGGCAGCAGGAAGTCTCCCTTCTAGAGAAAGCCCAGAGATGTCCTCACCCACCCCAAAACCTATCTTCGGATTTTCCGAATGAAAATGTTCATGCTAGGACTTTCCCTTCTAGGTGCCAATAATTATTATAATATTTTATTTATTTATTTATTTTATTGAATTTCTATACTGCCCTACTCCCGATGAAATAAAACACATAGATATACAAAATGGCAGGCATCTTTCTCAGCACATGTCATAAGACGTTGGCTGGGCTGTCCTGGCTCATTTTCAATTGCCAGGCTGCAGGGATGGCAGGAAATTTTTTCTACCGATTGAATAAAAAAGTCCAGCGGAGAAATAAAGGTAGGAGACAATTAAAAAGACAGAGTTATGATCTACTTAAGTTTAGCAGCAAGTGTGAAGAGTTTAGATGCCAGAAATATCAGCTGGCACCTAAGATTTGGGAATAAAGAACCCAGATAAAGCTGCTGGTGTAAGAATGAATGTCAATAAGTTTGTGTTTTAAAGAAGTCTTATTTTTTTCAGTGGTACCAGAAGAGCAGCTGGACTTTGGCCTCTGGAGACACACTGAGGTATGTACTATATAGTCGCAACCAATATATAGAACATAAACAATGAAAGTAATACGTGCCAGCCAGTTGCCCCAATCCAACAAGGGTCTCCCCCTCAGCGGTCCATCACACAGCAGTCTATTGACTAAGGGAGAGAACCAGGATTCCTTGAAGCCGCTTAGAACTGACTTTCTAAAGAATTGATGGTTTGGAGGAACAACTCAAAACAGAAAGGATGGAATATAAGAGCCTCCTCTGCAGGGTTCTGCAGCAAGCTGGGGAGAAACAGGAGCTCCTCACGGAGAACAAACAACTAAAGGAACAACTGGACAGGTGAGAAATATTTAGTATCCCCTATCATGAGAGGGCTAATTTCTGCTTTTCATAATTTACAGGAATACTAAAATGATTCAGGACATGGCGGAGGAACAAGTCCAGCTAAAAGCTGAAGCAAAAGACCTCCGAATAAAAAACCAGAAATTTGTGCGAGGAGAAGGCAACAATCCTGCGGAATTTCAGGGAGAGGCTGAGGAGGTGAGAAACACGTAGACAGCAGCCCTGACTTTGGCAAAATGGCAACACTAAATTACTTAAAAAATAAGGCAAAGGAAGTGCCAGGTATTTTTAGGGAGTTTTAATTTTAAACAAGATGGATGGTTGGAGTGAAAACATGAGGAGGCTAATTTTGCTCTTGTCTTCCTCTTTTAGAGAAATGATGCTTTGGAGGAAGAGGTAGAACGAGAAAGAAAGGAATATAAAAGCCTCCTCTGAAGGGTTCTGTAGCAAGCTGGGGAGAAACAGGAGCTCCGCACGGAAAACAAAAGACCGAAGGAACAACTGGACAACTGAGAAATATTAAGTATCACCTATCATGAGAGGGCTAATTTCTGCTTTTCTTAATTTACAGGAATTCAAAAACATTTGAACAAATGGTGGAGGAAAGAGTTCAATTAAAAAAAGAAAATCAAGAATTAAAAATGAAGAACTGGAAGTTGAGCGAGGAGAAGGCGACCATCCTGCGGAACTTCAGGGAGAGGCTGAGGAGGTGAGAAGCATGTAGACAGCAGTCCTGACTGAGGGAGGGAGAGGACCAGGATTCTTTGAAGCAGCTTGGTTGAACCATGATTCCAGGATGAAGAACCTACCCTATAAGGGATGGAGGGATAGAGGAAAATTAGAATGGGGGAGGCCACATTTGACCACGTACTACGAAATCTCCCTTTCTCATTCTTCCAGAGCCAGAGACCGACCAGCATGCTGAAGGGGCTGAAAGATCAGGAGGAGGACTTGGAAAAGCTCCCAAGGATCCCAAGATGGAGAGAAACATCTGCCGGGAGCTTCAAGTACAGGGAGCCTCTTCCTCCCTTTCCCCTCTTTTCCCTCCTCACCCCTTCCTCATCACCAAGGAGAAATGATTCTCTGTCTCAGCCACATCCAGCCATCCCTGAAAAGAGCAGGACAACAGAAGAATGTGGTCTCCTCGCTTAACTTCCATAGGTTGTTACTGCTTTATCTACTTATTTTTCAGTTATTAATATAGTTATTATCATTAATACAATTTTAATTTTTATTATCATCATTATTGTCATCGTTATTTCATTAGTCCTGGAAATGATCAGTTCTTGAATGACTGGAGTGTCCAACAGTGGCTCATATCTGCACTCTTGTCTTATCACTTCATAAGTGTGCAGCAGGAGGCCCCAAACACTGGGAGCTCCTGAGCAAAACTTCCCAGCGTCATACCACCGATGCAGAACTCTGCAGGGAGCTGGAGGAGAGGCAGAGGAGGTGAGAAAGTGCCAGGTATTTTTAAGGAGTTTTAATTTTAAGCAGGTTGGATGGTTGGAGTGAAAACCTGAGGGGGCTAATTTCGCTCTTGTCTTCCACTTTTACAGAATCGATGGTTTGGAGCAACAACTGGAAGTGGAGAGAAAGTATAAGAGCCTCCTCTGTAGGGTTCTGCAGCAAGCTGGGGAGAAACAGGAGCTCCTCACGGAGAACAAAAATATTCGAGGAGATGGTTGAGGAATGAGTTAATTTAAAAAAGGAAATCAAAGAACTAAAAATCAAGAACTGGAAGTTGAGCGAGGAGAAGGCGACCATCCTGCGAAATTTCAGGGAGAGGCTGAGGAGGTGAGAAGCATGTAGACAGTAGCCCTGACTAAGGGAGGGAGAGGACCAGGATTCCTCAAAGCAGTTTAGAACTGACTTTCTAAAGAAATGAGATCTCGTCCAGCCACTCCTGGACTAGGAGGAGGGCTTGAAGAACATGGAAAAGCTCCCGAGGAATCCCAAAATGGATGGAAACATCTATTGTACTACAAACATCCCTAATTTTGTAAAATAAAGTTCCAAAAGAAGGAGAAAACTCATGAATGTCTGGCTCCTGACACTTTTAGTCCTACGTGTATAAAGCTAGGTCTACTTTGAGGAGCTCCTGAAGGAAAATTCCCAGCTTGTGGAAAACAACGCAGAACTCTGCAGGGAGCTGGAGGAGAGACGGAGGAGGTGAGAAAGTGCCAGGTATTTTTAAGGAGTTTTAATTTTAAGCAGGTTGGATGGTTGGAGTGAAAAGCTGAGGGGGCTAATTTCTCTCTTGTCTTCCTCTTTTACAGAATCGATGGTTTGGAGCAACAACTGGAAGTGGAGAGAAAGTATAAGAGCCTCCTCTGTAGGGTTCTGCAGCAAGCTGGGGAGAAACAGGAGCTCCTCGCGGAGAACAAAAATATTCAAGGAGTTGGTTGAGGAATGAGTTAATTTAAAAAAGGAAATCAAAGAACTAAAAATCAAGAACTGGAAGTTGAGCGAGGAGAAGGCGACCATCCTGCGAAATTTCAGGGAGAGGCTGAGGAGGTGAGAAGCATGTAGACAGCAGCCCTGACTGAGGGAGGGAGAGGACCAGGATTCCTTGAAGCAGCTTGGTTGAAGCAGGATTCCAGGGTGAAGAACCTACCCTATAAGGGATGGAGGGATAGAGGAAAATTAGAATGGGGAGGCCACATTTGACCACGTACTACGAAATCTCCCTTTCTCATTCTTCCAGAGCCAGAGACTGACCAGCATGCTGAAGGGGCTGAAACATCAGGAGGAGGACTTGGAAAAGCTCCCGAGGATCCCAAGATGGAGAGAAACATCTGTCAGGAGCTTCAAGTACAGGGAGCCTCCTCCTCTTCCTCCCCCTCTTCCTCCTTTCCTCCTCACCCCTTCCTCATCACCAAGGAGAAATGATTCTCTGTCTCAGCCACATCCAGCCATCCCCGAAAAGAGCAGGACAACAGAAGAACGTGGTCTCCTCGCTCAACTTCCATAGGTTGTCATTGCTTTATCTAGTTATTTTTCAGTTATTAATACAGTTATTATCATTAATACAGTTATTATTGTTATTATCATCATTATTGTCATCGTTATTTCATTAGTCCTGGAAATGACCAGTCCGTGAATGACCGGAGTGTCCAACAGTGGCTCATGTCTGCACTCTTGTCTTATCACTTCCCAAGTGTGCAGCAGGAGGCCCCAAACCTCTCAGGGTCTCTCTTTCAGTGCGTGTGACCCTCCCTATTGAAAGGTCCACCGTTGCTGGAGGGGGCACCCCTGGCATCTCCCCATAGCTGGATCAAAGATGATGACATCACAGCACATGTCCTAAGACCTTGGCCGGGCTGTCCTGGCTCATTCTCAACTGCTACCACTGCAGGGATGGCAGGAAATTTTTTTTATCATTTCCAGAAAAAAGTCCAGCAGAGAAACAGAGGTAGGAGACAATTAAAAAGACATTATTATTGCCTGCTTAAGTTTAGCAGAAAGTGTGAAGAGTTTAGATGCCAGAAATATCAGCTGGCACCTAAGATTTGGGAATAAAGAGCCCAGATAAAGCTGCTGGTGTAAGAATGAATGTCAATAAATTTGTGTTTTTAAAGAAATCTATTTTTTTCCCCCAGTGGTTCCAGAGGAGCAGCCCGTCTTTTGGCAACGGGGATAAACGGATGTATGTACTATTTATTTCTTTAATTATTTGTCAACAAGTACCCAATGGGACCCAAACCTCTCAGGGTCTCTCTTTTAGCACGTGTGACCCTCCCTATTGAAAGGTCCACCGTTGCTGGAGGGGGCACCCCTGGCATCTCCCCACAGCTGGATCAAAGATGATGACATCACAGCACGTGTCATAAGACCTTGGCTGGGCTGTCCTGGCTCATTCTCAGCTGTTACCACTGCAGGGATGGCAGGCAATTTTTTCTATAGATTGAACAAAAAAGTCCAGCGGAGAAATAAAGGTAGGATACAATTAAAAAGACAAAGTTATGATCTACTTAAGTTTAGCAGGAAGTGTGAAGAGTTTAGATGCCAGAAATATCAGCTGGCACCTAAGATCTGGGAATAAAGAGCCCAGATAAAGCTGCTGGTATAAGAATGAATGTCAATAAGTTTGTGTTTTTAAAGAAATCTATTTTTTTTCCCAGTGGTTCCAGAGGAGCAGCCCGTCTTTTGGTAATGGGTACACACGGAGGTATGTCCTATTTATTTCTTTAATTATTTGTCAACAAGTACCCAATGGGACCCAAACCACGGAAGTAAAAATGGCTCTTTTGGGTGAGGGGGCCTGGATTAACTGGCCTTGAGGGTTTTCCCTGTGCTCAGGCCCAACGTCCTCATGATCTCCATGGCTTTTCAGCAGAAGACTTCATGTGCCAGCAACTTGCCCCCAATCAAGGAAGGGCATCCCCCTCAGCGGTCCATCACCCCCCGTCCCCCTCAGGTAAGCAGTCTAAATCTTCTGGGGAATGTTTTGAGTGCCCATTACTAAGTATGACAAATTTTCATATGATCATTTTATTATGTGAAGGAATCAGGCTGAGAGATCAATTCTCTCACATAATAAATAACCTTTTCTTTTAGCCAGGAGAGGCTACACCTGAGAATTTGTTTCATGTCGTAATAAGATGTGAAGGTGAGGCAGGGTGAGTGAGCTGATTTAAGTAGAAGGGAATATGCTGATCTATGCTGGTGGATCTATGCTCTGTGAGCAATGCTTCTTGCAAGGAGCCTCCAGGAGGGGCCTGAGTGAAGAGCAGGTGGATCCTGCCCCTCACACACATTCTTAGTTCTTCCTTCCAATCAGAGCATTTTGGGAGGCCAGAAAGAAGCTTCCCAATCTAAAGGCAGTCTACCTGTCTACATGTGCATGTCTACCACAGTGCATGTCTACAAACCACAATGCTGAAAATAAGGAGGGCAGCACCAGGCTTTCCAATTTGATTCCATTTTCGATGGAGCCACCACAGTTCAACAAACCCAAAGATGCTAATTTTACTCGAGTTTTGATATTTGACAGAAGAAAATTTTCGGATGAGTCTATGCAGACAGACAGGCTCAGAAAAGGGAATCAAGATCTGACTTATTCTACATAACTACTTTGCCAAAAGCGCGAAGTAAATTGAACCCCTCAATCCAAAATTCAAGTAAAAAAAAAATCAAGGGTCTAATTTCTCTCAGGTCCTCGTATTTACAGCAACACAACACAGAAGGTTTCACCGAATGAGGAGCTCCTGAAGGAAAATTCCCAGCTTGTGGAAAACAACGCAGAACTCTGCAGGGAGCTGGAGGACAAACAGAGGAGGTGAGAAATTTTCAGACAGAAACCCTCACTTGGACATAATGGCAAAACTAAATTACATAAAAAGTAAGGCAAAGGAAGTGCCAGGTATTTTTAGGGAGTTTTAATTTTAAACAAGATGGATGGTTGGAGTGAAAATCTGAGGAGGCTAATTTCGCTCTTGTCTTCCTCTTTTACAGAATCGATGCTTTGGAGGAAGAGGTAGAACGAGAAAGAAAGGAATATAAAAGCCTCCTCTGAAGGGTTCTGTAACAAGCTGGGGAGAAACAGGAGCTCCGCACGGAAAACAAAAGACCGAAGGAACAACTGGACAACTGAGAAATATTAAGTATCACCTATCACGAGAGGGCTAATTTCTGCTTTTCTTAATTTACAGGAATTCAAAAATGTTTAAAGAAATGGTGGAGGAAAGAGTTCAATTAAAAAAAGAAAATAAAGAATTAAAAATCAAGAACTGGAAGTTGAGCGAGGAGAAGGCGACCATCCTGCGGAATTTCAGGAAGAGGCTGAGGAGGTGAGAAGCATGTAGACAGCAGCCCTGACTGAGGGAGGGAGACGACCAGGATTCCTCAAAGCAACTTAGAACTGACTTTCTAAAGAAATGAGATCTCGTCCAGCCACTCCTGGACTAGAAGGAGGGCTTGAAGAACTTGGAAAAGCTCCCGAGGAATCCCAAAATGGATGGAAACATCTATTGTACTACAAACATCCCTAATTTTGTAAAATAAAGTTCCAAAAGAAGGAGAAAACTCATGAATGTCTGGCTCCTGACACTTTTAGTCCTACGTGTATAAAGCTAGGTCTACTATGAGGAGCTCCTGAAGGAGAATTTCCAGCTTGTGGAAAACAACGCAGGACTCTGCAAGGAGCTGGAGGAGAAACAGAGGAGGTGAGAAATTTTCTGACAGCATCCCTGAGTTTAATTGTTGGTCCAAATTTATCTCTAAGCTTCTGATGTTTCTAGAGAGAAAGAACTGAGGAAGAACATCTACAGGTGACTGGTGTACAGAGACCAGCTGGTACCACTTAATAGTACAGAGTCCAAAAGAAACACAGGGATGGATATTACAACACTGGAAGACAAGAGAGAAACTCTTGGAGACATGAAACCTTTGATGCTGCCATATAAACCGGAGAAGGAATGGCTGAAAGCTTCTGGGGAGAATCTCAAAGCCAAGAAAGCCCCACAGAGGCTTCTTCTCAGCCATCCAGAGACTCCCTGGCAGGATGGCTTCTGGCATCCCTGGTCAACCTTCCAAAGGAAGGTCCTGGAGCTTCCAGAGTGGTTGGCTGGATGTATCCATAATTCTTCTCCAAGAAAAAGGAACAGAAACACCTCATTGAAATGTGCAGAAATGGATGAAAGCATCTGTTCAAGGCATTCAAGATTGACAGACGTCTATGGTAGAGTTCCACACTCCATGCCTTGAGGTGATCTTCCTTCTGAGGAGATCCTTTGATGGGAAGTGAGGGATCTCCTCTTCCTTTTTCCTCCCATCGAGCACTGAAATGGCTTCTCCTCTTGCCCGTTTGGCTGCTGTTCCTCAAGCGTTTGAGGTCCCAATGGAGCTGGATATGACTCTCCTTCCAGGTCACGTCCAATTTCTTGCAGTGACATCAGATTTGGCTCTGAATCATTCTCTTCAACTCCCTGATAAGAATAAAGAAAAGCACATTAAAACAGCTTTTAAATAAAAGGAAATTTTACAATTCTTTAAATATCATGGTATTATCTCTCATGTTTTTACATTTATTCTGGTTGTAAGCTGCTCCTTTGTGTTCAGGTCTGGCCTCGGAAGGATAATGTAGCACTTGGGGATGAAGATGCAGATCAGCAGACCAGCACTGGAGTCCAGGATGGAGAAGACCTGCACAGCCACCATGTATTTCCCTTTGGTGCTCAGGTAAGTGGGCACAAAAGTCACCCAGACACTGTAGAAGACTAGCATGCTGAAGGTGATCAGCTTGGCTTTGTTGAAGGCCCCTGGCAGATTCCTGGCCAGGAAAGCCACCGTGAAGCAGATGGCAGCCAGGAAGCCCATGTAGCTGAGGGTGACGTAAAACATGACAACGGCCCCTTCGTTGCATTGCAGGATGGTCTCTCCAGGCTGGGAGTGGAGGTCAGAGTCATGGAATGGGGGAGAAACTCCCAGCCAGATGGAGCAGATGAGAATTTGGACTGCAGAACAAGAGTGGATGATGGAGTTGGTGAAGATCTTCCACAACCATCTCTTCGCGAAGACTATAGTAGAGTTCACACTCCATGCCTTGAGGTGATTTCTCCCTGAGGGGATCCTTTGATGGGAATTGAGGGATCTCCTCTTCCTTTTTCCTCCCATCGAGCACTGAAATGGCTTCTCTTCTTGGCTGTTTGGCTGCTTCTCCTCAGGCCTTTGAGGTCCCAATGGAGCTGGATATGACTCTTCTTCCAGGTCACGTCCAATTCCTTGCAGGGACAACGGATTTGGCTCTGATTCTCATCAACTCCCTGATAAAAATAAAGAAAAGCCCATTAAAATGCAAGAATGAAAGATCTGTCTATGTAAATGGTGAGTTTGTGGCATTGGGTTCCTGTACGGGGGAGAGGGTTGGACTAGATGACCATGAAGGTGCCTTTCACAGCTTACATTCCGTGATTCTATGAATGCCTGCAATACAGGTAGTCCTTAACTTATAACCATTCATTTAGCAACGGTTGAAAGTTATGACAAAGCTGAGAAACACAACTTAGAAGGGAGATCCTCACAGTGTCCCTGCAGTCACAGAATCACAATTCAGGCACTAGGCAACTGGCTCGCATTGGCAATAGTTACAGCATCTCAGGGTTACGTGGTGACCATTTGCAATCTTCTCAAGGGCTTCCAAACGCAAAGCCAACAGGGAAGCCAATGTGGGAGGTTGCAAGTCATGGTCAGGTGACGTCTCGCTGTTTCTTTTCCAATTGAAAACCAGAATTCCAGTAAACATTAAAATTAGCGATCTGGAAAAATTAGAGAAGGGAAATTAGAACATTTTTCCTTTTTAAATTCATCTGACAGTCCACTGAGGAGTCCTAACCAACCTTTCCCTGATCTCGTAAAAGCAATGGGGAAAGTGAGGCACAGAAACGGTGAAATCGGAAAACCATCCTTGGAGTCAAAGGCGACATTCAGACATTCACCGTTTCCCACCAGCTGCAGAATCAGAGAAGCAGAGTCTTTTTCTGGTCTCCATAATTGCTCTGGAGATGCTCTGAGGTCCTTCCTGCCCCCTTTTTCTCTGGGATCCCTTCCTGGGGATCACCAGGAGCCTCCGATCTTTCCTGGCCATCATTGGATCTAGTGGGAAAGAAGCCCTAAAGGAAAGAGATCCCTGCGTTGGCTGTGATGGGGGCTCGGAGGGGACATTTTGGACAAGGAAGATGGATGGTTGGAGAAAGAAGGGAAGGGATCCATTTGTGCCAAATGCAGAAGCTCCTTCCCTCAATAGAAGACTGGAATACTGCAACCAATATTGGTCACCATCCTACGTAAAAGATGCTGAGACCCTGGAAAAAGTGCAGAGGAGAGCAACTAAGGTGATCGAAGGCCTGGAGACTAAACCATAGGAAGAACGGCTGCAGGTTTTGGGTCTGGCTAGTCTAAAGAAAAGAAGAATTAGGGGTGACTTGATAGCAGTATTTCAATATCTGGGAGGCTGCCACAAAGAAGACGAGGTCAAATTATTCTCCAGAGCCCCAGAGGGCAGGACAAGAAAAAAATGGATGGAAACTGAACAAAGAGAGAAGCAGCCTGGAATTAAGGAGAAACTTCCTAACAGGGAGGACAATTGACCCGTGGAACTGCTTGCCTCCAGAAGTTGTGGCTGCTTCATCCCTGGAGGTTTTTCAGAAGAAACTAGACAGCCACTTGTCTGAGATCATTTAGGTTCTCCTGCTTGAGCAGAGGGCTGGACTAGAAGACCTCCAAGGTCCCTTCCAACTTCTATTCTATTCTATTCTATTCTATTCTATTCTATTCTATTCTATTCTATTCTATTCTATAGGCGGAGGCCTCAGACACAGCCGGTCCCCCATTTTCTGGGCTGCTCTCTCATCAGCCCCCAGGAAGATCAAGACCGTTAAGACAGGGCGACCCCTGAGAATTTCATGAGTTGGTACATTCCAACGACTCTCTGCCTACCCAGAATCCCCCTGTTCAAGTGGTTCAGACCGAAGCAACAGCAAAAACTCTCAGCTAAGAAAAAAAATAAACACCGTTGCCATGACTACATTTCCAGGCATCCATTTTGAGCTTACCAAAGAGAATAGAATAGAATAGAATAGAATAGAATAGAATAGAATAGAATAGAATAGAATAGAATAGAATAGAATAGAATAGAATAGAATAGAATCCCCCATTTTCTGGGTTGCTCTCTCATCAGCCCCCAGGAAGATCAAGACCGTTAAGACAGGGCGACCCCTGAGAATTTCATGAGTTGGTACATTCCAACGACTCTCTGCCTACCCAGAATCCCCCTGTCCAAGTGGTTCAGACCGAAGCAACAGCAAAAACTCTCAGCTAAGAAAAAAAATAAACACCGTTGCCATGACTACATTTCCAGGCATCCATTTTGAGCTTACCAAAGAGAAGAGAATAGAATAGAATAGAATAGAATAGAATAGAATAGAATAGAATAGAATAGAATAGAATAGAATAGAATAGAATAGAATAGAATAGAATAACAGAGTTGGAAGGGACCTTGGAGGTCTTCTAGTCCAACCTCCTGCTTAGGCAGGAAACCCTACACCACTTCAGACAAATGGTTATCCAACCTCTTCTTTTTTTCTTTTTTCTTTTTTTAAATATTTTTTTATTATTTTTTTAAAACAAAACAAAACAAATCCATCATCCCCCTATTCAAAATTTACTGATTATCTAATTTCTCATATCGTCAAACAAATCAACCTCCTCATTTATAATTTATTTAACTAGTGCATTGTTGCTTCAAAAAACTTATTTTCGAATATTATATTTATAACATTCATTTCATATTTCATATTTCACTTCCATGTCTTATTATCTAGCCATTGATAAAATAAATCCCGTATCTGGTAGTATTGTTTATCTTCTTGTTCTCTAATTTCAAATGTCAATTTACTCATTTCAGCACATTCCATGATTTTCTTCGTAATTTCATCTTGCGTTGGTATTTTCTCATTTTTCCACTTTTTAGCAAATACAATTCTAGCAGCTGTTAAAACATTCACCATCAAATATCTCATTTCTCTATTGTATGTTTCTGGCACAATCCCTAATAAAAAAAATCTCTGGTTTAAAGTCTATGTGGTTTTTTGTCATTTTTTCCAACCATGTGTGGATTTTATAGTCCAATATCTTTTCGCGTCTACACATGTCCACCACATATGGTAATATGAGCCCGGTATCTGATGGCATTTCCAACACTTCTCAGATTTGTTCTTGAACATTCTCGCTATTCTTGTCGGGAGTAAATGCCACCTGTAAAACATCTTATATATACCTATATATGCCTACTACAAATATAATATGGAAGACACTGATAATTCTATGGCACAGTGCAAGAAGTGTTACATACAACATCAAGGAAGGATGTCGTGATAATTAACTGAAATGCTGAATTTGGAGAAATGGTAAAATCTGGAATTACAGGAATATTTAAAATGGGCAAATGTGATAATGCAAAAAATAGGTTAACACAACTGTTTATTGCTAACACCGCCATATTAGGACCAGAGTGTTTAGTATATTTTAATTGGTTTTTTTTTAACGTTTGTATTACATGTATTTTTATCGTTCGCTGTTCACCGCCCTGAGTCCCTCAGGAATAGGGCGGTATATAAATTAATTAATTAATTAAATAAATAAATAAATAAATAAATAAATAAATAAATAAATAAATAATAAGCACCAAAGACAAATTCCTTGTGTGTCCAATCACACTTGGCCAAGAAAGAATTCTATTCTATTCTATTCAAGCGACTTAAATACCGGCTGTGTATTACTTGATGGACAACATTAAAATCAATAAGTAACAAAAAATGGGGAAATGTAATCAACCAAAAAAACTTCCCAAAGTTTTAAACAGGAAAAGACATCCAAATCAGCTTCAAAACAAGTTATCATGTTAATGAAAGAAAAACGAAAGGATGAAAGTCTTGGACAACCAAAAGGGCAATTTGCCTCCAGAAGTTGTGAATGCTCCAACACTGGACAGTTTTTAAGAAGAGGTTGGATAACCATTTGTCTGAAGTGTTTCCTGCCTAAGCAGGGGGTTGGACTAGATGACCTCCAAGGTCCCTTCCAACTCTGGTTTTTCTATTCTATTCTATTCTATTCTATTCTATTCTATTCTATTCTATTCTATTCTTTCTATTCCTATTCTATTCTATTCTATTCATCACTCTATTCTATTCTATTCTATTCTATTCTATTCTATTCTATTCTATTCTATTCTATTCTATTCTATTCTATTCTATTCTCTTTGGTAACCTCAAAATGGATGCTCGGAAATGTAGTCATGGCAACGGTGTTTATTTTTTTTTTCTTAGCCGACAGTTTTTGCTTCTTCGGTCTGAACCACTTGGACAGGGGGATTCTGGGTAGGCAGAGAGTCGTTGGAATGTACCAACTCATGAAATTCTCAGGGGTCGCCCTGCCTTAACGGTCTTGATCTTCCTGGGGGCTGATGAGAGAGCAGCCCAGAAAATGGGGGACCGGCTGTGTCTGAGGCCTCCGCCTCTAGAATAGAATAGATAGAGCTGGAAGGGACCTTGGAGGTCTTCTAGTCAAGCCCTCTGCTCAAGCAGGAGAACCTAAATGATCTCAGACAAGTGGCTGTCTACTTTCTTCTTAAAACCTCCAGTGATGAAGCAGCCACAACTTCTGGAGGCAAGCAGTTCCACGGGTCAATTGTCCTCCCTGTTAGGAAGTTTCTCCTTAATTCCAGGCTGCTTCTCTCTTTGTTCAGTTTCCATCCGTTGTTTCTTGTCCTGCCCTCTGGGGCTCTGGAGAATAATTTGACCCCGTCTTCTTTGGGGCAGCCTCCCAAATATTGAATACTGCTATCACGTCACCCCTAATTCTTCTTTTCTTCAGACTAGCCAGACCCAAAACCTGCAGCCTATGGTTTAGTCTCCTGGCCTAAACAGGGACACTGTCATGATCTGCCTTCTAAGTTGTGTTTCTCAGCTTTGTCATAACTTTCAACCGTTGCTAAATGAATGGTCATAAGTCAAAGACTACCTGTATTGCAGACATTCAGAGAATCATAGAATGTAAGCTGTGAAAGGCACCTTCATGGTCATCTAGTCCAACCTTCTCCCCCGTGCAGGAACCCAATGCCACAAACGCACCATTTACATAGACAGATCTTTCATTCTTGCATTTTCATGGGCTTTTCTTTATTTTTATCAGGGAGTTGATGAGACTCAGAGCCAAATCTGTTGTCCCTGCAAGGAACTGGACGTGACCTGGAAGGAGAGTCATATCCAGCTCCATTGGGACCTCAAAGGCCTGAGGAGAAGCAGCCAAACAGCCAAGAGGAGAAGCCATTTCAGTGCTCGATGAGAGGAAAAAGGAAGAGGAGATCCCTCATTTCCCATCAAAGGATCCCCTTGGGGAGAAATCACCTCAAGGCATGGAGTGTGAACTCTACTATAGTCTTAGGAAGAGATGGTTGTGGAAGATCTTCACCAACTCCATCATCCACTCTTGTTCTGCAGTCCAAATTCTCATCTGCTCCATCTGGCTGGGAGTTTCTCCCCCATTCCATGACTCTGACCTCCACTCCCAGCCTGGAGAGACCATCCTGCAATGCAACGAAGGGGCCGTTGTCATGTTCTACGTCACCCTCAGCTACATGGGCTTCCTGGCTGCCATCTGCTTCACGGTGGCTTTCCTGGCCAGGAATCTGCCTGGGGCCTTCAATGAAGCCAAGCTGATCACCTTCAGCATGCTGGTCTTCTGCAGTGTCTGGGTGACTTTTGTGCCCACTTACCTGAGCACCAAAGGGAAATACATGGTGGCTGTGCAGGTCTTCTCCATCCTGGCCTCCAGTGCTGGTCTGCTGATCTGCATCTTCATCCCCAAGTGCTACATTATCCTTCCGAGGCCAGACCTGAACACAAAGGAGCAGCTTACAACCAGAATAAATGTAAAAACATGAGAGATAATATCATGATATTTAAAGAATTGTAAAATTTCCTTTTATTTAAAAGCTGTTTTAATGTGCTTTTCTTTATTCTTATCAGGGAGTTGAAGAGAATGACTCAGAGCCAAATCTGATGTCACTGCAAGGAACTGGATGTGACCTGAAAGGAGAGTCATATCCAGCTCCATTGAGACCTCAAAGGCCTGAGGAACAGCAGCCAAAAAGGCAAGAGGAGAAGCCATTTCAGTGCTCGATGGGAGGAAAAAGGAAGAGGAGATCCCTCACTTCCCATCAAAGGATCTCCTCAGAAGGAAGATCACCTCAAGGCATGGAGTGTGGAACTCTACCATAGACGTCTGTCAATCTTGAATGGCTTCCATCCATGTCTGCACATTTCAATGAGGTGTTTCTGTTCCTTTTTCTTGGAGAAGAATTATGGATACATCCAGCCAACCACTCTGGAAGCTCCAGGACCTTCCTTTGGAAGGTTGACCAGGGATGCCAGAAGCCATCCTGACAGGGAGTCTCTGGATGGCTGAGAAAAAGCCTCTGTGGGGCTTTCTTGGCTTTGAGATTCTCTCCAGAAGCTTTCAGCCATTCCTTCTCCGGTTTATATGGCAGCATCAAAGGTTTCATGTCTCCAAGAGTTTCTCTCTTGTCTTCCAGTGTTGTAATATCCATCCTTGGGTTTCTTTTGGACTCTGTACTATTAAGTGGTACCAGCTGGTCTCTGTACATCAGTCACCTGTAGATGTTCTTCCTCAGTTCTTTCTCTCTAGAAAAATCAGAAGGTTAGAGATAAATTTGGACCAACAATGAAGGTCAGGGATGCTGTCAGAAAAATTCTCACCTCCTCTGTTTCTCCTCAAGCTCCTTGCAGAGTCCTGCGTTGTTTTCCACAAGCTGGAAATTTTCCTTCAGGAGCTCCTCAAAGTAGACCTAGCTTTATACACGTAGGACTAAAAGTGTCAGGAGCCAGACATTCATGAGTTTTCTCCTTCTTTTGGAACTTTATTTTACAAAATTAGGGATGTTCGTAGTACAATAGATGTTTCAATCCATTTTTGGATTCCTCGGGAGCTTTTCCAAGTTCTTCAAGTCCTCCTCCTGGTCCTCTCTTTCCCCATGTGAAGTTCCAGCCCCTTCAGCATGGCGGTCGGTGAGTGATGGTGTCTCTAAGGGTTCAAATGTGGCCTCCCCATTCTAATTTTCATCTATTCCTCCATCCCTTATAGGGTAGATTCTTCATCCTGGAATCCTAATGTTATTTTATGTAGGCTGATGAAAGAAATTAAGTTTTGAATTTAAATGGAGATCAGGAAATGGGTGCATTTGTCATCGATCCCTGCGTCCATTTCATGATTCCAGGAGTGGCTGGACGAGATCTCATTTCTTTGGAAAGTCATTTCTAAGCTGCTTCAAGGAATCCTGGTCCTCTCCCTCCCTTAGTCAGGGCTGCTATCTCCGTGTTTCTCACCTCCTCAGCCTCTCCCTGAAATTACGCATGATTGTTGCCTTCTCCTCGCTCCACTTCCGGTTCCTAATTTGTAAGTTTTTTATTTGGTCCTTTAAATTAATTTGTTCCTCAACCATCTCCTCGAATATTTTGAATTTCTGCAAATTATGAAAAGCAGAAATTAGGCCTCTCATGATAGATAGATAGATAGATAGATAGATAGATAGATAGATAGATAGATAGATAGATAGATAGATGCAAGGATGGATAGACGGATGGATGGATGGTAGGATGGATGTATTTGAAAGAATGTTAGGATTCTCTTCTAAATATTTCTCACCTCTCCAGTTGTTCTTTGAGAGTTTTAATCTCCGTGAGGAGCTCCTTTTTTCCCCCAGCATGCTGCAGAACTCTGCAGAGGAGGCTCTTATACTCTTGTCTCTCCAGTTGAAGTTGGTATTCCAAAGTATTTATTCTGTAAGAGACAAAGAGAAGAGCGAAAATAGCCCCCTCACGTTTTCACTCCAACCATCCAACTTGTTTAAAATTAAAACTCCCTAAAAATACCTGGCACTTTCTCACCTCCTCTGCCTCTCCTCCAGCTCCCGGCAGAGTTCTGCATCGGTGGTAGGACGCTGGGAAGATTTGCTCAGGAGCTCCCAGTGTTTGGGGCCTCCTGCTGCACACTTGTGAAGTGATAAGACAAGAGTGCAGATATGAGCCACTGTTGGACACTCCGGTCATTCAAGGACTGGTCATTTCCAGGACTAATGAAATAACGATGACAATAATGATGATAATAAAAATTAAAATTGTATTAATGATAATAACTATATTAATAACTGAAAAATAAGTAGATAAAGCAATAACAACCTATGGAAGTTGAGCGAGGAGACCACGTTCTTCTGTTGTCCTGCACTTTTCAGGGATGGCTGGATGTGGCTGAGACAGAGAATCATTTCTCCTTGGTGATGAGGAAGGGGTGGGGAGGGAAAGGAGGGGGAGGGGAGGGGAGGAGGAGGCTCCCTGTACTTGAAGCTCCCAGCAGATGTTTCTCTCCATCTTGGGATCCTCGGGAGCTTTTCCAAGTCCTCCTCCTGATGTTTCAGCCCCTTCAGCATGCTGGTCGGTCTCTGGCTCTGGAAGAATGAGAAAGGGAGATTTCGTAGTAAGTGGTCAAATGTGGCCTCCCCATTCTAATTTTCCTCTATCCCTCCATCCCTTATAGGGTAGGTTCTTCATCCTGGAATCATGGTTCAACCAAGCTGCTTCAAGGAATCCTGGTCCTCTCCCTCCCTCAGTCAGGACTGCTGTCTACATGCTTCTCACCTCCTCAGCCTCTCCCTGAAATTCCGCAGGATGGTCGCCGCCTCCTCGCTCAACTTCCAGTTCTTGATTTTTAATTCTTTATTTTCTTTTTTTAATTGAACTCTTTCCTCCACCATTTCTTTAAACATTTTTGAATTCCTGTAAATTAAGAAAAGCAGAAATTAGCCCTCTCATGATAGGTGATACTTAATATTTCTCAGTTGTCCAGTTGTTCCTTCGGTCTTTTGTTTTCCGTGCGGAGCTCCTGTTTCTCCCCAGCTTGTTACAGAACCCTTCAGAGGAGGCTTTTATATTCCTTTCTTTCTCGTTCTACCTCTTCCTCCAAAGCATCGATTCTGTAAAAGAGGAAGACAAGAGCGAAATTAGCCCCCTCAGGTTTTCACTCCAACCATCCATCTTGTTTAAAATTAAAACTCCCTAAAAATACCTGGCACTTCCTTTGCCTTACTTTTTAAGTAATTTAGTTTTGCCATTTTGCCCAAGTGAGGGTTTCTGTCTGAAAATTTCTCACCTCCTCTGTTTCTCCTCCAACTCCCTGCAGAGTTCTATGTTGTTTTCCACAAGCTGGGAATTTTCCTTCAGGAGCTCCTCATTCGGTGAAACCTTCTGTGTTGTGTTGCTGTAAATACGAGGACCAGAGAGAAATTAGACCCTTGATTTTTTTTTTTACTTGAATTTTGGATTGAGGGGTTCAATTTACTTCGTGCTTTTGGCAAAGTAGTTATGTAGAATAACTCAGATCTTGATTCCCTTTTCTGAGCCTGTCTGTCTGCATAGACTCATCTGAAAAATTTCTTCTGTCAAATATCAAAACTCGAGTAAAATTAGCATCTTTGGGTTTGTTGAACCATGGTGGCTCCATTGAAAGTGGAATCAAATTGGAAAGCCTGGTGCTACCCCACTGATTTTCAGCATTGGGGTTTGTAGAGCTGCACTGTGGTAGACATGCACATGTAGACAGGTAGACTGCCTTTAGATTGGGAAGCTTCTTTCTGGCCTTCCAGAAAGAAGAACTAAGAATGTGTGTGAGGGGCAGGATCCACCTGCTCTTCATTCAGGCCCCTCTTGGAGGCTCCTTGCAAGGAGCATTGCTCACAGAGCATAGATCCACCAGCATAGATCAGCATATTCCCTTCTACTTAAATCAGCTCACTCACCCTCCACTATCCTCACCCTCACATCTTATTACGACATGAAACAAATTCTCAGGTGTAGCCTCTCCTGGCTAAAAGAAAAGGTTATTTATTATGTGAGAGAATTGATCTCTCAGCCTGATTCCTTCACATAATAAAATGATCATATGAAAATTTGTCATACTTAGTAATGGGCACTCAAAACATTCCCCAGAAGATTTAGACTGCTTACCTGAGGGGGACGGGGGGGTGATGGACCGCTGAGGGGGACGCCCTTCCTTGATTGGGGGCAAGTTGCTGGCACATGAAGTCTTCTGCTGAAAAGCCATGGAGATCATGAGGAAGTTGGGCCTGAGCACAGGGAAAACCCTCAAGGCCAGTTAATCCAGGCCCCCTCACCCAAAAGAGCCATTTTTACTTCCGTGGTTTGAGTCCCATTGGGTACTTGTTGACAAATAATTAAAGAAATAAATAGGACATACCTCCGTGTGTCCCCGTTGCCAAAAGACGGGCTGCTCCTCTGGAACCACTGGAAAAAAATAGACTTCTTTAAAAACAGAAACTTATTATTCATTCTTACCCCAGCAGCTTTATCTGGGCTCTTTATTCCCAGATCTTAGGTGCCAGCTGATATTTCTGGCATCTAAACTCTTCACGCTTGCTGCTAAACTTAAGTAGATCATAACTCTGTCTTTTTAATTGTATCCTACCTTTATTTCTCCGCTGGACTTTTTTGTTTAGTCTGTAGAAAAAATTTCCTGCCATCTCTCCAGTGGTAGCAGTTGAGAATGAGCCAGGATAGCCCAGCCAAGGTCTTATGACACGTGCTGTGATGTCATCATCTTTGACCCAGCTGTGGGGAGATGCCAGGGGTGCCCCCTCCAGCAACGGTGGACCTTTCAATAGGGAGGGTCACACGCACTGAAAGAGAGACCCTGAGAGGTTTGGGTCCCATGGGGTACATGTTGACAAATAATTAAAGAAATAAATAGGACATACCTCCCTGTGTCCCTGTTGCCAAAAGATGGGCTGCTCCTCTGGAACCCCTGGGAAAAAAATAGATTTCTTTAAAAACACAAACTTATTGACATTCATTCTTACACCAGCAGCTTTATCTGGGCTCTTTATTCCCAAATCTTAGGTGCCAGCTGATATTTTTGGCATCTAAACTCTTCGCACTTCCTGCTAAACTTAAGTAGATCATAACTCTGTCTTTTTAATTGTCTCCTACCTCTGTTTCTCTGCTGGACTTTTTTCTGGGAATGATAAAAAAAATTGCCTGCCATCCCTGCAGTGGTAGCAGTTGAGAATGAGCCAGGACAGCCCAGCCAAGGTCTTAGGACACGTGCTGTGATGTCATCATCTTTGATCCAGCTGTGGGGAGATGCCAGGGGTGCCCCCTCCAGCAACGGTGGACCTTTCAATAGGGAGGCTCACACGCACTGAAAGAGAGACCCTGAGAGGTTTGGGTCCCATTGGGTACTTGTTGACAAATAATTAAAGAAATAAATAGTACATACCTCCGTGTGTCCCCGTTGCCAAAAGACGGGCTGCTCCTCTGGAACCACTGGGAAAAAAAATAGATTTCTTTAAAAACACAAAGTTATTGACATTCATTCTTACACCAGCAGCTTTATCTGGGCTCTTTATTCCCAAATCTTAGGTGCCAGCTGATATTTCTGGCATCTAAACTCTTCACGCTTGCTGCTAAACTTAAGTAGATCATAACTCTGTCTTTTTAATTGTCTCCTACCTCTGTTTCTCTGCTGGACTTTTTTCTGGAAATGATAAAAAAAATTTCCTGCCATCCCTGCAGCCTGGCAGTTGAAAATGAGCCAGGACAGCCCAGCCAAGGTCTTAGGACATGTGCTGTGATGTCATCATCTTTGATCCAGCTGTGGGGAGATGCCAGGGGTGCCCCCTCCAGCAACGGTGGACCTTTCAATAGGGAGGGTCACACGCGCTGAAAGAGAGACCCTGAGAGGTTTGGGTCCCTCCAGCTGCATACTTGGGAAGTGATAAGACAAGAGTGCAGACATGAGCCACTCTTGGACACTCCGGTCATTCACGGACTGGTCATTTCCAGGACTAATGAAATAATGATGAAAAATAATGATGATAATAACAATAATAACTGTATTAATAACTGAAAAATAACTAGATAAAGCAATGACAACCTATGGAAATTGAGAGAGGGGACCACGTTCTTCTGTTGTCCTGCTCTTTTCAGGGATGGCTGGATGTGGCTGAGACAGAGAATCATTTCTCCTTGGTGATGAGGAAGGGGTGAGGAGGGAAAGGAGGGGGAGGGGAGGGGAGGAGGAGGCTCCCTGTACTTGAAGCTCCCAGCAGATTTTTCTCTCCATCTTGGGATCCTCGGGAGCTTTTCCAAGTCCTCCTCCTGATGTTTCAGCCCCTTCAGCATGCTGGTCGGTCTCTGGCTCTGGAAGAATGAGAAAGGGAGATTTCGTAGTAAGTGGTCAAATGTGGCCTCCCCATTCTAATTTTCCTCTATCCCTCCATCCCTTATAGGGTAGGTTCTTCATCCTGGAATCATGGTTCAACCAAGCTGCTTCAAGGAATCCTGGTCCTCTCCCTCCCTCAGTCAGGACTGCTGTCTACATGCTTCTCACCTCCTCAGCCTCTCCCTGAAATTCCGCAGGATGGTCGCCGCCTCCTCGCTCAACTTCCAGTTCTTGATTTTTAGTTCTTTGATTTCCTTTTTTAAATTAACTCATTCCTCAACCATTTCTTTAAACATTTTTGAATTCCTGTAAATTAAGAAAAGCAGAAATTAGCCCTCTCATGATAGGTGATACTTAATATTTCTCAGTTGTCCAGTTGTTCCTTCGGTCTTTTGTTTTCCGTGCGGAGCTCCTGTTTCTCCCCAGCTTGTTACAGAACCCTTCAGAGGAGGCTTTTATATTCCTTTCTTTCTCGTTCTACCTCTTCCTCCAAAGCATCGATTCTGTAAAAGAGGAAGACAAGAGCGAAATTAGCCCCCTCAGGTTTTCACTCCAACCATCCATCTTGTTTAAAATTAAAACTCCCTAAAAATACCTGGCACTTCCTTTGCCTTACTTTTTAAGTAATTTAGTTTTGCCATTTTGCCCAAGTGAGGGTTTCTGTCTGAAAATTTCTCACCTCCTCTGTTTCTCCTCCAACTCCCTGCAGAGTTCTATGTTGTTTTCCACAAGCTGGGAATTTTCCTTCAGGAGCTCCTCATTCGGTGAAACCTTCTGTGTTGTGTTGCTGTAAATACGAGGACCAGAGAGAAATTAGACCCTTGATTTTTTTTTTTACTTGAATTTTGGATTGAGGGGTTCAATTTACTTCGTGCTTTTGGCAAAGTAGTTATGTAGAATAACTCAGATCTTGATTCCCTTTTCTGAGCCTGTCTGTCTGCATAGACTCATCTGAAAAATTTCTTCTGTCAAATATCAAAACTCGAGTAAAATTAGCATCTTTGGGTTTGTTGAACCATGGTGGCTCCATTGAAAGTGGAATCAAATTGGAAAGCCTGGTGCTACCCCACTGATTTTCAGCATTGGGGTTTGTAGAGCTGCACTGTGGTAGACATGCACATGTAGACAGGTAGACTGCCTTTAGATTGGGAAGCTTCTTTCTGGCCTTCCAGAAAGAAGAACTAAGAATGTGTGTGAGGGGCAGGATCCACCTGCTCTTCATTCAGGCCCCTCTTGGAGGCTCCTTGCAAGGAGCATTGCTCACAGAGCATAGATCCACCAGCATAGATCAGCATATTCCCTTCTACTTAAATCAGCTCACTCACCCTCCACTATCCTCACCCTCACATCTTATTACGACATGAAACAAATTCTCAGGTGTAGCCTCTCCTGGCTAAAAGAAAAGGTTATTTATTATGTGAGAGAATTGATCTCTCAGCCTGATTCCTTCACATAATAAAATGATCATATGAAAATTTGTCATACTTAGTAATGGGCACTCAAAACATTCCCCAGAAGATTTAGACTGCTTACCTGAGGGGGACGGGGGGGTGATGGACCGCTGAGGGGGACGCCCTTCCTTGATTGGGGGCAAGTTGCTGACACATGAAGTCTTCTGCTGAAAAGCCATGGAGATCATGAGGAAGTTGGGCCTGAGCACAGGGAAAACCCTCAAGGCCAGTTAATCCAGGCCCCCTCACCCAAAAGAGCCATTTTTACTTCCGTGGTTTGAGTCCCATTGGGTACTTGTTGACAAATAATTAAAGAAATAAATAGGACATACCTCCGTGTGTCCCCGTTGCCAAAAGACGGGCTGCTCCTCTGGAACCACTGGAAAAAAATAGACTTCTTTAAAAACAGAAACTTATTATTCATTCTTACCCCAGCAGCTTTATCTGGGCTCTTTATTCCCAGATCTTAGGTGCCAGCTGATATTTCTGGCATCTAAACTCTTCACGCTTGCTGCTAAACTTAAGTAGATCATAACTCTGTCTTTTTAATTGTATCCTACCTTTATTTCTCCGCTGGACTTTTTTGTTTAGTCTGTAGAAAAAATTTCCTGCCATCTCTCCAGTGGTAGCAGTTGAGAATGAGCCAGGATAGCCCAGCCAAGGTCTTATGACATGTGCTGTGATGTCATCATCTTTGACCCAGCTGTGGGGAGATGCCAGGGGTGCCCCCTCCAGCAACGGTGGACCTTTCAATAGGGAGGGTCACACGCACTGAAAGAGAGACCCTGAGAGGTTTGGGTCCCATGGGGTACATGTTGACAAATAATTAAAGAAATAAATAGGACATACCTCCCTGTGTCCCTGTTGCCAAAAGATGGGCTGCTCCTCTGGAACCCCTGGGAAAAAAATAGATTTCTTTAAAAACACAAACTTATTGACATTCATTCTTACACCAGCAGCTTTATCTGGGCTCTTTATTCCCAAATCTTAGGTGCCAGCTGATATTTTTGGCATCTAAACTCTTCGCACTTCCTGCTAAACTTAAGTAGATCATAACTCTGTCTTTTTAATTGTCTCCTACCTCTGTTTCTCTGCTGGACTTTTTTCTGGGAATGATAAAAAAAATTGCCTGCCATCCCTGCAGTGGTAGCAGTTGAGAATGAGCCAGGACAGCCCAGCCAAGGTCTTAGGACACGTGCTGTGATGTCATCATCTTTGATCCAGCTGTGGGGAGATGCCAGGGGTGCCCCCTCCAGCAACGGTGGACCTTTCAATAGGGAGGCTCACACGCACTGAAAGAGAGACCCTGAGAGGTTTGGGTCCCATTGGGTACTTGTTGACAAATAATTAAAGAAATAAATAGTACATACCTCCGTGTGTCCCCGTTGCCAAAAGACGGGCTGCTCCTCTGGAACCACTGGGAAAAAAAATAGATTTCTTTAAAAACACAAAGTTATTGACATTCATTCTTACACCAGCAGCTTTATCTGGGCTCTTTATTCCCAAATCTTAGGTGCCAGCTGATATTTCTGGCATCTAAACTCTTCACGCTTGCTGCTAAACTTAAGTAGATCATAACTCTGTCTTTTTAATTGTCTCCTACCTCTGTTTCTCTGCTGGACTTTTTTCTGGAAATGATAAAAAAAATTTCCTGCCATCCCTGCAGCCTGGCAGTTGAAAATGAGCCAGGACAGCCCAGCCAAGGTCTTAGGACATGTGCTGTGATGTCATCATCTTTGATCCAGCTGTGGGGAGATGCCAGGGGTGCCCCCTCCAGCAACGGTGGACCTTTCAATAGGGAGGGTCACACGCGCTGAAAGAGAGACCCTGAGAGGTTTGGGTCCCTCCAGCTGCATACTTGGGAAGTGATAAGACAAGAGTGCAGACATGAGCCACTCTTGGACACTCCGGTCATTCACGGACTGGTCATTTCCAGGACTAATGAAATAATGATGAAAAATAATGATGATAATAACAATAATAACTGTATTAATAACTGAAAAATAACTAGATAAAGCAATGACAACCTATGGAAATTGAGAGAGGGGACCACGTTCTTCTGTTGTCCTGCTCTTTTCAGGGATGGCTGGATGTGGCTGAGACAGAGAATCATTTCTCCTTGGTGATGAGGAAGGGGTGAGGAGGGAAAGGAGGGGGAGGGGAGGGGAGGAGGAGGCTCCCTGTACTTGAAGCTCCCAGCAGATGTTTCTCTCCATCTTGGGATCCTTGGGAGCTTTTCCAAGTCCTCCTCCTGATGTTTCAGCCCCTTTAGCATGGTGGTCGGTCTCTGGCTCTGGAAGAATGAGAAAGGGAGATTTCGTAGTAAGTGGTCAAATGTGGCCCCCCCATTCTAATTTTCCTCTATCCCTCCATCCCTTATAGGGTAGGTTCTTCATCCTGGAATCATGGTTCAACCAAACTGCTTCAAGGAGTCCTGGTCCTCTCCCTCCCGCAGTCAGGGCTGCTGTCTACATGCTTCTCACCTCCTCAGCCTCTCCCTGAAATTCCGCAGGATGGTCGCCTTCTCCTCGCTCAACTTCAGTTCTTGATTTTTAATTCTTTATTTTCTTTTTTTAATTGAACTCTTTCCTCCACCATTTCTTTAAATATTTTTGAATTCCTGTAAATTAAGAAAAGCAGATATTAGCCCTCTCATGATAGGTGATACTTAATATTTCTCAGTTGTCCAGTTGTTCCTTCGGTCTATTGTTTTCCGTGCGGAGCTCCTGTTTCTCCCCAGCTTGTTACAGAACCCTTCAGAGGAGGCTTTTATATTCCTTTCTTTCTCGTTCTACCTCTTCCTCCAAAGCATCGTTTCTGTAAAAGAGGAAGACAAGAGCGAAATTAGCCTCCTCAGGTTTTCACTCCAACCATCCATCTTGTTTAAAATTAAAACTCCCTAAAAATACCTGTTAGTTCCTTTGTCTTACTTGTTAAGTAATTTAGTTTTGCCATTTTGCCCAAGTGAGGGTTTCTGTCTGAAAATTTCTCACCTCCTCTGTTTCTCCTCCAGCTCCCTGCAGAGTTCTGCGTTGTTTTCCACAAGCTGGGAATTTTCCTTCAGGAGCTCCTCATTCGGTGAAACCTTCTGTGTTGTGTTGCTGTAAATACGAGGACCAGAGAGAAATTAGACCCTTGATTTTTTTTTTACTTGAATTTTGGATTGAGGGGTTCAATTTACTTTGTGCTTTTGGCAAAGTAGTTAGGTAGAATAACTCAGATCTTGATTCCCTTTTCTGAGCCTGTCTGTCTGCATAGACTCATCTGAAAAATTTCTTCTGTCAAATATCAAAACTCGAGTAAAATTAGCATCTTTGGGTTTGTTGAACTGTGGTGGCTCCATTGAAAATGGAATCAAATTGGAAAGCCTGGTGCTACCCCACTGATTTTCAGCATTGGGGTTTGTAGAGCTGCACTGTGGTAGACATGCACATGTAGACAGGTAGACTGCCTTTAGATTGGGAAGCTTCTTTCTGGCCTTCCAGAAAGAAGAACTAAGAATGTGTGTGAGGGGCAGGATCCACCTGCTCTTCATTCAGGCCCCTCTTGGAGGCTCCTTGCAAGAAGCATTGCTCACAGAGCATAGATCCACCAGCATAGATCAGCATATTCCCTTCTACTTAAATCAGCTCACTCACCCTCCACTATCCTCACCCTCACATCTTATTACGACATGAAACAAATTCTCAGGTGTAGCCTCTCCTGGCTAAAAGAAAAGGTTATTTGTTATGTGAGAGAATTGATCTCTCAGCCTGATTCCTTCACATAATAAAATGATCGTATGAAAATTTGTCATACTTAGTAATGGGCACTCAAAACATTCCCCAGAAGATTTAGACTGCTTACCTGAGGGGGACGGGGGGGTGATGGACCGCTGAGGGGGACGCCCTTCCTTGATTGGGGGCAAGTTGCTGGCACATGAAGTCTTCTGCTGAAAAGCCATGGAGATCATGAGGAAGTTGGGCCTGAGCACAGGGAAAACCCTCAAGGCCAGTTAATCCAGGCCCCCTCACCCAAAAGAGCCATTTTTACTTCCGTGGTTTGAGTCCCATTGGGTACTTGTTGACAAA
The DNA here is from genome assembly GCF_029215685.1 of Pituophis catenifer annectens. Taxonomy (NCBI): domain Eukaryota; kingdom Metazoa; phylum Chordata; class Lepidosauria; order Squamata; family Colubridae; genus Pituophis; species Pituophis catenifer. The sequence continues at coordinate 7,290,760 of NW_027256898.1, read as the reverse complement.
TAATTAAAGAAATAAATAGGACATACCTCCGTGTGACCCCATTGCCAAAAGACAGGCTGCTCCTCTGGAACCACTGGGAAAAAAATAGATTTCTTTAAAAACACAAACTTATTGACATTCATTCTTACCCCAGCAGCTTTATCTGGGCTCTTTATTCCCAGATCTTAGGTGCCAGCTGATATTTCTGGCATCTAAACTCTTCACACTTTCTGCTAAACTTAAGTAGATCATAACTCTGTCTTTTTAATTGTATCCTACCTATATTTCTCCGCTGGACTTTTTTGTTCAATCTATAGAAAAAATTGCCTGCCATCCCTGCAGTGGTAGCAGTTGAGAATGAGCCAGGACAGCCCAGCCAAGGTCTTATGACATGTGCTGTGATGTCATCATCTTTGATCCAGCTGTGGGGAGATGCCTGGGGTGCCCCCTCCAGCAACGGTGGACCTTTCAATAGGGAGGTTCACACGTGCTGAAAGAGAGACCCTGAGAGGTTTGGGTCCCATTGGGTACTTGTTGACAAATAATTAAAGAAATAAATAGGACATACCTCCGTGTGTCCCCGTTGCCAAAAGACGGGCTGCTCCTCTGGAACCACTGGAAAAAAATAGATTTCTTTAAAAACACAAATTTATTGACATTCATTCTTACCCCAGCAGCTTTATCTGGGCTCTTTATTCCCAGATCTTAGGTGCCAGCTGATATTTCTGGCATCTAAACTCTTCACACTTTCTGCTAAACTTAAGTAGATCATAACTCTGTCTTTTTAATTGTATCCTACCTATATTTCTCCGCTGGACTTTTTTGTTCAATCTATAGAAAAAATTGCCTGCCATCCCTGCAGTGGTAGCAGTTGAGAATGAGCCAGGACAGCCCAGCCAAGGCCTTATGACATGTGCTGTGATGTCATCATCTTTGATCCAGCTGTGGGGAGATGCCAGGGGTGCCCCCTCCAGCAACGGTGGACCTTTCAATAGGGAGGTTCACACGTGCTGAAAGAGAGACCCTGAGAGGTTTGGGTCCCATTGGGTACTTGTTGACAAATAATTAAAGAAATAAATAGGACATACCTCCCTGTGTCCCCGTTGCCAAAAGACGGGCTGCTCCTCTGGAACCACTGGGGAAAAAAATAGATTTCTTTAAAAACACAAACTTATTGACATTTGTTCTTACACCAGCAGCTTTATCTGGGCTCTTTATTCCCAGATCTTAGGTGCCAGCTGATATTTCTGGCATCTAAACTCTTCACACTTCCTGCTAAACTTAAGTAGATCATAACTCTGTCTTTTTAATTGTATCCTACCTCTGTTTCTCTGCTGGACTTTTTTGTTCAATCTATAGAAAAAATTGCCTGCCATCCCTGCAGTGGTAGCAGTTGAGAATGAGCCAGGACAGCCCGGCCAAGGTCTTAGGACATGTGCTGTGATGTCATCATCTTTGATCCAGCTATGAGGAGATGCCAGGGGTGCCCCCTCCAGCAACGGTGGACCTTTCAATAGGGAGGGTCACACGCACTGAAAGAGAGACCCTGAGAGGTTTGGGTCCCTCCGGCTGCACACTTGTGAAGTGATAAGACAAGAGTGCAGACATGAGCCACTGTTGGACACTCCGGTCATTCACGGACTGGTCATTTCCAGGACTAATGAAATAACGATGACAATAATGATGATAATAACAATAATAACTGTATTAATGATAATAACTGTATTAATAACTGAAAAATGACTAGATAAAGCAATGACAACCTATGGAAGTTCAGCGGGGAGACCATTTTCTTCTGTTGTCCTGCTCTTTTCAGGGATGGCTGGATGTGGCTGAGACAGAGAATCATTTCTCCTTGGTGATGAGGAAGGGGTGAGGAGGGAAAGGAGGGGGAGGAAGAGGGGGAGGCTCCCTGTACTTGAAGCTCCCGGCAGATGTTTCTCTCCATCTTGGGATCCTTGGGAGCTTTTCCAAGTCCTCCTCCTGATCTTTCAGCCCCTTCAGCATGCTGGTCGGTCTCTGGCTCTGGAAGAATGAGAAAGGGAGATTTCGTAGTAAGTGGTCAAATGTGGCCTCCCCATTCTAATTTTCCTCTATCCCTCCATCCCTTATAGGGTAGGTTCTTCATCCTGGAATCATGGTTCAACCAAGCTGCTTCAAGGAATCCTGGTCCTCTCCCTCCCGCAGTCAGGGCTGCTGTCTACATGCTTCTCACCTCCTCAGCCTCTCCCTGAAATTCCGCAGGATGGTCACCTTCTCCTCACTCAACTTCCAGTTCTTCAATTTTAATTCTTTGATTTCGTTCTTTAAATTAAGTCTTTCCTCCACCATTTGTTCAAATGTTTTTGAATTCCTGTAAATTAAGAAAAGCAGAAATTAGCCCTCTCATGATAGGTGATACTTAATATTTCTCAGTTGTCCAGTTGTTCCTTCGGTCTTTTGTTTTCCGTGCGGAGCTCCTGTTTCTCCCCAGCTTGTTACAGAACCCTTCAGAGGAGGCTTTTATATTCCTTTCTTTCTCGTTCTACCTCTTCCTCCAAAGCATCGTTTCTGTAAAACAGAAAGACAAGAGCGAAATTAGCCCCCTCAGGTTTTCACTCCAACCATCCATCTTGTTTAAAATTAAAACTCCCTAAAAATACCTGTTAGTTCCTTTGCCTTACTTTTTAAGTAATTTAGTTTTGCCATTATGTCCAAGTGAGGGTTTCTGTCTGAAAATTTCTCACCTCCTCTGTTTCTCCTCCAGCTCCCTGCAGAGTTCTGCGTTGTTTTCCACAAGCTGGGAATTTTCCTTCAGGAGCTCCTCATTCGGTGAAACCTTCTGTGTTGTGTTGCTGTAAATACGAGGACCAGAGAGAAATTAGACCCTTGATTTTTTTTTTACTTGAATTTTGGATTGAGGGGTTCAATTTACTTCGTGCTTTTGGCAAAGTAGTTAGGTAGAATAACTCAGATCTTGATTCCCTTTTCTGAGCCTGTCTGTCTGCATAGACTCATCTGAAAAATTTCTTCTGTCAAATATCAAAACTCGAGTAAAATTAGCATCTTTGGGTTTGTTGAACTGTGGTGGCTCCATTGAAAATGGAATCAAATTGGAAAGCCTGGTGCTACCCCACTGATTTTCAGCATTGGGGTTTGTAGAGCTGCACTGTGGTAGACATGCACATGTAGACAGGTAGACTGCCTTTAGATTGGGAAGCTTCTTTCTGGCCTTCCAGAAAGAAGAACTAAGAATGTGTGTGAGGGGCAGGATCCACCTGCTCTTCATTCAGGCCCCTCTTGGAGGCTCCTTGCAAGAAGCATTGCTCACAGAGCATAGATCCACCAGCATAGATCAGCATATTCCCTTCTACTTAAATCAGCTCACTCACCCTCCACTATCCTCACCCTCACATCTTATTACGACATGAAACAAATTCTCAGGTGTAGCCTCTCCTGGCTAAAAGAAAAGGTTATTTGTTATGTGAGAGAATTGATCTCTCAGCCTGATTCCTTCACATAATAAAATGATCGTATGAAAATTTGTCATACTTAGTAATGGGCACTCAAAACATTCCCCAGAAGATTTAGACTGCTTACCTGAGGGGGACGGGGGGGTGATGGACCGCTGAGGGGGACGCCCTTCCTTGATTGGGGGCAAGTTGCTGGCACATGAAGTCTTCTGCTGAAAAGCCATGGAGATCATGAGGAAGTTGGGCCTGAGCACAGGGAAAACCCTCAAGGCCAGTTAATCCAGGCCCCCTCACCCAAAAGAGCCATTTTTACTTCCGTGGTTTGGGTCCCATTGGGTACTTGTTGACAAATAATTAAAGAAATAAATAGGACATACCTCCGTGTGACCCCATTGCCAAAAGACGGGCTGCTCCTCTGGAACCACTGGAAAAAAATAGACTTCTTTAAAAACACAAACTTATTGACATTCATTCTTACCCCAGCAGCTTTATCTGGGCTCTTTATTCCCAGATCTTAGGTGCCAGCTGATATTTCTGGCATCTAAACTCTTCACACTTTCTGCTAAACTTAAGTAGATCATAACTCTGTCTTTTTAATTGTATCCTACCTATATTTCTCCGCTGGACTTTTTTGTTCAATCTATAGAAAAAATTGCCTGCCATCCCTGCAGTGGTAGCAGTTGAGAATGAGCCAGGACAGCCCAGCCAAGGTCTTATGACATGTGCTGTGATGTCATCATCTTTGATCCAGCTGTGGGGAGATGCCTGGGGTGCCCCCTCCAGCAACGGTGGACCTTTCAATAGGGAGGTTCACACGTGCTGAAAGAGAGACCCTGAGAGGTTTGGGTCCCATTGGGTACTTGTTGACAAATAATTAAAGAAATAAATAGGACATACCTCCGTGTGTCCCCGTTGCCAAAAGACGGGCTGCTCCTCTGGAACCACTGGAAAAAAATAGATTTCTTTAAAAACACAAATTTATTGACATTCATTCTTACCCCAGCAGCTTTATCTGGGCTCTTTATTCCCAAATCTTAGGTGCCAGCTGATATTTCTGGCATCTAAACTCTTCACACTTCCTGCTAAACTTAAGTAGATCATAACTCTGTCTTTTTAATTGTCTCCTACTTCTGTTTCTCCGCTGGACTTTTTTGTTTAGTCTGTAGAAAAAATTTCCAGCCATCCCTGCAGTGGTAGCAGTTGAGAATGAGCCAGGACAGCCCAGCCAAGGCCTTATGACATGTGCTGTGATGTCATCATCTTTGATCCAGCTGTGGGGAGATGCCAGGGGTGCCCCCTCCAGCAACGGTGGACCTTTCAATAGGGAGGTTCACACGTGCTGAAAGAGAGACCCTGAGAGGTTTGGGTCCCATTGGGTACTTGTTGACAAATAATTAAAGAAATAAATAGGACATACCTCCCTGTGTCCCCGTTGCCAAAAGACGGGCTGCTCCTCTGGAACCACTGGGGAAAAAAATAGATTTCTTTAAAAACACAAACTTATTGACATTTGTTCTTACACCAGCAGCTTTATCTGGGCTCTTTATTCCCAGATCTTAGGTGCCAGCTGATATTTCTGGCATCTAAACTCTTCACACTTCCTGCTAAACTTAAGTAGATCATAACTCTGTCTTTTTAATTGTATCCTACCTCTGTTTCTCTGCTGGACTTTTTTGTTCAATCTATAGAAAAAATTGCCTGCCATCCCTGCAGTGGTAGCAGTTGAGAATGAGCCAGGACAGCCCGGCCAAGGTCTTAGGACATGTGCTGTGATGTCATCATCTTTGATCCAGCTATGAGGAGATGCCAGGGGTGCCCCCTCCAGCAACGGTGGACCTTTCAATAGGGAGGGTCACACGCACTGAAAGAGAGACCCTGAGAGGTTTGGGTCCCTCCGGCTGCACACTTGTGAAGTGATAAGACAAGAGTGCAGACATGAGCCACTGTTGGACACTCCGGTCATTCACGGACTGGTCATTTCCAGGACTAATGAAATAACGATGACAATAATGATGATAATAACAATAATAACTGTATTAATGATAATAACTGTATTAATAACTGAAAAATGACTAGATAAAGCAATGACAACCTATGGAAGTTCAGCGGGGAGACCATTTTCTTCTGTTGTCCTGCTCTTTTCAGGGATGGCTGGATGTGGCTGAGACAGAGAATCATTTCTCCTTGGTGATGAGGAAGGGGTGAGGAGGGAAAGGAGGGGGAGGAAGAGGGGGAGGCTCCCTGTACTTGAAGCTCCCGGCAGATGTTTCTCTCCATCTTGGGATCCTTGGGAGCTTTTCCAAGTCCTCCTCCTGATCTTTCAGCCCCTTCAGCATGCTGGTCGGTCTCTGGCTCTGGAAGAATGAGAAAGGGAGATTTCGTAGTAAGTGGTCAAATGTGGCCTCCCCATTCTAATTTTCCTCTATCCCTCCATCCCTTATAGGGTAGGTTCTTCATCCTGGAATCATGGTTCAACCAAGCTGCTTCAAGGAATCCTGGTCCTCTCCCTCCCGCAGTCAGGGCTGCTGTCTACATGCTTCTCACCTCCTCAGCCTCTCCCTGAAATTCCGCAGGATGGTCACCTTCTCCTCACTCAACTTCCAGTTCTTCAATTTTAATTCTTTGATTTCGTTCTTTAAATTAAGTCTTTCCTCCACCATTTGTTCAAATGTTTTTGAATTCCTGTAAATTAAGAAAAGCAGAAATTAGCCCTCTCATGATAGGTGATACTTAATATTTCTCAGTTGTCCAGTTGTTCCTTCGGTCTTTTGTTTTCCGTGCGGAGCTCCTGTTTCTCCCCAGCTTGTTACAGAACCCTTCAGAGGAGGCTTTTATATTCCTTTCTTTCTCGTTCTACCTCTTCCTCCAAAGCATCGTTTCTGTAAAACAGAAAGACAAGAGCGAAATTAGCCCCCTCAGGTTTTCACTCCAACCATCCATCTTGTTTAAAATTAAAACTCCCTAAAAATACCTGTTAGTTCCTTTGCCTTACTTTTTAAGTAATTTAGTTTTGCCATTATGTCCAAGTGAGGGTTTCTGTCTGAAAATTTCTCACCTCCTCTGTTTCTCCTCCAGCTCCCTGCAGAGTTCTGCGTTGTTTTCCACAAGCTGGGAATTTTCCTTCAGGAGCTCCTCATTCGGTGAAACCTTCTGTGTTGTGTTGCTGTAAATACGAGGACCAGAGAGAAATTAGACCCTTGATTTTTTTTTTACTTGAATTTTGGATTGAGGGGTTCAATTTACTTCGTGCTTTTGGCAAAGTAGTTAGGTAGAATAACTCAGATCTTGATTCCCTTTTCTGAGCCTGTCTGTCTGCATAGACTCATCTGAAAAATTTCTTCTGTCAAATATCAAAACTCGAGTAAAATTAGCATCTTTGGGTTTGTTGAACTGTGGTGGCTCCATTGAAAATGGAATCAAATTGGAAAGCCTGGTGCTACCCCACTGATTTTCAGCATTGGGGTTTGTAGAGCTGCACTGTGGTAGACATGCACATGTAGACAGGTAGACTGCCTTTAGATTGGGAAGCTTCTTTCTGGCCTTCCAGAAAGAAGAACTAAGAATGTGTGTGAGGGGCAGGATCCACCTGCTCTTCATTCAGGCCCCTCTTGGAGGCTCCTTGCAAGAAGCATTGCTCACAGAGCATAGATCCACCAGCATAGATCAGCATATTCCCTTCTACTTAAATCAGCTCACTCACCCTCCACTATCCTCACCCTCACATCTTATTACGACATGAAACAAATTCTCAGGTGTAGCCTCTCCTGGCTAAAAGAAAAGGTTATTTGTTATGTGAGAGAATTGATCTCTCAGCCTGATTCCTTCACATAATAAAATGATCGTATGAAAATTTGTCATACTTAGTAATGGGCACTCAAAACATTCCCCAGAAGATTTAGACTGCTTACCTGAGGGGGACGGGGGGGTGATGGACCGCTGAGGGGGACGCCCTTCCTTGATTGGGGGCAAGTTGCTGGCACATGAAGTCTTCTGCTGAAAAGCCATGGAGATCATGAGGAAGTTGGGCCTGAGCACAGGGAAAACCCTCAAGGCCAGTTAATCCAGGCCCCCTCACCCAAAAGAGCCATTTTTACTTCCGTGGTTTGGGTCCCATTGGGTACTTGTTGACAAATAATTAAAGAAATAAATAGGACATACCTCCGTGTGTCCCCGTTACCAAAAGATGGGGTGCTCCTCTGGAACCACTGGGAAAAAAAAATAGATTTCTTTAAAAACACAAATTTATTGACATTCATTCTTACACCAGCAGCTTTATCTGGGCTCTTTATTCCCAGATCTTAGGTGCCAGCTGATATTTCTGGCATCTAAACTCTTCACACTTCCTGCTAAACTTAAGTAGATCATAACTCTGTCTTTTTAATTGTCTCCTACCTCTGTTTCTCTGCTGGACTTTTTTCTGGAAACGATAAAAAAAATTTCCAGCCATCTCAACTGAGGCGTGGCAGTTGAAAATGAGCCAGGACAGCCCAGCCAAGGTCTTAGGACATGTGCTGTGACGTCATCATCTTTGATCCAGCTATGGGGAGATGCCTGGGGTGCCCCCTCCAGCAACGGTGGACCTTTCAATAGGGAGGGTCACATGCACTAAACGAGAGACCCTGAGAGGTTTGGGTCCCATTGGGTACTTGTTGACAAATAATTAAAGAAATAAATAGGACATACCTCCGTGTGTTCCCGTTGCCAAAAGACAGGCTGCTCCTCTGGAACCACTGGGAAAAAAATAGATTTCTTTAAAAACACAAACTTATTATTCATTCTTACCCCAGCAGCTTTATCTGGGCTCTTTATTCCCAAATCTTAGGTGCCAGCTGATATTTCTGGCCTCTAGACTCTTCACACTTGCTGCTAAACTTAAGTAGATCATAACTCTGTCTTTTTAATTGTCTCCTACCTCTGTTTCTCTGCTGGACTTTTTTATTCAATCTATAAAAGAAATTTCCTGCCATCCCTGCAGTGGTAGCAGTTGAGAATGAGCCAGGACAGCCCAGCCAAGGTCTTAGGACATGTGCTGTGATGTCATCATCTTTGATCCAGCTGTGGGGAGATGCCAGGGGTGCCCCCTCCAGCAACGGTGGACCTTTCAATAGGGAGGGTCACACGCACTAAACGAGAGACCCTGAGAGGTTTGGGTCCCATTGGGTACTTGTTGACAAATAATTAAAGAAATAAATAGGACATACCTCCCTGTGTCCCCGTTGCCAAAAGACAGGCTGCTCCTCTGGAACCACTGGGAAAAAAATAGATTTCTTTAAAAACACAAACTTATTGACATTCATTCTTATACCAGCAGCTTTATCTGGGCTCTTTATTCCCAAATCTTAGGTGCCAGCTGATATTTCTGGCATCTAAACTCTTCACACTTGCTGCTATACTTAAGCACAGGTAATAATAATGTCTTTTTAATTGTCTCCTACCTCTATTTCTCCGCTGGACTTTCTTATTAATTCTATAGAAGAAATTGACAGGAGCCAAGGCCTGGCTTTTCCAGAGGGGTCTGTGGATGGAAGCCTGTCTGGTGCTTCCTGTACCCCTTGACAAGCTCCTTTTAAATGTAGGTTTTCCAGGCATGGAAAAGAGCATGGAGCGTTTCAGTTCAAGGCCAGTTTGACCCTGAGCTAGACTTTTCCTGTTTTTACTTTTTTAAAATTTTTATTGATTAAAAAGAAATAGAAACAAACATATAAACAATACAACGACGTTTTTGACCTTCTCTTTTGTGTGGAAGTTGAGCGAGGAGATGATGTTAATAAGGTTAATAATAATAAGGGCTGTACCGTCCGTGGAAGTGTCAAATGTACAGAGACATAAGCGAGGGCATCTGGGCACCAGGCGCTGAATTATCCACCGGGCCCGCCCCCCCACCTGCGCTAAAATAAGACATTCCCCCAAAATAAGACTTAATATACGTTTTTTATACTTAAAAAGGTGATTTATTTAAGGAACTGTTTGCCGAGTTTTCTGAATCCCACCACTAATTGTATCCTACATTTATTTCGCCGCTGCGCTTTTTTCTGGCATCTATAAAAAAAGTTCCCAGCCATCTCTGCAGCCTGGCAGTTGAGAATGAGCCAGGACAGCCCAGCCAAGGTCTTATGACATGTGCTGAGAAAGCTGCCTGCCATATTATAGTAATTATTGGCACCTAGAAGGGAAAGTCCTAGCATAAACGTTTTCATTCGGAAAATCCGAAGATAGGTTTTGGGGTGGGTGAAGACATCTCTGGGCTTTCTCTAGAAGGGAGACTTCCTGCTGCCCTCCATCCTCTCCGTCCCCCCACCGAAAAAAGGCAAAGGGCCAATGGTGGAGGAGAAGACATTCTGAGCAAGGGAGGATGGGCTTGGATCTCTGCTCTGCTGTCTTTTTGAGAGGTCTTTTTCTTGAGAGGACTCCTTGGATTCCTGTAATGTAGGCCTCCAACCATGCCTGAGTCTCTAGTTGGGGTGCTTCAGCTCCTTCCTCCTTCACTGGTTTTTCCAGCCACTAATTGAAATGTTGTTGGGACTCTTCAGGACCTTCTTCCAGCAGCTTTCTCAGCATCTCCTTTAGCCAGTCTTCAAGAATAGGTCTCGGTTCTTCTGAGAGCGCAGAGATGTTGAGATATTCTTGAAGCTGCTTGAGTATGTAGTCCAGAGAAGCTGCTGGAGAGTCCTCCTGAAGGGCCTCTGTGGACTTCTCCAGCCATCCCTTCCTCTGAGACCCTGCCTCCGATTTCTACAGTTTCCCGGGAGCTTCCATTGGTGCCTCCTCCTTTCCTTTAGATGTCCCAGGCCTTTCTCCTTGCAGGTGAATGATGGACTGGGGCTGGTTCTTGAATGCCAGGTGTTGACTTGCTCTTATTAATTTGAAGAAGTCCTTCCTCAGATCTCTCTATCAGAAGGGGAATATGGCCTTCAATCTTTGCTCAATTCTTGAAGGGTCTTATGTATTTCTTATCTGTATTTCTAAGCTGCTTCAAGGAATCCTGGTCCTCTCCCTTCCTCAGTCAGGGCTGCTGCCTACGTGTTTCTCACCTCCTCAGCCTTTCCCTGAAGTTCCTCAGGATGGTCGCCTTCTCCTCGCTCAACTTCTGGTTCTTCAATCTGAGGTCTTTTATTTCTGCTTTTAGTTCCACTCGTTCCTCAACCATCTCCTCGAATATTTTTGAATTCCTGTAAATTATGAAAAGCAGAAATTAGCCCTCTCATGATAGATGATACAAAAAAAAAAATTGGTTACCGAATTATAATGTCAACTGGTGCCAATTTTTTATTTATTTATTTTTATTTTTTATTTTTTGAAATCTCTATAACAATACATTTACTCACATACTTATCGGGTCTACACGCATGCAAATTAGGTTTAAGATCAGGTATTTTCTTAACAGAGATGTTATTATTTACGATTAATGTTAGCATTATTTTTAATTTATTGGATGTCTGTTGCTGGTCGATGACTGTAATAAAATTCTCTTCTCTTCTCTTCTCTTCTCTTCTCTTCTCTTCTCTTCTCTTCTCTTCTCTTCTCTTCTCTTCTCTTCTCTTCCTCTCATGATAGATGATACTAAATATTTCTCACCTATCCAGTTCTTTCTTTAGTGTTTGTTCTCCATGAGGAGTTCCTGTTTCTCCCCAGCTTGCTGCAGAACCCTTCAGAGGAGGCTCTTATATTCCTTTCTCTCCACTTCAAGTTGATATTCCAAACTGTCGATTCTGTAAGAGACGAAGACAAGAGCGAAATTAGCCCCCTCAGGTTTTCACTCCAACCATCCAACCTGCTTAAAATTAAAACTCCTTAAAAATTCCTGGCACTTTCTCACCTCCTCTGCCTCTCCTCCAGCTCCCTGCAGAGTTCTGCATCGGTGTTATGAAGCTGGAAAGATTTGTTCAGGAGCTCCTCATTCGGAGAAGACTTCTGCGTTGTTTTGCTGTAAATAAGAGGCCAGAGAAAAATTAGTCCCTTGATTTTTTTAAATTTAAATTTTGGATTGTGGGGTTCCCAGGAGCTTCTACAGGTGCCTCCTCCTTTCCTTTAGATGTCCCAGGCCCTTCTCCTTGCAGGTGAATGATGGACTGGGGCTGGATCTTGAATGCCAGGGGTTGACTTGCTCTTATTAATTTGAAAGTCCTTCCTCAGATCTCTCTATCAGAAGGGGAATATAGCCTTCAATCTTTGCTCAATCCTTGAAGGATCTTATGTATTTCTTATCTGTATTTCTAAGCTGCTTCAAGGAATCCTGGTCCTCTCCCTCCCTTAGTCAGGGCTGCTGTCCAAGTGTTTCTCACCTCCTCAGCCTCTCTCTGAAGTTCCTCAGGATGGTCGCCTTCTCCTCCATCAGCTTGATGTTCCTACTTTTCAGGTTCTTTATTTCATCTTTCAGTTGTATTCTTTCTTTTACCATCTGTTCAAACGTTTTTGAATTTCTGTAAATTATGGAGACAGAAATTAGCCCTCTCATGATAGATGATACTAAATATTTCTCACCTATCCAGTTGTTCCTTTAGTGTTTTGTTCTCCATGAGGAGCTCCTGTTTCTCCCCAGCATGCTGCAGAATTCTGCAGAGGAGGCTCTTGTACTCCTCTCTCTCGAATTCAAGCTGTTGTTCCAAAGTATTTATTCTGTAAGAGACAAAGACAAGAGCGAAATTAGCTTCCTCAGGTTTTCACTCCAACCATCCAACCTGCTTAAAATTAAAGCTCCCTAAAAATACCTGGCACTTTCTCACCTCTTCTGCCTCTCCCTTCCAGCTCCCTGCAGAGTTCTGCATCGGTGTTATGAAGCTGGGAAGATTTGTTCAGGAGCTCCTCCTTCGGAGTTTTGCTGTAAATACGAGAACCAGAGAGAAATTAGTCCCTTGATTTTTTTTTACTAGAATCATCAAACTTTTTCTTCAATTGAAAAATATTTTTAAAATTAGCTTTATTTTTGTGTGTGTGTGTGTGTATAAATTCATTGTTGCTATTTCTACTACAATAATCAGAAATCTCTCCTTACAATGCTTTAACTTGCATTGTAACTTAACTGTCAACTTGCAAAGCTTTCAAGTTGCCATAAGCAGGAAAGGTGGGGAGAGAGAGAACTGACGGAGCTGATCAATTTCCCTAACTGCATCAGAATATTGCCGGAATGGTGCTCCTAATAAATGACTGTATTTCTTTTGAAGTTTGGCTCATGGGTCATGAATTAATTAGGGCATCTTTCGGAAACTTCACAGCATTTATTGCGTATTTTAGAAAGGCTCAGTAAAAGTGACAAATCAGTACATTTTCATGGGCTTTAGATACACCTCCAGGATAGTCTTAAGGGATTTGATTAGCTACTTAAATATTAAGATTAGCATCACTATGTTTATGTTGGAAGAAATGTCCATCTGGATTTGGTTCCAAGTGGAGAGAAGGACACTGGAAACATGGAGGCTGATTGGAAAGTCGGTTTAATGGTAAACAGGACCACCTGGGTTTGAAGTCCTGGGTAGATGACCACATGGAGTGGAGAGTGAGAGGTATTTATACCCTCTCATGGACTTTGAACTTGAGCTTCCTGTTCCTGTGGCAAGGGCATGTATTCTATTGGCTGTCAGACTCCCCGGGGGCTATGCAGGGGTCATAGCTGAGGTTGTCTGTGTCCCAGGCTTGGTTGAATCTTGCTGGGTGATGCAATGAAGAGCAATTCCTATTGTGCCTGTATGGCTTTGCCCTGAGGGATAATCCCATCATCCTGAAGCTGAGGTCCTTTGTTTTGTAGATAGACTGGCCCAGTCTTTTGTTTTGTAGATAAGCTGGCACCAAAATATCTGCTGGGGGCAGGGAGCTGGGGCTGAGTTTCTGTCTCCAAGAGCATGTCCCTCAATTTCTCATCCAGGTAAATATAATATTCTGCCTTTTTAATATTCCCTAAAATATTTCATTCTTCTAGGAGAGAGGTGAGTGCTAACTTTCTAAATTTATAAGAGTTGGATTACTTAAGTAATTCACTATTCACTAAATCTGCATTACTATTACTATTAATCTTCTCATCATTCCTATCACTCATCTCCTCCCACTTATGACTGTAACTTGTTGCTGTACCCTTATGATTTATATTGATTGTTCCCTAATATGATTGGATTGCTTATTTGTATCCTATGACTATCATTAAGTGTTGTACCTTATGATTCTTAACGAATGTATTTTATTCTCCGTATGTACACTGAGAGCGTATGCACCAAGACAAATTCCTTGTGTGTCCAATCACACTTGGCCAATAAAGAATTCTATAATCTATAATCTGATGATTTTTTACCTCAGTATTTAGCAAAGAAAGTCTACACACCCCTGTTAAAATGCCAAGTTTTGGAAATGTAAAATAAAAAAATCAGACCAAGATAAATCACTTCCGAGTATTTCCTCCTTTAATATAACAAATAAGATGTACAATTCAAATTGAAAAACAAAACTGAAATCTTTGAAGGGGAAAAATCAAAATGAAAAAAATAATAATCTGGAATGATTTGGCTATGTAAGTTTTCAGACCCTCTTAGAAGGAGGGATCTGGCTGTCTTCAGAATTCTGCCATACGCAAAATAGCCACGAGATGGCAGGCTACTATTGCTATGCAATTTCCCATAGACTTTGAAAACTGCTGTTTTCATTTAATTTGAGGTCTTTTCCACCCCGTTTTCACCTCTGAAGAAATGGGGGGCTCAGAGTACGACCCCATGTCAGATTTCGCCCGATCTGTACCCTGATTATTTTTATTGCTATTAATTTTTGCCATTAAAAGGTTGCTATCTGCCATACGCAAAATAGCCACGAGATGGCAGGCTAGTATCGCTATGCAATTACACATAGACTGAAAACTCTGATTTTCACCTCTGGAGAAATGTGGGGCTCAGAGTATGACCCCACATACGAAAACGAAAACTGCCATACGAAAACGTCTCTGTTTCAAAGCCGAAGAGCCAGTGCTGTCCGAAGACGTTTCCGTGGTCATGTGGCCGGCATGACTCAATGCCAAAGGCGCACGGAACGCTGTTACCTTCCCACCAAGTTGGTCCCTATTTTTCTACTTGCATTTTTTTTAACATGCTTTCAAACTGCTAGGTTGGCAGAAACTGGGACAAGTCACCGGAACTCACCCTGTTACGCGGCACTGGGGATTCGAACCGTTGAACTGCCGACCTTTCGATTGACAAGCTAAGCGTCTTAGCCACTGAGCCACTGGGTGCAATTTCCCATAGAGTTTGAGGCAGCAAATAGATTGGGGGTGGGGGCAAATAAAAAGTAAGAATAACGCAGGGCGGACGAGAGGGCCCAGCTCCCGAACAAAGAGAACCGGTTCGGTGATGTCATATCGTCACCGCTACCGGCTTGGCTGAACCGGGAGGAACCCACCACTGATTTGCAGGCATGGTTTTAGGTTATTTTCAAGGGGGTTTGCACCCTTTTCTTCACCTCTAATGACATATGGGGCCTCGGATTACTGACGTGTAATTATCCTGATTATGTTTATTAATGTTATTCCTTGCAAATTCTCTTCTTTTTCTGGTGCGTTATGTTTAATATGATGTAACCATTTGCCAGTAGCAAAATGGAAAGATATATTGATCCTAATGTAGCTGCAAATTTTCCTACATACTCCCGACCCTGCCTTAGATCCTCCTTCTTAGGAAACCAAGAATAAATCAATCTTACCTTTAACACCCCAGCCCCGTAAATACCGTACATTGATCACTGGAATAAACGGAGAAAGGTTTTCCCAGTTTATGTGCAGTATTTTCCCGGATTTGTCTGTTCTGCTCCTGTATTTGTCACATTCGGCTTTAAAACTGCCAGAGCTGGCTTTTTTGTGATCAGCAGAGAGTGATGGCAAATCTAGACAGCATACTAAAAAGCAGAGACATCACCCTGCCAACAAAAGTGCATACAGTCAAGGCGATGGTTTTCCCAGTTGCAATGTATGGCTGTGAAAGTTGGACCATAAGGAAGGCTGAGTGCCAAAGAATGGAGGCCTTTGAACTCTGGTGCTGGAGAAGACTCCTGCGAATCCCTTGGACTGCAAGGTGATCCAACCGGTCAGTCCTAGAGGAGATCAACCCTGGCTGCTCTTGAGAAGGCCAGATCCTGAAGAGGAAACTCAAATCCTTTGGCCACCGAATGTGAAGGAAGGACTCCCTGGAGAAGAGCCTCATGCTGGGAACGATGGAGGGCAAAAGAAGAAGGGGACGACAGAGAAGGAGGTGGCTGGATGGAGTCATTGGAGTCGGTGTGAGCTTCAATGGACTCCAGAGGATGGTAGAGGACAGGAAGCCCTGGAGGAACGTTGTCCATGGGGTCGCGATGGGTCGGACACGACTTCGCAACTAACAACAATAGCAGAGAACCATTGAAACCCATGCATTCCTAAATAGAATCAATAATTATAAAGTGTTAATATCACTTGATAAGGCCACACTTGGAATACTGCATCCACAATATAAAAAAGATGTGGAGACTCTGGAAAGAGTGCAGAGAAGAGCAACAAGGATAATAAGGGGGCTGGAGATTAAACATAGGGAGAATTGGGTATGGCTAGTCTAGTGAAAAGAAGGACTAGGGGAGACATGATAGCAGTCTTCCAATATCTCAGGGGCTGCCCCAAAGAAGAGGGAGTCAAGCTATTCTCCAAAGCACCTGAGGGCAGGACAAGAAGCAATGGGTGGAAACTAATCCAAGGAGAGAATTAAGGAATTAAGGAGAAATTTCCTGATGATGAGAGTGATTAATCAGTGGAACTACTTGCCTCTAGAAGTGGTGCGTGCGCCATCACTGGAGGCTTCCAAAACTGGGCTGCCAATTGTGTGAAATGGTGTAGGCCATACCCATAATTCTATGCACCCTGCATCCGCCTATGCACGTGTCCCCCAACCCCTGCTCCTCATTGCTCCTGGCAGGCGATGGCATGCTGGGCCCGGTAAGCCTGTTTTTCCCTCTCCCCAGGCTCCAGAGCCTTTCTAGGAGCCTGGGGAGGACGAAAACGGCCTTCCCCACCACCACCAGCCCGAGGCCCTCTGGAGGCAGGAAACAGCCTGGTTCCCTACTTCCGGTGGGCCCAGAAGGCCCGAAAATCAGTTGGCTGGCACACACATGCATGCCAGACCTGAGTTCGCATGCCCACCGATATGGCTAAACATGCCACCGGTGGCACGCGTGCCATAGATTCACCATCACGGGTATAGGGTCTCCTTCTTGCCCAGGGGGTTGGACTAGAAGACCTCCAAGGTCCCTTCCAACTCTGTTGTTCTGTTAATGTTTAAAAACGACAAATAATAACATTTTTAGTTTTATTTTTCAAGCTCCGGAGCAAAACCACTATTTTTCTCTCTGCTTTTAATAATCGTTCTCTCTCCCTGCCTGCCCACACAACCCATTTTTTTTTAAAAAATGTAGGCATTCTGTCCCTCAGACCAGAAATCAATCACCTCAAGGAATGGAAAAGGCTTTAGGAATGAATTAAAAAAAAAAAAAAGAGCGGGAGGTTTTCAGAATTGTCACTTTCCTCGCCAACGGAAGAACGGAGGTGATCGTTTTTTTGTGCTCCCCATATCTGCCATGTTCTTCCCCTGGCAATGAACAAAAAATGACTTCAAAGAGAGGGGAAAATGGTTAAGGAAAAGTGATTTTCTCTCCCGGCCTTGCTGAGGGAATTAAATCGTGTTTCTTCCATCGCCAGCAAGTGAAATCATCCGATATATTGCAGCAAAATGCATCTGCTGTTTCCTGTGGCGTGGTTGACCTGGCAGGATATTTCTTTTCTTTTCTTCTTTTCTGTTCTTTTTCTTTTCTTCTTTTCTTTTTCTCCTTTCTTCTTTTCTGCTCTTTTTCTTTTCTTCTTTTCCTTCTTTTCTGTTCTTTTTCTTTTCTTCTGTTCTTTTTCTTTTCTTCTATTCTGCTCTTTTTCTTTTCTTTTCTGTTCTTTTTCTTTTCTTCTTTTCTTTTCTTCTTTTCTTCTTTGCTGTTCTTTTTCTTTTCTTCTTTACTTTTTTCTTTGCTGTTCTTTTTCTTTTCTTCTTTTCCTTCTTTTCTGTTCTTTTTCTTTTCTTCTGTTCTTTTTCTTTTCTGCTCTTTTTCTTTTATTTTCTTTTCTGTTCTTTTTCTGTTCTTTTCTTCTTTTCCTTCTTTTCTTTTCTTTTCTTTTCTTTTCTTTTCTTTTCTGTTCTTTTTCTTTTCTTCTCTTTTCTTCTCTTTTCTTCTCTTTTCTTCTCTTTTCTTCTCTTTTCTTCTCTTCTCTTCTCTTCTCTTCTCTTCTCTTCTCTTCTCTTCTCTGAAAGCCACCAATGAAACTATCTTGGGAAGCAAAGCTGGGGACTCTGTAATCAATGGCCACCTTTTCCAATATGAGGTGGGGGGGGGAAATACTTCGAGGAGAATAATTGAGAGGGTCTAAATAGCAGTAACCAAAAAGGATCTTGGAGTCCTAGGTGGACAATCACTTAAATAGGAGCCAGCCATGTGCTGCAGCTGCCAAAAAAGCCAACACATTCCTAGGCTGCATTAACAGAGGGATAGAATCACTCTGTTATAAAGTGTGTTAATACCTCTTTATAAGGCCTTTAGTAAGACCACACTTAGAATACTTAGGATACTTCATCCAAGTTTTTAGAATACTTCATCCAATGTAAAAAGACGTTGGAAAGAGTGCAGAGAAGAGCAGCAAAGATGATTAGGTGGGTGAAATTTGCCTAGGTAGACCCGGTAAATAGCTGGGGCTCAGGATCCTGCATAGCAGCTCTAACTGGAGCGTGGAATTTAAAAGAGTCAGTTTAATGTCAGGTTTCCAAGTAACATACCCATAGCAACCAAAATTCCGAGGCAGGTAGATTCCTCAATATCAAATAAAATAATAATTTTATTTGATATGTCATATTGGCACAGGCTGGCGAAAACCGACTCTAAACGTCCCCACAGTTTTCGCCGAATTGAAAGTAAAGGTTTTCCACTTTCCTAAAACAATGGTCCAATCAGGATACGGTCCAGTTGCTAGGTGACTCCAGCCCCCTCCTTCCGAGCACCTGCTGGAATGACCTTGGTTCCCAAGAGAAAGTATTTTGTTTTGCCTACAAACCCCATCTCTCTCTACTCCCCGCTCCTTCCCTAACCTTCAGCCCCAGTTGTGGCAGCACTGAAGCCTCAAAATGGACTCAGTCAGGTCAGCTCCAGGGTTGACACATATGAAGAACAGTTGCAGAAACTGGGTATGTCTAGTTTAATGAAGAGAAGGACTCGGGGAGACATGATAGCAGTCTTCCTTTATCTCAGGGGCGGCCCCAAAGAAGAGGGAGTCAAGCTATTCTCCAAAGCACCTGAGGGCAGGACAAGAAGCAACGGGTGGAAACTAATCAAGGGGAGAAGCAACCTCGAATTAAGGAGAAATTTCCTGACAGTGAAAAGAATAGCTCAGTGGAATAGCTTGCCTTCAGAAAGTTGTGGCGGAGGTTTTTAAGAGAATGGACAGTCATTTGTCTGAAATTGCATAAGTCTTCTGCTTGAGCAAGGGTTTGGACCAGGGGTGGGATTCAGCCGGATCGGACCAATTCGGGCGAACCGGATGTTAATTTTAATCTGGTTCACCGAACCAGTAGTTGCAAGGACTGTCTGACCCCATCCACCCCTCCCAGGAGTCTCCATGCAGCCCGTTTTGGATGCCAGGTAAGTGCAGGGCCCTCCTAGAGGCTCTGGGAGGGCGAAAAAAGGGCCTACCAGAAATACTGGAAGTCTGGAAACAGGCCCATTTCTGACCTCCAGAGGGCTCTGGAGCCTGGGGGAGGTTGTTTTTGTCCTTCTGGAGGCTTGAGGAAAGCCTCTGGAGCCTGGGGAGGGTGAAAAATGGGCCTACCGGAAGTCCGGAAATAGGCCATTTCTGGTCTCCAGAGGGGCTCCAGTACCCAGGGGAGGCCATTTTTGCCCTTCTGGAGGCTCGAGGAAAGCCTCCAGAGCCCGGGGAGGGCACAAACGCCCCCCCCCCATGGTGCAGGAGGCCGACTAGGCCACGCCCCCATGGCCACACCCACCCAGCAACTGGGCAGTGAACCGGTTGCTAATTTTTTTCAATCCCACCCCTGGTTTGAACTAACAGACCTCCAAGGTCCCTTCTAACTCAGATGATGGTCTGTGTTCTAGGAGACGATCCAACAATGGCAGCTAGGGGGAGCTGCGGTTCTGCCTTCGGCCCTGCAGATCTCCAGAGATCTTCTGATGTCCCGCGAAACGAAAGCCTTCGGCCTCAAAGGTTGCAGGGATGGGCCTTTGGGAGGAGGCGGAAGAGGTGGCAACTCTCTGCACATGTTCAGAGGTGTGCCTTCGTGCCTTCTGAAGTTCCGAAAGTTGCAGCATCAAGCTGGCAGGATCTGGTGCCCGTTGGAGGATGAAGGCAGAAAAGGAGACCCCGGCAGGCGGGGGAGAAAAATGATTCACCGCGTTGCAGTGCCGCTTCCACGCTCCGTTAGCGGCCCTCGCCTGTCTTGTTTTGAAACTGCGAAATGAGGCACGGCGATTGAGAGGGGCTTTAATAACCATCTCAGCGCTGACATTTAGATTACAGATGGCATTTTCAATTAGGTGGGCAGCCTCCACGGGTGGAAATCAGCTGCTGGCGCGGTGTCAGACTTCCCCGCGCTCTGTAAGAAGGGAAGCGAGAAATGGAGGAATTCAGGCCAGGCAATGAAGGCGCACACAGGGACTCGACGGGCCTGCAAACCCCCCCCCCCCCCCCAGGCATGGCGTGGGAAACCGAAAGCCCGTTCTGGGGGTTCAAGGCAGGGTTGAAATCCAGCAGGTTCTGGAGAACCGGTAGCGGAAATTTTGAGCAGTTCGGAGAACTCCGAATTTTGAGCAGTTCGGAGAACCAGCAAATACCACCTCTGGCTGGTCCCAGAGTGGGGAGGGAATGGGAATTTTGCAGTATCCTTCTTCCAGGAGTGGGGTGGGAATGGGGATTTTGCAGTATCCTTCCCCTGGAGTGGGGAGGGAATGGAGATTTTGCAGTATCCTTTCCCCGGAGTGGGAATGGGGATTTTGCAGTGTCCTTCACCTGGAGTGGGGTGGGAATGGGGATTTTGCAGTATCCTTCCCCTGGAGTGGGGAGGGAATGGAGATTTTGCAGTATCCTTTCCCTGGAGTGGGAATGGGGATTTTGCAGTATCCTTCACCTGGAGTGGGGTGGTAATGGAGATTTGGCAGTATCCTTCCCCTGCCATACTCACCAAGCCACGCCCACCAAGCCACGCCGACAGAACCGGTAGCAAAAAAAACTTGCTGGTTCACGGGTGGGGAAGCCAAAGCCATCTCCCTGCAGATTTGGGGTCTGGAGCTGAAGTTCGACAAGCTGAGGATTTCCCATCTTCAGTTCTGAAGGTCCCTCTTCATGTTGTGCCATGGGGGGGGGGGCGGAGGGTCAGGTGACACTCATCGGTCCTTGCTGAAGAGTAAGTGGTATCAGATAACAGATTAGCAGAGTTGGAGGGACCTTGGAGGTCATCTAGTCCCACCCCCACCCCAAGCAGGAGACCCTACACCATTTCTGACAGATGGCAGTCCAGTCTCTTCTTGAAAGTCTCCAGTGATGAAGCTCCCACAACTTCTGAAGGCAACTTCTGTTCCATGGGTTGATTGTTCTCACTGTCAGGAAATTCCTCCTTATTTCCAGGTTGAATCTCTCCTTGTTCAGTTTCCATCCATTATTCCTTGTCTAGCCTTCAGGGGCTTTGGAACATAGCTTGACCCCCTCCTCTCTGGGGCAGCCCCTCAAATATTGGAAGACGGCTATCGTGTCTCCCCTGGTCCTTCTCTTCACTAGACCAGCCGTGCCCAGTTCCTGTAACCGTTCTTCATATGTTTTAGCCTCCAGTCCCCTCATCATCCTGGTTCCTCTCCTCTGCACTCATTCTAGAGTCTCCACATCTTTTTTTAAAATAATTTTGATTAAACATTTTTTTCAAAACCCAAAAAAGACACTTTAAACAATAGTTTCTTCCCAACAGTTTCGCAACGGTTAAACATTCCTGACTTATCCATTTTTTCTCCCTTATTTCAATGTATCCTTTATACATACAAGTCTAATATTGATTTATTTACATATATACGTATAAATAACTACGCAATTTCATTTTCTACAAACTGCATTTTCCCCCCGTTTCCTTTTATTTTTTGTTACATTTCTACTCCTATAATCTTCCTTATTTGATCTTTCCTTGCCTTTTATCTCTCTCCTCTAGCCATTCGTACCGTTTCTCCCACACTATCTAATACTCTGTTTCCTCTTTTTCTTGTATCTCCTTTGTAAATTTCTCCATTTCTGCGCATTCCAAAACTTTTCTAATCAAATTATCTTCGGTTGATATGTTATTGTTTTTCCAATTATGTGCGTAGATTATTCTTGCCATGCTCGTCGTTCATCCGGAGGACTGCATTGCGTTCTGCGTGGGGCTGCCCTTGGAGACTGTACAGAAGCTTCAACTGGTCCAAAACGTGATTGGGGGAACAAGACGGGCATAGCAAGGGCAATAGTATTTATATGCAGCCCCACAGTACTTTGAATCCCTCTCTGAGCAGTTTACGGAGTCAGCCTCTTGCCCCTAACAATCTGGGTTTTCACGTTACCGATCTCGGAAGGATGCAAGACTGAGTCAACTTTCAGCCGGTTGGGATCGAACTGCTGGCAGCCGGCAGAGTTGGCGAAGTGCAATACTGCATTCTAACTCCGGCAAATTGTGCACACACATACACACACACCCCAGTTCCCAAGGAAGCTTTTTGTGCCTGTCAGTCTTGTCTCTCTGGTCCTTGAGCTGATCTTGAGGTGGAATGAGCTTTCCTGCTTTTCGTTCGTCGGTTGTCCAGCATTCTGGGCAGCCGAGAAATGCAACTGAGGAGAAAGCAAATAAGCAGAGCCTTTTAGAGTCCATCTGGGCTTTTTTTCCACGGTTGGAAAAAGCAGAAGCCGCTAGCCTTGCTCCGGCCGGTTTTAATTTTACTCCTCGGGGAAAAAAATTCATAATGCTGGGAGATAAAAGGAAATAATTAGGAAATTAGCAGACGCCTCGGGAAAAGACAAGAGGCTGCAAAGGAGCTGGGGGCATCCTGGCCCTTCCCTCTTTTAATCCCATTAAAATTCATGGTAATTAGATTTTAAACGACCGACCGCCTTCCCTGTTTACGGTCTTGGTCAAAGAAAAGGAGAAAAAGGAAAGGAAAAAACGATGGTGTCGCCTGAGAGGAATCAAACGAGTTTTAAAGGTTTTGGAATTTCGGCTCTGTGTCGCTTTGGAACCGGTTCGGCTTCCCGGGGTGGAAGCACTGAAGTTTACAAAGGAATAAAATAACTCAGAGAGGCGTTGGGTCAAAAGAGTCAAAATGGAGGCCACCAGAGAAGATTGGTGCTCTGCTTGGTTTTGAGGGGTGTCACAGTGTCATGGCTGCCATCTTGGCCTTTGTCGCAGTGTCATGGCCGCCATCTTGGCCTTTGACGCAGTGTCATGGCTGCCATCTTGGCCTTTGTCGTGGTGTCCTGGCCACCATCTTGGCCTCTGTCATGGTGTCCTGGCTGCCACCTTGGCCTTTATCATGGTGGCATGGCCGCCATCTTGGCTTTTGTCATGGTGGCATGGCCGCCATCTTGGTCTTTGTCGTAATGTCATGGCTGCCATCTTGGCCTTTCTGGCCCTTGAAGGATTAGAGAAATGCTTTGGCGGACAGGTGTGGGTAGGGGAAATGGGTGTGGCCAAAAAGTGGGCATGTCCAGAATGAGAACACGGAAGGGGCATTTAGAGCTGGCGCCCCACAGTGGTTGAGAACCCTGTTCCTCTCCCCAAGACAATATTTTCCTTTGCTTTTCCTACTTTAAATTTGTTACTTTCAAATTTAATATGATAGCCTTGATCGTACTTTGAATCAGCTGACAATAAAGGCGCAGAGAGATAAATAGATCTTTTCTCTAAATGCTGTTTGTTTTGTTTGTTTTTTTGAAGATAGCGATCTTTTGCCAGATCTGGTGGCAGGGAGTTCCCAAGTCAACCAGATTCCCGTTCCCTAAAACACACACACACACACACACAAAATTAGTCTTTAATCACCCATGTCTTCTTTCTGAGCAATTTGCTGTTTAAGGCATTCGAAATTGTCAGATTCGTTACGCTTTGTTAGGTAAACAGGATGGCGTTTTTTGAAAAGAAAAGACCTTTATAAATATGCATTCCCATCCTGTTTTGAAACCACTAAATTTAATAAGCTGCTCCCCCTGAAAGAGAGGGGGGGGCAGAAATGGCTGGGATGATAAGATAATTACGCCCGAACTATGAACTTTTTTCTATTTGCTGGCGAAGAAGCCCGAATGAAAGACGATTTTGCTCGCAAGGTTTTATTATTAAAAAAAAAAATCAAATCAAAACGAAGCCAAGCTCCTGCTAATGAAGACTCGGTGGCACAAAGCAGAAAAGGAGTCTGAAAAACCATCGTCCCCTGCCACAGTAGTTCGTTAAAAGAGGCTTCCTCTAATCGGAGGTGCGGCCAATTAATTTCCTTAACAAGCTCTTCATCCCAACTGTTGTCAGAGCCTAAGTCAACGTTGCACTGGGCTGCATTAACAGAGGGATAGACTCAAGATCACGTGAAGTGTTACTACCACTTTACAAAGCCTTAGTACAGCCTCATTTGGAATGCTGCATGATCCATTTTTCATCCCCTTTGTGTATATATATATATATATATATATATATATATATATATATATATATATATATACATATATATTAAAAAGAGGTTGACACTCTGGAAAGAGGGCAGAGAAGACCAACAAAGATGATCAGGGGACTGGAGGCTAAAATATATGAAGAACGGTTATAGTAGGGGTGAAATCCAGCAGGTTCTGACGGGTTTTGGAGAACCGGTAGCGGAAATTTTGAGCAGTTCAGAGAACCGGTAGTAGAAATTTTGAGCAGTTCGGAGAACCGGTAGCGGAAATTTTGAGCAGTTCGGAGAACCGGTAGCGGAAATTTTGAGCAGTTCCGAGAACTGGTAGTAGAAATTTTGAGCAGTTCGGAGAACCGGTAGCGGAAATTTTGAGCAGTTCGGAGTACCGGTAGCGGAAATTTTGAGCAGTTCGGAGAACCGGTAGTGGAAATTTTGAGCAGTTCGGAGAACCGGTAGCGGAAATTTTGAGCAGTTCGGAGAACCGGTAGCGGAAATTTTGAGCTGTTCGGAGAACCGGTAGCGGAAATTTTGAGCAGTTCGGAGAACCTGCAGATACCACCTCTGGCTGGCCCCAGAGTGGGGTGGGAAATGGAGATTTTGCAATATCCTTCCCCCAGGAGTGAGGAGGGAATGAGGATTTTGCAGTATCCTCCCCGTACCACACCCAACAAGCCAGCCCACCAAGCCACAGCATGCCCACAGAATCAGTAGTAAAAAAAAAAAATGGATTTCACCACTGGGTTACAGGAATGGGGTATGGCCAGTCTAGAGAAAGGAAGGACTAGGGGTGACAGGATAATAGCATTCCAATATTTGAGGGGCTGCCTTGTTCACTTCCAGCTTTTCCTTCCACTCTTTCTGCCCTGGCACAATTGCGCATCTCGAGGTGGCTCGCAAATGAAGTCAGAACAAGGCTCTGAGCACCACCGGAAGGGTAAAAATAATGGGAAGCCTTTTAAATGGACACCCCCTTGACGATCCAAACGTTGTAGACCGCAATCCGTCTCCGGTGACGGTCCTTCCTGCTTCTTCCGCTGCTTTTTCTTGTTCCTGCTGCCTGGTCCTCGGTCTTTCCAGGCAAACAGCAGGAGGGAATCTCCAACCTGACATCTCTTGGTCCATAAATGGAAAACGCAGCTATGCCGGAGCTTCCGTTGGCGGGGGTAGCTGCATCCTTAACAAGCGACTTCCTGCAGTCAGGCTGCCAAAACCGAGGTTCATTCTTTCAAACACTTTCCCCCCCCAGCCGGATTTGCATGTCTGTCTGTCCGTCTGTCCATCATCTATCTATCTATCTATCTATCATCTATCTATCTATCTATCTATCTATCTATCTATCTATCTATCTATCTCTAATCTATTATCTCTCTCTCTAATCTATTATCTACCTACCTACCTACCTACCTACCTACCTACCTATGTAACTAATGCACCAAGACAGATTCCTTGTGTGTCCAATCACACTTGTCCAAAAAAGTCTCCTCTTCTCTTCTCTTCTCTTCTCTTCTCTTCTCTTCTCTTCTCTTCTCTTCTCTTCTCTTCTCTTCTCTTCTCTTCTCTTCTCTTCTCTCTTCTCTTCTTTTCTCTCCTCTCCTCTCCTCTCCTCTCCTCTCCTCTCCTCTCCTCTCCTCTCCTCTCCTCTCCTCTTATATTCTATTATCTATCCAATATGTGTGTGTGTATGTGAACATGTACCTCTGTGTGTGTGTACATATCTATGTATGTATGTATCAGTGGTAGGTTTCAAAATTTTTTACTACCGGTTCTGTGGGTGTGGCTTGGTAGGCGTGCCAGGAGAAGGATACTGTAAAATCTCTATTCCCTCCCCAATCCAGGAGAAGGTTACTGCAAAATCCTCCTGATCAGCTGGGACTTGGGAGGCAGAGAATAGATGGGGGCGGGGCCGGGGCCAGTCAGAATTTTTACTACCGGTTCTCCGAACTACTCAAAATTTCCGCTACCGGTTCTCCAGAACTGGTCAGAACCTGTTGAAACCCACCTCTGGTATGTATGTATGTATGTATGTATGTATGTATGTATGTATGTATGTATGTATCTGTGTGTGTATCTCTCTCTCTCTCTCTCTCTCTCTCTCTCTCTCTCTCTCTCTCTCTCTCTCTATATATATATATATATATATATATATATATATATATATATATATATATATATATATCTGCACACTCCATTTTAGACCTGTTCCAGACTGCCGGGATCGCCTCCGCATGTTGCCGCTGTTCGCCGCCACCTCCGCACGTCGTGTGTATATATATATATATATAGTTTGTCGTGAATGCGACTGCTTGAGGGCTCCTGGATTGGAGCTGAAAGGCAAAAGGGAAGCAGTATGCTCCCTCCCATATTATTTATTTATTCAATTTATTGGGGTAGACCAGGTGCTTCGACAGAAAAAGTACTTTATGTATGTATATATGTACTGTATGTATGTATGTATGTATGTATGTATGTATGTATGTATATGTAAATAATTATATTATATTTTCCCCTGCCTAAATTGGTTTGTTGGGAAAGAGAGAGCGAATTTTTAGGCTCTCTAATTAACAGGAAAGATTTTTCTCTTTCTCCGTTGTTCTTTTTTTTTTTTTTTTGCAACCGTTCATGAATGAATAATGACATGGGTTCATAAATGAAAATTACTGTCCTTTTTAAAATTCCATAATTTCATTTTGAAGAATACAGAGTAGGGGATCGGGGGGGGGGGGGCGTGGGGGGGGGGAGAAGGGAGAGAAGGGGGCCAATTCCTGGGATATGAGAAACGTATTAATTTGGAGTGGGGCTCGCCGAGGAGTGTTAACCATTACAAAAAGGTTTAATGTCTTGCTGATTAATTACCTTGCGAAGGTTTACGAGCAGACAAGGAGGTTTTTATGGGGCCAAACATTTTTTATCTGGCATGCAAAGCCAGCCAGGCAAGAACATTGGAAGGAGGGCAAAGCAACAGGGAAGGAATTGGGTGGTGGCCCAGAAAAAGAAACCAGCTTTTTCCAGATGGGAACTCACCAAGTTTTTATTCGGCAACTTGACACATCAGCTCCTTGGCGGCTTCAAGGATAGGCTGTTCCTTGCCCCTGAAATGCCACATTTGATTTATGGGAGTGTGGAACCCCGCAGGTCGTCAAGGGAGTGGGAGCTAGATGCAGGATTCCTCCCCCCAAAAAAGAGGAGAAATGAACCCTAACAGCGGAAGGGGCAAAGCAACCAAAATCTGGAGTATTTGAAAAAAAAAAAATTGGGTGAGTAGAGATCAGGGCTGGGCCGCTGGGGGTTCGGGAGAACCTTTAGCTAAGATTCTGTGTAGTTCAGAGAACCTCCAAATCTCATTCCTGGCTGGCCCCGCCATGCCCACCCTGCCCCTCCCAGGAATCCCCACGCGGCCCGTTTTGGATGCAGATAAGTACAGGGCGCACTTATGGGAAGGCTTGGGGAGAGCAAAAAACGGGCCTACCGGAAGTTCGGGAAGACCGGAAACTATTCTATTTTCTGTTCTATATTCTGTTCTGTATTCTATTCTGTTCTGTTCTGTTCTGTTCTGTTCTGTTCTGTTCTGTATTCTGTTCTATAATCTATTCTATTTTGTTCTATATTATTTTCTATATTCTATTCTATTCTCTTTTCTCTATTCTATTCTATTCTATTCTATTCTATTCTATTCTATTCTATTCTATTCTATTCTATTCTATTCCTCCCAAAACTGGCAAAGGGCCTGGATGCTAAAAAATGCAGCTCCCACGCTTGGATAAAATGCTCAAACTAAGTTCTGGCTGCAGGAACAGGAGGACAGGATTGCTTTCTTGCACAGGTGATGGATAGGCCACCTCGAAGAGGAGAGTCCCAGAGAGGAAATAAATTAACATGCAAGAAACGGGGATGGGGGGAGAGAAGGGGGGCATTGGGGAGAGGGAGACGAGTTTCATTTTCCACCTGTCAGGATTGGCAAAACGAATTATAGAAGAAAACGCCTCCTGTCCTGGCTAGGAATAACAAGCTGTTAAGTTTGAAATCTAAAATAAATAGGTAAATCTCTCCGGTGACCGGCAGGATAAATGGTGGCCGGGTGACAGGCAGTGATTAAATTAAACAGTAATGAACTGGTGAGAAATGGGACTGCAGGAAGAAGTAGTACTGGGGAATGGCTGGGTAGGGGGGGCTGGGAAAGGGGAGGGGGTCGGTTCTCTGCCAGGCAGAGTAATCTTTCTCTGCCCCGTCTCAGGTTTTTTTTTTTCTTCCCCCTTAAACTGAACTTCTGCGTAACTGAAAAGCCAGAAGAATAACTTGACCCCTTCCTCTCTGTGGCAGCCCCTCAAATATTGGAAGACTGCTCTCATGTCTCCCCTGGTCCTTCTCTTCACTAGACTAGCCATATTAGAATCAACCTGTTTTGTTTTGCCCAGCAAAAGAACAGCTTAGACTAGTGAATGGTTCATGAGGACTAGTCACTTCTGAGTGGGCTTGCTTTCTCTTTCTCCCTTATGTCCCTGATGGTGATGGTTGAGTAGGGACAAGCAAAGAGGACTCTGGCCTGCAAATTAAACTCTTGGACAGGATCACAGGAGAAAATTGTAAGAATGGTCCCCCACCGCCCTCTCTCCATTTCCAGTTTACTTCTCGGTAGTTTGACGTTCATCAACCCGAGCTGGAAAAGCCGAGGGTCTTTCTGGTGACCTCCCGGAGAAGCCGCCAGGAGTTCGGCCTCAGCCCCTCCATTTAAAGGACCGCTAAGAGCCACCGAAGCAGAGTGAGGCCACTCAGCCATTATTCAGTTCCAACTCCCCAGCTCGGCTCGGAAGGCACACGGAGACAGCTATTTGAAAATGTCATCTGCAATTTAAATTGCCCAAAAGGAGAAATCGTATCCAGGGCTTTCTGGAGCTTGGAGCTATAAAACAGCATTGTGTGCGTGCATGTCTTATATTTTCTGCATGAGGGCCCCCCCCAGAGAGAAGACGGCAGCGTCGACTTGCTCCTTCTTCCCCGTCTCGATTCCTCAGATATCAAATCTGAATTTAATGGGCAAGTCGAAGCTGGTTATTGACTGCTAACGCAACGGGGCCAAGGTGACGTCAAGAAAGGCCCCTGAGACAGAACTGGTGCTAATTGAATATTATGGATGGGTGTGAGAGGAGAACAGGAGAACAAGATGACGTTCGCTATTCTTAGCCATGGATCATCTGGAGATTTGATTCAACAGCCTTCCAACCAGATCCCTGAACTGAGTCCAACTTTTCCAAATTGGAAAAGCAAACAACATCCTCCTCCGATTAAATACCTCTGAACAGATCTGGACAATGAAGACCGTCCTGGGCCTAAACCTAAAAGTGTAGCTTCTCCTGATTAGCCAGATTCGCTTAACAACCGTGTCACTAACTCGAGTGATTCACTCAACAACTGTGGCAAGGAAGGTCGTAAAATGTCTCACTTAGCAAAAGAAATGTGGGGCTCAATTGTAATCGTAAGTCGAGGATTACTTGCATTAGCAGTTTCAAAGTTTTGCGTAGTTCCGAACTTTTTCCTTTTTATAGAATAGAGTAGAGTAGAGTAGAGTAGAAGAGAAGAGAAGAGAAAGAATAAGAAGAGTATAAGAAGAGAAGAGAATAAGGAATAGAATAGAATAGAATGAATAAGAATAAGAATAAAATAGAATAAAATAGAAAGAATAAGAATAAGAAGAGAATAAGAAGAAAATGAATAAGAAAATTAGAATAGAATAGAATAGAATAGAATAGAATAGAATAGAATAGAATAGAAAGAATAAGAGAAGAGAATAAAAAGAGAAGAGAATAAGAATAGAATAGAATGAATAAATAGAATAAGAATAAAATAGAATAAAATAGAAAGAATAAGAATAAAAAGAGAAGAGAATAAGAATAGAAAAGAATGAATAAGAATAGAATAGAATAAGAAAATAAGAATAGAAGAGAATGAATAAGAAGAGAATAAGAAGAGAAGAGAATAAAATAGGAAGAATAACAATAACAATAACAATAACAATAACAATAACAATAACAATAAGAATAGAATAGAATAAAATAGAATAGAATAAGAAAATAAGAAGAGAAGAGAATGAATAAGAAGAGAATAAGAAGAGAAGAGAATAAAATAGAATAACAATAAGAATAGAATAGAATAGAATAGAATAGAATAGAATAGAATAGAATAGAATAGAATAGAATAGAATAGAATAGAATAGAATTCTTTATTGGCCGAGTGTGATTGGACACACAAGGAATTTGTCTTGGCTGCATAAGCTCTCAGTGTACATAAAAAATACATTCATTAAGAATTGTAAGATACAACACTTAGTGATAGTCATAGGATACTAAATAAGCAATCAGAATCATACGGGAATCTAAATAAAATAATATAAAGTTGCAAGCAACAAGGCTACAGTCATAAGTAGAAGGAGATAGATAATAGGAAGGATGGGAAGAATCATAGTAATACAGTCTTAGTCATTTTTAATTCCACGCAAGGCCTCCTCGCTGCAGTCTTTAAACGTCCCCGCTTAAAATCAGGGCCCAGCCTTCTTGCAAAGAATGCAGAAAAGGGAACAATTGCAGGCTGAGCCCGTAAATCAAACGCAGCCGCTGGCAACCTTTCTGACATCCGTTAATGCGGAATAAATTTGCGTTGGCTCAGCACAAATTTGTACAAGCACCGAAGGCTTCCATTACTCACGAGACAAATTTGTCAGCCCTCTTCTAACACTCCCAGTCAAAGGGTGGGCAGATCCGGCCTTCCCAGATGTTCTTCCCCGGGTAACACAAAACGACACGCCAGGTGTTCGGCTGCTCGGAGCTGCCCGCCAGGCTACGGTGATTAGCCCTCCCTGAACCGCCTTGGGCTGAAAAAGGCAAATTAAAAGAGGATCGGGGCCGAAGAGACTTCCCGCGGGGCTAAGGCGGAAGGGAGGTCAGGGGAATTCACCGAGGCCAAAATACAGAGCCAATTTCATCATTGAGCCAATTTCTGTTGCTAATAAATGAAGTTGGCCCCATTTTACGACCTGTCTGGCCTCCGTCGTTGGGTGAATCCCTGCAGACGCTAAGGGAGTAAGACGGTTATTAAGTGAATCTGGCTTCCCCCCGTTGACTTTGCTTGTCAGACGGTCGCAAAAGGGGATCATGCGACCCCGGGACATCGCAAACGTCATAAATACGAGCCAGTTGATCACGTGACCAAGGGGATGCTGCAAAGGTCATTAAGTGGGGAAAACGGTCGTAAGTCACTTTTTCCAGTGCCCTTATGTTATCTGCATCTCAAATGGAAGGATGAATGGTTCCTGTAGTCCGCAAGAGCGGAAGAAGCTTGTTGCCTTCGGGCTGCAAATGGTTCCTTTAGAGCGGAAGAAGCTTCTTGGATGAGAAGAGAAACGTCTTCAAAAAAACAAACAAACAAGGAAGTCCGGTGACCTCCTGAAAAAAGCACCTTTGGGACAACCATGACCTGGATGACTGAGAATCTCCATAGACAATCTGGGCCCTCATCCAATGTCTGCGATGAATAGGATAGAATGTAGAATATATGGAGCAGAGCGGAGCAGAACGGAACGGAACGGAACGGAACAGAACACAGAATAGGATGGATGAGATGGGATGGGAGGGAAGGGAAGGGAAGGGAGGGAGGGAAGGGAATGGAACGGAATAGAACAGAATAGAACAGAATGGGAGGGGAAGGGAGGGGAGGGGAGGGGAGAGGAGAGGAGAGGAGAGGAGAGGAGAGGAGAGGAGAGAACAGAACAGAACAGAACAGAACACAGAATAGAATAGGATGGGAGGGGATGGGATGGGATGGGATGGAAGGGAAGGGAAGGGAAGGGAAGGGTAGAATGGAATGGAATAGAACAGAATAGGAGGGGAGGGGAGGGAATAGAATAGAATAGAATAGAATAGAATAGAATAGAATAGAATAGAATAGAATAGAATAGAATAGAATAGAATAGAACAGAAAGGAGTAGAGTAGAGTAGAGTAGAGTAGAATAGAATAGAATAGAATAGAATAGAATAGAATAGAATAGAATAGAATAGAATAGAATAGAATAGAATAGAAAATACGGAATGGAATGGAACGGAACGGAACGGAACGGAACAGAACAGAACAGAACAGAACAGAACAGAACAGAACAGAACAGAACAGGAATTCCATTCTTTATTGGCCAAGTGTGAAAGGACAAACAAATGAATTCGTCTCCGGTTCATGGCTTTTATACTCCTACGGCCCTGTAGGGAAGATATTTGGGGGAGCCCCCTCCCCAACCGTTCAATCCAAATAATCACAGGATCCCAGTTATTCTCTCCCCGGGGGGGCAAACTCTCTTGAATAGGCCACGTCTGAACCCATCACAACTTCAACGATAGCTTTTCCGTTCAGATTTGAATTTGTCCCGCTGACGTCTTCCTCCTCTGCTTATCTCCGCCACGGGAAATGGGGCCTGCGGCTTCTCTTCTCACTTCTCACGTAGCGCCTCCTGGACCTTCTGCGAAATGTGGATGGCGCAGATAGAGAAGGATGGAGGGTGGGTTGGGGGCGAAGTTTGGGCTTTTATGGCGATGGGGAGTATTGTGCAACATTCCACATTATTGTACAAACAGCGAAGGGTGGGGAGGGGGGGAAAACTTTTAATGGGGCTATAAATCTGAAGGTTATTTAACAATCCCCAATCAATTCAGCCGCATTAAAGTGCATTTACCGGGAGAGTTAATAGAAAAGTGGGGAGAAGGGGGTGAAGAAGGAAGGAAAGACGCCGTTTAAGGGGAAGAAAATGTTGATCCAGCAAATTCTTAGAGAGTTTTGTTTCCCCCTTCTTTTTATTCAGCCCCCGATAGGAAAAGTCAGCAGTTTTATTCCCTTTCTCTTTTATGTAAATCAATATCCCCTCGTGGAGCGTGACCAAAAATTGGTCCAGTTAGGGGTTGGGTGGCGAGAGAGAGGAAAATCTTTTAACGTCCCTTTTGGGGTCCCTCAAACTCTACCCAACTTCTCAAGAGTACCCACTGCTGAATTGGACAGCCGGGAGATGGAGAGAACCATTAATCTGCTAATTTGAAATCAATTTAAAGTGCATTTGCTTAATGGGTGGGAGCCTTGTAAACGAGCGAGATGTTGCTAATTTAAGGAAAGAATACCATGCCAAAAAAAAAAGATTTCTCCGCGTTGGGCTTGTTGTTAAAGAGGCCTTCGCTTATTTGTTCCAAGGGGATTTGCTGGGAAGCTTCATGATGTTGCGCAACCTAACTGAGGGATGCGGTGGCTCAGCGGCTAAGATACTGAGCTTGTCGATCGAAAGGTCAGCAGTTCGGCGGTTCGAATCCCGAGCGCCGTGTAACGGGGTGAGCGCCCGTGACTTGTCCCAGCTTCTGCCAACCTAGCAGTTTGAAAGCACGTTAAAAATGCAAATAGAAAAATAGGGACCACCTTTGCTGGGAAGGGAACAGCGTTCCGTGCGCCTTTGGCGTTGAGTCATGCCGGCCACATGACCACGGAGACGTCTTCGGACAGTGCTGGCTCTTCGGCTTTGAAATGGAGATGAGCACCGCCCCCTAGAGTCGGGAATGACTAGCACATATGTGCGAGGAGAACCTTTACTTTTACCTTAGGCTACGTACTTGGAAACCCAATCCAGATCAGAGAAACCAGCCACAGAGAAAGAAGATGGAGTCAATCCTGGTCCTTGGTTAGAATTAAGGCAGCCAGCCCAAAGTGAATGAGAAATGGGACAACTGGTTGCGGTCAACCCGCTGTAGCCAACTCGCCGTGGGACAATTCAATTCAAATTATTTAAAATAATGTAATTTTTTTAAAAAATTTTTGTCATTCGCCTTTCATCCTGTCCCTTCTTTCTTTCATGATTCCTTTCCACCATTTCTTCAATATTAGTGTTTTGTCCCGTGGCAAGTTGGTGGCGCAGTGGTTAGAATGCAGTATTGCAGGCTGCTTCAGCTGACTGCCGGCTGCCGGCAGTTCGATTCTCACCGGCTTCAAGGTTGACTCAGCCTTCCATCCTTCCGAACAGCTCCAGCTGTTCGTCTGCCTCACTGATGTCTGTGTCAGACTGTGGTGCTATCTCAAAATTAAATGAATTTCCAAACTGCTAATCTTTAAGGAAATCTTTCTTTAATTTGAGCTCAGCCACCGGATCATGACTCCGTGCAGACAAGACTGACCTTTTGCCTCCCAATCCCTCCCTTTCCAATCCCCAAATCTCTGCTTCTCATTGGCTGTTTTCCAATTCATTCTTCAGACTTCTTTTCCTCATCATTTCCCAGGAATGTGCCCCCCTCCCCTCATCTCCACGACAACCAGGCTTCAAAGGGATTTATCAGGCAAAAGTTTCAGAGTTTATCTTTCGCTCTCCTCTGCTCTCTCTCTCTATGCCAGCGTTGCAATGCTGACATCCTGACTCTGAAGGCAGCTGATAACTGGCATACGGCCCTGGCCCCCTCTCTGCCTCCGATGCAGAGCCCTCATCAGAGCCTTCCCCAGACTCCAGGACTGGCCCATGTTCCTCCCCAACCTCCTCACTGTCTGAATCTGTGGGCCATAACATAGATAGATCAAACACGCCAATCCAATCCAAGCTTGCCGTTTCCACCAACACCTGCTTCATCACCAATCCTTGGACTTCTCTTCCAAGAGACACACACATACTGACACCCCTTAGGGTACCTGGCTAGCGATCCTCATTAATAGAAGGGAATGTGGGGTATGTGGTTGCTGAACGATCTGGTAGCGATTGTGGCTGGTCAGCCAATGAATAGACATGGCAACAGATCAGCCAATGGGAGCTGAATTAGAAACTGAAACTGGAAGGAGCCTGGGCGTGGCTCTGCAGATCTGGATCTGTGTTGAGAGCTAAACAAGTCTGGGCTTGTCTGCTCTGCTGAATCGAAAATAAGAACTGTTCTCTCCTCTGCCTGTAACATCTACCACGTTGGAAGAATCTGCTGTTGGTATTGTACATTTAGTCACGTGTTATTATGTATATGAAGAGAAGTTAATGAATCCTGCTGCATCAGTCTGCCTGTGTGTGCTTTCTGGATTTGATTTCTACAACGAACTCTTAACATGGTTGAATCTCATTACAGAGATTCAGGGGCCGACATGCCTTGGCCATAAAGCCCAGCAGATCCTCCTTTGGCAGACTGGAAGACGAGGCTGTAGGGGGAAAGATGTTCCCAGCCTCTATTTGCCCACACCTGTCCAGGCACCTGGCATGCAGAGCGAGGAAGACCACTGAGGCAGGTTAGAAAGAGAAAGGGAGAGTTTGCCAGACAGCTTGAGCATCAGAATCCAGAACTCCGAACACTCACTGAACAGAAGCTTTGGTACCAAGATTTAGCCTGAGCCAGTGTAAATCTATTTTTAAGCTTCCTCTGGAGAGGAATTGCAGGGAAGAGGATCAAAGGAGCAGGACTTATCACCCTCCGAAGAGAAGACGACCGTCTGGTCTCTTTAGCATCTGCAGTTTACTGCAGTGAAAGAATACATCGGCACCATCTAAGAAGGAAATGGCTGTTTATTAACTATTTAAAATTGGGTGTTCTCGAAGTGAGAGCTGTGTTGTTCTTAGAGAGGCTGGGGATAGCAAAAAAGTCACTTCCTGTCCAATCGGAAGTTGGGAAACGGGCCGTTTCTGGTCTTCGGAGGGCCTCCGAGGGGGTGGGGAAGGCTGTTTTAGCCCTCCCTAGACTCATAGAGAGGATCTGGAGCCAGATGGGAGCTGAGACAGACTGGAACCAGGGCGTGTTTTAGTCTGCAGCTTCTGAGTCTGCGCAGAGAATTGAAACTAAAACTAAAAAAGCCTGGACTTGCTTGTCTGCTCTGCTGAAATGAAACTAACTGTTCTCTCCTGCCTTGTGTTGTAACTGCTACTACGCTGAAGAAGAATCTATACTGGTATTGTAAATACTTCATCTGTTATTATGTATATAAAGAAGTTAATGAATCCAGCTGAATCAGTTATCTGTGTGTGCTTCTGGATTTAATCTTTTGCAAGAAACCCTGATAAAGTGGAGGCGAGAAATAAACGAGTCCAGAGAAACACACACATACACACACACAAGCGAATGTCAAAATTTGTTGTTTTCTTTTCCAACAGTCTCAAAAAAGAACACGTACACGCGCACAGAAATTCCACAACCGAGGATGGGTAACTCAGGAACGCGGGAACAGCCAAGTTTAAAAATAAAATAAAAAATCGGGTAGGGACAGCAAAAAAAGGGAAGAAATTGTGCTCTTTAATTGCCGGAACGACAATGATGACGAAGGCTTGACACCTGCTCGTCAAGACCAGATCCCAACGTGGAGAAGCTTGCCCCCCCCCGCCCCCCCCCCACCTAAATCTGTCTCTGGCTAGTCTCAGCCAGGAGGTTTGCCAGGACCTTGCTCAGATCAAGCAAGGCATTTCAAGGTCTTCATTTGGCTAAAAGAGAAGCTGGCAACGTGCCTGGCTACCAGCTACGGGAATCCCGGAAGACTCCTCTGTTCCGCAGAAGTTAATTTACGGATCCGGTAAGCCAAGAGTGAATCCTTGTTCTTGGTGTAAATCACCCAAGCAGCAGCCTTGCACACCCAAGGATTCCCGTTAGTCACGGTGGTAAATCACTGGCGGTTTATTGCCTTCCCAGGAGAAGCACTTCTCTTCGAAGGGAAAAAATCGAGAGGCTCAAAAAAATTATATTCCAGGAAGGAAGGGAGGGAGGGAGGAAGGAAGGAAGGAAAAGGAAAGGAAAGGAAAGGAAGGAAAAGGGAGGGAGGTAAGGAAAGAAGGAAGGAATATGGGGACAACAAAGGAAGGAAGGAAGGAAAAGGAAAGAAAAGGAAGGAAGGAAAGAAAGAAAAGGAAGGAAGGAAAAGGAAAGGAAAGGAAGGAAGGGAAGGAAGGAAGGAAGGAAGGAAGGAAAAGGAAAGGAAGGAAGGAAGGAAGGGAAGGAAGGAAAGGAAGGAAGGAAAAGGAAAGGAAAGGAAGGAAGGGAAGGAAGGAAGGGAAAGGAAAGGATGGATAGATGGAAGGAAGGAAGGAAAGAAAAGGAAAGGAAGGAAGGAAAAGGAAAGGAAGGAAGGGAAGGAAGGAAAAGGGAGGGGAAGAAAGGAAGGAAAGGAAAGGAAGGAAGGAAGGAAGGAAAAGGAAGGAAGGAAAAGGAAAGGATGGATAGATGGAAGGAAGGAAGGAAAGAAAAGGAAAGGAAGGAAGAAAGGAAAAGGAAAGGAAAGGAAGGAAGGGAAGGAAGGAAAAGGGAGGGGAAGAAAGGAAGGAAAGGAAAGGAAGGAAGGAAGGGAAGGAAGGAAAGGAAAGGAAAGGAAAGGAAGAAAGGAAGGAAGGAAAGGAAAGGAAGGAAGGAAGGGAAGAAAAGAAGGAAAGGAAAGGAAGGAAGGAAGGAAAAGGAAAGGAAGGAAAAGGAAGGAAGGAAAAGGGAGGGGAAGGAAGGAAGGAAAGGAAAGGAAGGAAGGAAGGAAAAGGAAGGAAGGAAAAGGAAAGGATGGATAGATGGAAGGAAGGAAGGAAAGAAAAGGAAAGGAAGGAAGAAAGGAAAAGGAAAGGAAAGGAAGGAAGGGAAGGAAGGAAAAGGGAGGGGAAGAAAGGAAGGAAAGGAAAGGAAGGAAGGAAGGAAGGAAGGGAAGGAAGGAAAGGAAAGGAAAGGAAAGGAAAGGAAGAAAGGAAGGAAGGAAAGGAAAGGAAGGAAGGAAGGGAAGAAAAGAAGGAAAGGAAAGGAAGGAAGGAAGGAAGGAAAAGGAAAGGAAGGAAAAGGAAGGAAGGAAAAGGGAGGGGAAGGAAGGAAGGAAAGGAAAGGAAGGAAGGAAGGGAAGAAAAGAAGGAAAGGAAAGGAAGGAAGGAAGGAAAAGGAAGGAAGGAAAAGGAAAGGAAGGAAAGGAAGGAAGGAAGGAAAAAGCAAGACATCTAAGGGCGAACTCAAGGCTGGATTTGAGTCATTCGAAGGGGAGAAATTTCAATCCGCTTGTCGCTTCCAGGCGGTGTTTGAACACCTTCTCAAGAACAAGAGACGGGTCAGCTGGAGTGCTTCTCATCCTTGGGAACTTCAACTCCCAGAATTCCCAGCCAGCCCCATGGTTCAACTCTGGCCGTTTCTCATCCCCAAAAACCAAAAATACCCCCAAACACGTGGTTTGCAAATCCAAAATGGGAGACGGAAATGCCAATAGCTGGGGAGGGAGCGAGCAACGGCAACCAAGCTCTAAATATATATATATCTTCATAAAAGGCGAAGCTGGGAAAGATTTTCAGAGCAGGGAAGGGAAAAAAAAAACGTCTCGAAGAAGCCAACGAAAAAGGCAGCCTCTCATTCTTTAACTTCCACCAAAGGTGGACAATTGTTTGCCTGTCCAGATCCTCATTATTTCTCGCCCCAACCCAACCCCCAATAAAACCCTACCTGGAAACAAGCCAAGGGGAGGTAGGAATTAAAGTGCAAGTGGAAACCGAAGGCGAGGAAGGGGATACGGGTTGTGGGAAGCCAAGGACGTTTTCTCCTGGACTTCTGACCGGGAACCTTCGAAAAAACCAGAGGCAGAATTTCTGGAAGCTGCCGAAAAGCCTGAAATGTGTCAGCTGGTCCCAGAGATGGAAAGTGGGGGCAGGGGTGAAATGCTACCGGTTTACACCGGTTCGCGCGAACCGCTTGGTTCAGCAAACTGGTAGCGGCGGAAGCACAAGGCTCCGCCCACCTGCCTAGACATCATTACTTCCTGGTTTTAACGGGTAGGGAAGGTAAGTATATTTCACCCCTGAGACGGGGGGTTGTTCCTCTCTGGACTGCCCAGGAGGACCCCGTCTTTCTCCTCTGCCCTGGCTTCTCATCGTGTGCATGGGAAAAGACTCCAGCTTTGATTTCACCGGGAGACGGAGAACAGCTCCGGGACTCCCATTCTGCCGACGGGTGAGTGGTCCACAGACAAGAGAGCTGCATTCCCAGCAACAACTCCCATGGAACAGGATCAGAACCCACCCCCCAGAAAAGATCATGCACCCAAGAAGCCTCACCCTACAGTGTTCTCTCTCTCTCTCTCTCTTTTTTTTTGAGAGAGAGGGGAAAATGGGCAGGAGGGTCT
Source organism: Pituophis catenifer annectens (assembly GCF_029215685.1). NCBI lineage: Eukaryota > Metazoa > Chordata > Lepidosauria > Squamata > Colubridae > Pituophis > Pituophis catenifer. The sequence continues at coordinate 7,251,545 of NW_027256898.1, read as the reverse complement.
CTGTGGGCTATAAGCCGGGCCCGCTGAGGAGGGGGATCTCCAATCCGCTTCTCAGCAGCACCAAATAAAAGCCGAGGCCGCCCGCCCCGGCCAGCAGCACCCCCAGTAACGCCTTGAGGAAAGAAGTCCGGCTGCGGGTGAACGAAGGCGGCCCCATGATGCTCAGCAAAGCTGTGCTGACAGTCAGGGTGTAGAGGATGGAGAGGCCCGTGTTGAGGGCCACGATCTTCCCGAACTTGGCAAAGGGCGCGATGATGCAGAAGAAGAGAGGAATGGTGGCAATGACCGTGGTGACTGCGCTGGAGACGACAGCCACGCCCACGTGGCGCACCGACTCCACCGTCCTCCACTGGCGACTGGAGCTGGGGTCCTGCGGGCCACATGAGACAGGTCAGCTCTGCTTCTCTCCCCCCCCCACCAAGGCCTTTAAGACAGCTTGTCCCATTTTAGGTTCCCCCCACTCTTCACCCTTAGAGAAACCTAAGCGGCACCTGAAATGCATGTGATTCTTTTTTTTTATTCTCATGCAAACTTTGACACACCCAACGGGATGTGTGCTGTGTTATAAGATGGGCCCCCTTGGCGGTTTTTTCCCCCCCACCTCCCCCCCCCCAAATACATGCACTGAACCTTCCTGGTGCCACCTAAAAAAACCAGTCGCTGCCTTGGATTCTCAACTTCAGTCGCTGGAGCAAGTGGCCGATCGAATTTTGGACCCATCTTTAGCTCAGCAAGCATTTTCGAAGGCGGCGTACACCAAGATGGCTCTGAAATATTGCTCGGGGTCGGGCTGGGCTTTGAGGAATAGTTCAAGGGGAATGGGGCGTGCTTAATAGCTCTCTTTCCCTATTCCAGAGTTGTTGCCCTGCGTGATTATCACGGTGATTAACATAGTGGCGCAGTGGTCAGAGTGCAGTACTGCAGGCTATTTCTGCTGACTGCCGGCTGCCTGCAATTTGGCAGTTCAAATCTCACCAGGCTCAAGGTTGACTCAGCCTTCCATCCTTCCGATGTCGGTCAAATATAAATCGCTTTAAACTTAAATGAAGACCCAGATTGTCAGGGCAATAGGCTGACTGTGTAAACCGCTTAGAGAGGGCTGTAAAGCACTGTGAAGCGGTATATAAGTCTAAGTGCTATTATTCCTTCCTTCCTTCCTTCCTTCCTTCCTTCCTTCCTTCCTTCCTTCCTTCCTTCCTTCCTTCCTTCCTTCCTTCCTTCTTTCCCAGTGCTTAGAATGCAGTATTGCAGGCTAACTCTGTCCACTGCCAGCAGTTCGATCCTGACCAACTGGCTCAAAGTTGACTCAACCTTCCATCCTTCCAAGTTGTGTAAAATGAGGACCCAGATTGTCAGGGCAATATGCTGACTCTGTACACCGCTTAGAGAGGGCTGTAAAAGCACTGTGAAGTGGTATGTAAGTCTAAGGGTTATTGCTATTATATCCTGGACGTAGAAGTAGGGGAGAGGAAGAAGAAGATGATGCCCCAAGACAAAGCCTCACCTCTGCCAGGTGCGGGGGGAGGCTCTCCCCAGCCAGAAGGAAGCCCTCCACCAGATGCACGCAATAGTCCACCGAGGAACCCACCAGGATGGAGAGCGAGACGGCTTCCACGGCCCCAATCTCCCAGCCCGACCAGTACATGACAGTCACCACGAGACAGACGACCCCTGATGAAAGAGATCAGCACCCATCAAAATTCGCCCTTCAAAGGCTCTGTTTCGGAGCTGAAACCAAAAGTTTCGTCCCTCCCTGCCTGGCACTGATTTTGTTACCGGTGAAAGGAGCGAGGAAAATTTTGGAACTTTTCAGGAGGTGGGAAAGGCAGGCTGGGCGTCATCTCGTGTAGCCATCTTACTTGGCTAAAGTCCCTCTAAAACAGCGGTCCCCAAACTTTGTGGCTTGGTGGCCCCAGCTGGGAAGGGGAGAGGAGAACCGGGACACGTAAATGGCACGTCCATGCCTGTGGGGGGGGGGGGCACCGCTCGCATGAGTTGAGCTGTGCACACGTACACCTTGCCTTGTCTCTTGTGGGGCCTAGTTCCAAATAGGCCACGGCCCCAGGTGTTTGGAGACCCCCGCTCGAAAATGAATGAAAAGAGAGTGGGGAAACTTCTCAAACTTGGTTTTTGGGAAGGGTTGGCGGCTTGCTTTGACATTCAGGTGAAAAAACGAAACGAAACGAAACAAACGAAACGAAACGAAACGAAACGAAACGAAACGAAACGAACGAAACGAAACCGTACCGAACCGAACCGAACCGAACCGAACCGAACCGAAACAAAACAAAACAAACAAACAAAACAAAACAAAACAAAACAAAACAAAACAAAACAAAACAAAACAAAACAAAACAAAACAAAACACAAATCAGGGCCTTATACGAATTCAGCCAGGACTCTTTCCTTGCGCACCGCAAGAATAGAGAGCCGGGATGGGTCGAGGCAGGGAAATTTGGATAGAGCACCCGGTACCTAAAATGGTGAGCAAGACGGGAAGCAGGAGGAGAAGGTGGGTGGTGAAGAGGGCGACAGCGGCGATGCAGATCACCAGGGAAAGGATGAGGCCGAAAAGGGCACTTTGCACACCTGGAACAGAGACAGACAGGCGAGAAGAGAGAGCAAGAATCATTTTGCATTTTTTCTAATGCTTTGAAAAGCCTCTGCCGATCAGGCAACTCAGCTGGGATCATCAGAGAGGCTTTTTAAAAAATGCCTCTCTGCCGATCAGGCAACTCAGCTGGGATCGTCAGAGACTTTTCAAAGCATTTTTTTAACCACCTCTTCGGCCAAGAGGTTGCAGAAAAAAAATGCTTTGAAAAGCCTCTGACGATCTCAGCTGAGCCGCGCGATCATCAGAGGTTTTTTTTTTTTAACTTTTAAAAGCATTTTTTCGTCGGAAGAGGTTGTAGAAAAAAATGCTTTTAAAAGTAAAAAAAAAAAAAAAAGCCTCTGATGATCGTGCGGCTCAGCTGGGCATGGGGAGGGCGCAGGGATTTTTGCTACCGGTTCTCCGAACCACCCGCCACCATCGCTACCGGATCGGGCGATCCGGTCCGAACCGGGAGCATTTCAGTCCGGAACTATAGGCCCTTTATGACTTGTGGACTTTAACTTCTAGAATTCTGGGAGTTGACGTCCATAAGTCATAGAAGAGCCCTGCTCTACAGCAACAATCAGGAGTAGTGGGACATGTACTGCAGCCATGTTCAGGAGTATCAGGAAGTGTTTAGGATTTTACCCTTCCTCTCTTAGCACGAACATATTGCAAGCTGCATGGAGTCACCGTATGTTAACCGGCCAAATACATTTGTTTAATAAACACATTTGCTAGCAATGATAAATCAGAGTTATTTCTCATTCTGATCCTATCACTCGCCTATGATTTCCATGAAGATCTGCTTCCAATGCTCACAAGTCTGGAAACCTCTGTGTAGTGACGACCCTTCCGGAAACTGCCGGATCTGGTCCTGAAGGAAGTTTTCCCATTTGCGATAATCGGAATAAGTCTGGAAGGATGATTTTCCCTTGTAGGTGGTCTGAAGGAAGGAAGGAAGGAAGGAAGGAGTGGGACGTTAGAGGAAAAGGACAAGGCAGAATGACAGAATGGAAGGGACCTTGGAGGTCTTCTAGTCCAGCCCCCTTCTCAAGCAGGAGAACCTATACCCCATTCCAGACAAGTGGTTGTCCAATCTCTTCTTAAAAGCCTCCAGTGATGGAGCACCGACGTCTGGAGGCAAGTAGTTCCACTGGTTAATTGCTCTCACTGTTAAGAAATTTCTCCTTAGTTCTAGGTTGCTTCTCTCCCTGATTAGTTTCCATCCATTGCTTCTTGTCTTGCCTTCTGGTGCTTTGGAAAAATAGGTGGACCCCCTCATCTTTGTGATAGTCCCTCAGATATTGGAAGACTGCTATCATGTCACCCCTAGTCGTCTTTTCGCTAGATTAGACCTACCCAATTCCTGCAACTGTTCTTCCTACGTTGTAACTTCCAGACCCCTAATCATCTTTGTTGCTCTTCTCGGCACTCTTTCCAAAGTCTCGACATTATTTTATCATACGGTGACCGAAACTGGATGCAATCCTGTCTCTCCAGGGCTGCGTGAGTGCCCTCGTACTGTAAGTGGGAATGACCTTGGTGGGAAGTTGCAAACTGGACAATGGTTCAGGGGTGAAATCTACTTACCTTCCCTACCGGTTCGGAAGTGCGTGCGCTGTGCGCACACCATTTTCACGTCTGATTTTAGACCCTCTAAGCATGTGCAGAGGGTCAAAAACAGGTTACTTCCTGGTTAAAACCAGGGAGTAATGACGTCCGGGCAGGTGGGCGGAGCCTTGCACTGCTGCCACTACCAGTTCACCGAACTACCCGCTGCCGCCGCTACCAGTTTGCCCAAACCAGAGCGAACCGGTAGAATTTCACCCCTGCAATGGTTGGATAAGAGGCAGCTGAGCCCGCAGAAGGAAAAGGGGTGTGAGAAGCACCTCAGAAAGGACCCTCCCTAGTTTTTTAGATAGCAAAAGGAAAGGAGGGGAGAAATACTAGCTGCTATTCATTGCTGTGCTTCTTGTCTGGACTACCTTGAAAGGCTAACATCAATTTTGCAAGCCTGAAAACATTTCTTCCAAGTTTTCTTAGGCTTTTCCTCTTTTTTGGGGCAGCTTTCTTGAGAGTTTGGAAGTCTAGCTTCTTGAGGACTAGGATCTTGATCCATTTTTTTTCCAGTTCTGGAGACGAAAAAGGGCATGGCGATCTCAGAAAGCCAGAACGGGAAATCAGGGGTCTCTCACCGACTCAAAGGCCATGGAGATCCACTGGATCTTGCCGTCCTTCACCCCCACCGTCCCATGGGAGAGCTGTCCGGGAAGCAGGTTGGGCTCAGGGAGGTTCTTACATTCTGGGTGTAGCATCTGAAGGACAGAGGAGACACTGTAGCCTAAAAAAGGGAAAGAAAACTGGTTTTTTTCCCCCGTGTATTCTGCAAATCGGGGTCTGCAAAACTCTTCTGACCCAGCCTTAGCAGAAGCAAGAAGCAGACTCCTTATTACGAAAAACCCCTCTTTATTTACCTCTTGTGAATTAATTTCATTAATTTCATTCACCCATCGAAAAGTCCAGGCAATAGTCCTTCAAGGAGTTAACTGCAGCAACAGACCTTATCAGTTCCTTGCAATAATTGCCAGGCTGTGACCTCCCAGCCGAAAGAAAGGCTGCAAATTAAAGTGCTGGCAAGCAGTCTTTGTGGCACGAAACACAATGAGCGAAATCGACAGAAATACGAACGGTTGTCCCCTACGACCACCACTCCCCTTTCTTTCTATTTATTCCCCAGCCAGGAAGGGGCCATTCAGCATCCACCTGTGCTTTGCTTCCTGAAGTCGACTCCTTGTCCTCCATTGTTCACCTCTCCTAACTGCTCTGCACATACGTGCATCTGGACCAGGCCCCAGCTGTTCTTCCTCCTCACTCATATCAGCCTCCAAAGGCAGCTGCCTCGCTGGTAGCTGGGAAATGTCGGACGGCCTTGGCTCTATCTCTGCGTCAGATGCAGAGCATCCATCAGAGCCTTGCCTGGACTCCAGAACTGGCCCAAGTTCCTCCCCAACCTCCTCACCGTCCGAGTCTGCCACCAGCTCTGCTGGTAGGTAGCGGGGCATAACAAAAACTGCCCACATATCTATGTTCATAAAGTCTTTATTTTATTTAGATTTGTATGGCCACCTATCTTGCTGGGCGTCTCACAACAGCAATACGCACGATCCACAGGCTGCGAGATTTTTTCCTTCCTTTTTCTCTGGCTAAAGAATTGCCAGATTGGCAGCCCCTCCAGGCGAGAAAAGATCGCCACTGGATTGCCATGTATGACCCTCCCCCGGCTATATCGCTCAACCATCTCCATCTTTCATGTCGACCAACTTAATAAAAACAGCCCCCGATTTCTAAGATTTCAGACAAGCTGAAGGGCAGAATTCGTCCATAGGCACGAACCTCATAAGGACTAGAAGCTTACTGTTTTTAAATCCAAGGGGAGACTCTTTTCATTCTGCTTTTCTTTTAAAGAGTGCCAGCGTTTTGCCAGTTTCAGGTGCAGCTTGGTATAAAGAAAGACAGAGTCCAGGTATTTGCCTCAATAGCTTTTATGCGTTTATTTGTTCTGCCCCAGCTACGGACCCCAAAGAACGCAGCACACACAAAGTCCGTTCAAACCTTAGTTTACTGAATAAACCAGTCTTTTACAACAACGGCTGTTAATTAATTGCATTAACAGCCACCAAGAATTCAAAGAATAATAACTGAAAGCTTACTGTGGTTGGCAGAATGCCCAGAAGCAATTTGCAGGAAGCTGATAAGAAAAGCAAGACAAGACACAAAGGTATGTGAACGAAGTTGTTCCCTGCAAATTGCTTCAATCGGCGTTCCTCCTTAAATAGGCTAAGGGAGTGGACAATTAGCCCCAACCCTTACTCTCGAGGAGACCTCCTCCTGAGGAGCCACTCCTGCCTTTTGGCAGCTCTGCGCGCCCGTGCATCGAGAAGAGGCTCCTCTTCTTCGTCCTCTTCACTTAAGGGAGCTTCTGGAGGTTCTGAAGGCCCTGGCTGAATCCCCGCCTCTGGCACCACATCTTCTCCAGCCTCCTCATTGTCCGACTCGAGTGCCAGCTGCACAGGCTGCTGGCACAGCACCACATCAGCCTCCTCACTGTCTGAATTAGCTACTAGCTGCACAGGCCGCGTACGGGCCACAACATTATTCAGCTGAATAAAGACGGCCCCCTCCTTAGCAAGAGCAAACCTGAATACACTTTGACACTCATATTTCTACATTTTCCACTCCTCCACCCAAGAAACATTGGCACACTCCACGTACTCAAGATAAGATAAAGAAGTACAGAAATAGTCATCGATCTCCCTTGGAGGTCTTCCAAGGACATTGGGTGTTTACTGAGGAACCTTCCATGACCTTGAAGGCCTTCAGAGGCGATGCATATGCACATATGCACATATGCTCCCTCTAGACTGTCACTAGAGACCTTAGGTTCCTGATCAACACCAGAGAAGCCCACAAGAGATTGTGGCTCACAGAATCGAGGCCTGAAAAGGAGAAGGGGAGATACCTGAAGGGAGGCACTGGGCTCCTCCTGGTTTGACCAGCTCGGAGTTGCTGGCAATGGCCTTACAGATCCGGCACAGGTTACCAATTTCTTTGAACAGGTCGAAGCTGCTGTCGTAGATGACGCTACCCTTTCCAAAGGAGATACAAGCGGCGAAGAGGAACATGTAAGCGAAATCCCGACTTGGGACGGCTCCTCCAGCCCCACAGACCCCAGGAAAGGACAACGCGCACCATGTCTCCAATGACGTGGTTGTCGGTGTGCCGGGTACGGTTGACCCCAAGGATCCCAAACACTACGAAGACCATGGCGCCCGTGTCCACCAGGGGACGCACGGCAGGCTTCCCGCAGTTGCCGTTCCTGCAAGGGTTGAATCCTGACGTGATGGAGAACCTGGATCTAGCAGAGGCTGGAGAAGGAGAGAGGACAGAGCAAGGAAGTGGTGCAGGAGTGAAATACTCGTCTGCTACCAGTTCGCTTTGCTACCGGTTTGCTTCGCACGCATGTGCACCGGAGGGGGGAACAGCTTTCTAGGATTTCTTGCTTTCTAATGAATATAAATTGCGCGGCACAGCTGATCGTCAGAAATACCGGTTCGCCTGAACCGGTAGCATTTATTACTACCAGTTCGGGCGAACCAGTCCGAACCGATAGCATTTCACCCCTGAAGTGGCATAGCTGTTAGGGTGATGATGTTGAGGCTTTAGTCATCCAAAGTAGGACAGGACAAGAGGACAAATTTAAAGAACCCCATCTTTAAATTGGGAGTTGTTGGGAAATTCGTGTTCCAGCCCAGAACCTAGCAATTATCTCAATACAGCTATTGGCCATTTTCACCCTTACGACCGTTGCAGCCTCCCCATGCTCATGTGATCCAAATTCAGACGCCCTGGAAACTGACTCATATTTATGATGGTCCCTGGGTCATGTGATCACCTTTTGCAACCTTCTGACAAGCCACGTCAACGGGGAAGCCAGATTCACTTAACAACTGTGTTACTAACTGAACAACTCCGGTGATACAAAATTCCCATTCCCTCCCCATTCCAGGGGAAGGATATTGCAAAATCTCCATTCCCACCCCACTCTGGGGACAGCCAGAGGTGGTATTGGCCGGTTCTCCAAACTACTCAAAATTTCCGCTACCGGTTCGCCAGAACCTGCTGAATAGCACTCCAGGACCTTCAGCCTCCTCCCTCTGCTTCCTCTCCCAGCATTGCAACAAACCGTAAGTGTGCCACAATGAAGAGAACACACTCCCCCCCACCCACCCACTTCACAAGTGGCTCACCTCTCTCGCTTGGCACGAATAGGTATCCTTTGTTGGGTCCATCTGGACTGGAGCTGAGGAGGCAGCCCGGGGGTGCCAGGCAGATTCGGCCGTGGTACGGAGGCTTATGTGACTGGGCAAAATACAGCTTCCTGGGGAAGAGCAATAGCACGTAGACTTATATACCGCTTCACAGTGCTTTTACAGCCCTACGCGGCTTTCAGAGTCAGCCCTATTGCCTATTGCCCTCCAACAATCTGGGTCCTCACTTTACCCACCTTGGAAGGATGGAGGGCTGAGACAATCTTGATCTGGTCAGAATCGAACTGCTGGCAGTGGGCAGAGTCCGCCTGCAATACTGCATTCTAACCACTGTGCCACCATGGCTCTTATATAGCACTAGTAATAGCATTTAGTAGACTTATATACCGCTTCACCCCTTTCTAAGAAGTTTACAGAGTCAGCAACTTGCCCCCGACAATCTGGGTCCTCATTTTACCAACCTCGGAAAGACGGAAGGCTGAGTCAACCTTGAGCCCCGCCCCCAACTTTGTCTCACTGCTCCGTCCAATGATTCATTGCCGAGCATCTTCCGACGGCTGTCTGGACGCGTGCCAGGCCGCCTCTGCCCACCCGCTCGGCATTACCGTGTGCGTTGTTGCTCCTGGGTGGCCACGTAGAAGCTGAAGTCAGATTTCCACCCTCTCTTCATGTCGCATGATAAGCTGGTCATCATCCACTTCTTGCTGGCCCCTGGTTGGACATGCCCTACTGTGGACATACAAGCGGTCAGCCTCTTGGTGAAGTTACCGTAAGGAACTTTATACACCTAAGCATGGATTAATGAAAACACAACACTTCACTATAGGTCTCTAGAGGCTGGCGGGAGGGGGTGGGGGGGAGGGGGCAAACAGGGCACAAAAGACAACTTAAGGGGTGGCATGCCCCTCTCTGTTTGGCTCTGCCAAGAGGCACGGGTGGTGAGCAAGGAACCGGGAGCTGGCACCTGCCACCTGACTGTCAGCTCAAAGAGCAGCTATGAAGGAGGTCCACGACGGTTGCCCACAACCGTCGTGGAAGGATGAGCAGCCCTGCAGTCCAACAGTAATCTAGACAAGGGGTCCACTACTGGGCTATGGCCTCTTTGCAACCGGGTGATGTGAACGGCGGGCTGTGCACACGCGGGCAGCTCAACATGCCCACTGTCCACACAAGCTGAACTGTGTGTATGTGTGTGTGTATGCCAGCCTGCCACTCATGCAGCCCAGTTCCCCTCTCCCGCCCCTCCACGACGCTGCCAAGCCACAATGGTTGGGGACTCAGTGGAGACCTAGCTAGTCTACGCATCTTAAAAGATGGCATTCTAGGCAATGCCACCGACGCAAAAGCTGGACGATGCCCTACTGAAGGGAGCTAAGCTGCCCAGTTTGCCCCTCTGTGCTGATTTATGGTCCTCCCTGACAAAGGAGTCACCTCTTCATCACCTTCACCTGTCGATGCTTACCTGGAAGGACGGCACTTCTCCATCTTTTGCAGGTACTGTCTGCCAGGATGGCGGCACGGTGGCGTTGAGAGAAAACCTGTAGATCACCGGCCGGCTGTTGCCCTTGGATCTGAAGATGTAGACTGTTCCCTGGGGATCTGAGGAGACAAGACAGTCATCAGATCACCTGTTGTGGCTTGTCGGCCGCCGGCCCCTCCAACAGCTGAATCAGATGAGGAGGAGGAGGTGTGGGAGTCAGAGCCAGCATCAAGGCAACCGGAGAGCTCCGAGGGGGGAGAGGGAACGGAGCGGGCAGAGAGAGAGAGCTGGGGCCGTCCATCAGCCCTCAGATGGAAAGTCAACAGCCCCCAGGTCTGGAGGTGGCTGATGAGGAAGAAGAGGAACAGCTGGGCCCACTGCCTGTCGCGCGGATGCACAGAAGGCAGAGGAGAGGAGAGCAATGGAAATCTATGGGCCTGTCCTTGGGATGGAAGAGCCACCGCTGCTAGTGAAGCCCCACCCTAGCTCTGCGGATAAAAGGCAGGGGCGGAGATGAATAGGTGTGGCAGAGAGAGAGAGACAAAGAGACAGAGAGAGAGAGAGAGAGAGAGAGACAGAGACAGAGACAGAGACAGAGGCAGAGACAGAGAGACAGACAGAGAGAGAAATGGAGAGAGAGGCAGAGAGGCAGAGAGAGAGAGAGACAGAGAGAGAGAGACAGAGAGAGAAATGGAGAGAGAGACAGAGAGAGAGAGAGAGACAGAGAGAGAGAGACAGAGAGAGAAATGGAGAGAGAGACAGAGAGGCAGAGAGAGAGAGAGACAGACAGAGAGAGAGAGACAGAGAGAGGCAGACAGAGAGACAGAGACAGAGAGACAGAGAGAGAGACACAGAGAGACACAGAGAGAGAGACAGAGAGAGAGACACAGAGACACAGAGACACAGAGAGAGACACACAGAGATACAGAGAGACATAGAGAGAGAGACACAGAGAGAGGGAGGGAGGGAGAGAAAGGGAGAGAGAAAGGGAGGGAGGGAGAGAGGGAGGGAGAGAGAGACAGAGTGAGACAGAGAGAGAAACAGAGAGAGAGACACATAGAGAGAGACACACAGAGAGAGACAGAGAGACGGAGGGAGGGAGGGAGGGAGAGAGGGAGGGAGGGAGACATAGAGAGAGAGACACACAGAGAGAGGGAGGGAGGGAGAGAGAAAGGAAGGAAGGGAGGGAGGGAGAGAGACATAGAGAGAGAGAGACACAGAGAGAGACACAGAGAGAGAAAGGGAGGGAGGGAGGGAGAGAGAGAGACAGAGAGAGAGACAGAGAGAGACAGAGAGAGAGACAGAGAGAGAGACAGACAGAGAGACAGAGCGGCTGGATTCAGGGGCAAGTTTGAACGCAGGTGGTGCCAACATCCAAGATGGGTATTGAATTGGTGATACTGGAGCACATCCAGAGCCGCTGGCTCTGTGCCTTGCGTAGAAATTGCCTTTTTCAAACCGGTTTCCAAATCTGAATCGAATCAACCCAATTTACTCATTGAATCCAACAAGCATGGGCTTGCTGGTTTTCGGGTTGATTTTTTTTTCCCGATCGAATCGATGATTCTGATTAGATTCCTCGAGGGTACCCTAACAGGGTGGCCAACCATGGAGAGAAGCCCGTAAAAAAAAGATCCCGAGAGAAGGATGATGCTCACCCTGCAGCGTTTTGTCGTCTTGGGGGCTCCCTCGGCCGCTTCCCGGTGGCCCCGACCCCCTCTTCTTCTTCTCCAGAGAGGTGCGGATGTTATTCTGCAGATTACGGGGTTTTTCCTGAAACAACCCTGTCGCACAAGGTTAGTCAGGGACAAAAGAGCATCTCTCGTCAAGGGCGGCAGCACCGTTTTCACACGGAGGCGTAAACTCATTCAAGGGACACATTTGCATTCTGAAGAGCCCCTTAGATAGAGTTATTGTGTAGGACCTCAAGTAGGAAGAACAATTGATCTGAGGGGTGGAAATTCCCAACCCAAATTCCCAAATTCTAACCGATGAGAAATGACCCCAAAAGTCTGGAATGAGCTCCCCCCGGAGATACGGAGGATCCCGGATCTGCGTACCTTCCGTCGCGCGCTCAAGACTTTCCTATTTCATCAAGCTGGCCTGACCTAAGTCTTTCCCCTTTTTAAATGGAAATTTTAAATTTGGTTTTGAATTATCGGGGTTTTAAATTTGTTCAGCCAAATTATTTAATTCGTTTTAGTTTATTTTAAATTTTGTATTTATATGTTTTATTCTATGGCTGTTCACCGCCCTGAGTCCTTCGGGAGTAGGGCAGTATACAAATTCAATAAAATAAAATAAATAAATAAAAGTTAAATAGCATTGTTTTTAGTCAGTCAAAAAAGAGGGCTGTGAAAATATCTACAGACCCCTCACATCTGGGACATAAATTGTTTCAACTTCTACCCTCAAAACGACGTGATAGAGCACTGGACACCAGAACAACTAGACACAAGGACAGTTTTTTCCCGTGTGCCATCAACTCTGCTAAACAACTCATTCCCACAACACTGTCAAACTATTTACTATGACTGTATTACTATTATTCTTCTCATCCTTCCTGTTACCTATCTCCTCCCACTTATGGCCATAACCTTGTTGCTTGTATCTTTACAATTTATATTGTTTTATTTAGTTTCCTAGTATGATTTTGATTGCTTATTTAGTATCCTAGGACTATCACTAAATGTTGACTCCTAAGGTTCATGATGAATGTATTTATGATGACTATATGTTCATGATTTATCACTTGTTGCTTGTATGCACAGTGAGAGCTTATGTACCGAAGACAAATTCCTTGTGTGTCCAATCTCACTTGGCCAATAAAATTCTATTCTATTCTATTCTATTCTATTCTATTCTATTCTATTCTATTCTATTCTATTCTATTCTATTCTATTCTATTCCATTCCATTCCATTCCATTCCATTCCATTCCATTCCATTCCATTCCATTCCATATTTTCCATTCCATTCCATTCCATTCCATATTTTCTATTCCATTCCATTCCATTCTATTCTATTCTTAGTATGATTTTGATTGCTTATTTAGCATCCTAGGACTATCACTAAGTGTTGACTCTTATGGTTCACGATGAATGTATTTATGATGACTATATGATCAAGATTTATCACTTGATGCTTGTATGTACACTGAGAGCTTATGCACCGAAGACAAATTCCTTGTGTGTCCAATCACACTTGGCCAATAAAGAATTCTATTCCATTCTCGTTTAGGCTGGCCATTGGAATGCCTTTCTCTTCTAAGTCCTCAACGTAGAGTTATTGGGATAAATTGAAGAGAGCCTGCCTGCCTGCCTGCTTGGTAAAATGAAATTCTCTTGTTCTTCTGGTACAGATGAAGACTAATTAGATCTGGGAACACAACTTGCTCTCCGGTTATTGAATCACTGCCTGCCTCTTCTGGCCTGAAATTCATAATGTGATCAGCAGCTGTTCTCCTGGGTTTCCAATAGTAATTGATCCAACCCTATTTAGTTACGAGTGGGATCAAACCTGAGATCTTGTCCATGCTTGGTGAGCACAGGAAATACGAGAGACTCGTATTTCCTGTGAATCTTTTCATACTGATCCAGCTATCAGGGGGAATGTAGCTGTCCAGGGTCCTGACCGTCATAGGTAAACGGAGGCCTTCTAAAGCAGGACTGTCTTAACCTTGGCAACTTTAAGACTTGTGGACTTCAACGCCCAGAATTCTGGGAGTTGAAGCCCACAAGTCCCAAAGTTGCCAAGATTGGACACCCCTGTTTCTAAGGGGAAAGGAAGGGTTCTGTCCTAGAGCTAAAGATTTCCCTTGGATGAGAAGATTCCTCCTGCCTTCCAACGTTCCCAGAGATCAGTTTATCTTGAAGAAACATGGTTTAACCTGAACACAACATGGAGGTCATTGACACTCTCATGCCATGTTCTACCATGGTGACTCATGGTTGTGGCCCGCCAGTGGCCAGTGGAGCTGGAAACAGATTCGGACAGTGAGGAGGTTGGGGAGGAACATGGGCCAGTCCTGGAGTCTGGGGAAGGATCTGATGAGGGCTCTGCGTCGGAGGCAGAGAGGGGGCCAGGGCCGGATGCCAGTTATCAGCTGCCTTCAGAGTCAGACATCAATGAGGCAGACAAACAGCTGGAGCCTGTTCCCAGTGTGTGCATGCACAGAGTTGCCAGATGAAGGGAACAGCTAAAGAACAAGGGTCGACTCAGGAGTAAAGCCACAGGTGGACGATGAATGGCCCCTCCCAGAGGGAATAAAAGAGGAGCGAAAGGGGAGTGGAGTTTGCAGGAGACAATTAGTTCGCTTAATTGGTTCGTGACTCTCCGAGACTCCTTGCCAAGTTTTGAAGATATCGGCTCTCCAAGCCAGATAAGGTCTGTGACTGTCAATTCTCCCTTGAAAGACTTTGCTGAAGGTGAATGAGAGGAATTCACAGTAACTTAATAAAAATGGATTTTTGTCAAGATATGGACAAAAATGCTTTGTGGTTTGGGGAAGCCTAGGTCAGAACACTCATGGGCTCCGTCAAACTCACCTGAGCAGGTAACACAAGAGATGCCCTCAGCACTCAAGTTGTACTTGAGGTCCATCAACACCTGGATGTTGGTATCGGGCCTGAAGAGGAGAGGGGCGCGGCTAGCTGGGCGAAGGCGGCTGGCGAAGAAGATGGAAAGGATGAGGACCAAGACAAAGAGCCCTGGAATGAGAAACATGGGCAGACAGAGGCCCTGCATGAGATGATACTCAGGCTACTCTACTTATGGTAGGCCTCCATAAGCTTGTTTTTAAATCAAGGAAGTGCCTAGGTGCAGGCGACTTACCAACAATCACCCATTTGTTTTTGACTGCCGACCATAGTGCCCAGCACTGGAGGAGCTTCTGCAGGTGAGTGATCAGGTGTCCCGGGCTGTCATTGTTGGTAGTGAGGTGGTGGTTTTCGGGCAACACAGATACCAAGGGGACATCTCCCATCTCTAGAGCAACTGGCCAGAAAAAGAGAAGGGAAGGGCGTCTTGAAGGACATGATACAAACACCGGCCACAGACCAGACCAAAGCCCTCTAGATACCGAACTAAGCAAAGTTAGTCTGTCAGAGAATTCATGACGGGCAGAGACATGGTAACAAGGTCAGCCAACGAATAGGCATAGCAACTAAGTCAGCCAGTGAGGACTGTTTGGAAACTGAAACTGGAAGGAGTCTGGGCGTAGCCCTGTATTAACCCTCACACATATGTGCTAGTCGTTCCCGACTCTAGGGGGCGGTGCTCATCTCCCGTTCAAAGCCGAAGAGCCAGCGCTGTCCGAAGACGACTCCGTGGTCATGTGGCCGGCATGACTAAATGCCAAAGGCGCACGGAACGCTGTTACCTTCCCACCAAAGGGGGTCCCTATTTTTCTACTTGCATTTTTTTTAACATGCTTTTGAACTGCTAGGATGGCAGAAGCTGGGACAAGTCATGGGAGC
Source organism: Pituophis catenifer annectens (assembly GCF_029215685.1). Lineage (NCBI taxonomy): Eukaryota > Metazoa > Chordata > Lepidosauria > Squamata > Colubridae > Pituophis > Pituophis catenifer. The sequence goes on along the minus strand of NW_027256898.1, from coordinate 7,236,165 downwards.
TCACCCCATTACGCGGCGCTAGGGATTCGAACCGCTGAACTGCCAACCTTTCGATCGACAAGCTCAGCGTCTCAGCCGCTGAGCCACTGCGTCCCCTTACACAGGTTATTACACAATAACTTAATTAACCTTCGCTTAAAACATGAGCAACAGTGTGCGGTATCAGGTTTTGATGTCATCTCAAATAAATTGCACTCCCAAACAATTAATCTTTGCTGATATATTCCATTTATTGAGTATGACAGATCTGGCCCCGACTTCGTCGTAGCCGATACTAACCCTCTGACCCCTTCCCTTTCCATTCCCCAATTCTCATCTTCTCATTGGCCATCTTCCAAGTCAGTCTCCCCAGCTTCTGACCTCAACCCACAGGAATGCCCCCCTCCCATCCCATCTCCTAGGGGATATTATCTACAGAGAAAATAAGTAGGTGAAAAGTCAAGTCTCGTCTCCTCCTTTTTATGGCAGCATCAGAATGCTGACATGCGTTGGCAGCCAACAAAGCTAATACAATCCTTGATTGTACAAACAGAGGCACAGAATCAGAATCACACAAAGTGTTAGCATCGCTTTAGAAATCCTTAGTAAGGCCACCCCTGGAATACCGCATCCAATTTTGGTCACCCCAGTACAAAAAAAGATGTTGAGACTTTGGGAAAAGTGCAAAGAAGAGCAACTAAGATGATTAAGGGGCTGGAGATCAAACTACATGAAGAACGATTGCAGGAATTGGGTCTGGCTAGTCTAGAGAAAAGAAGGAGTAGGGGTGATATGACAGCAGTATTCCAGTTTTTGAGGCGCTGTTACAAAGAAGAGGGGGTCAATTTATTTTCTAAAGGGCCAGAAGGCAAGGTAAGAAACGACGGATGGAAACTAATCAAGGAGAGAAGCAACCTGGAATTAAGGAGAAACTTCCTAACAGTGAGGGACAATCAACCATTGGAACAGCTTGCCACCAGAAGTTGTAGGTGCTTCATCACTGGAGGTTTTTAAGAAGGGACCGGACAGCCACCTGTCTGAAATGGTAGAGGGTCTCCTGTTTGAGTAGGGTGCGGGAGTGGGCCGCTGGGGGTTCACAGGGGTTCGGGAGAACTTCTAGCTAAGATTCTGTGCAGTTCGGAGAACCCCCAAATCCCACTCCTGGCTGGCCCCGCCCACCCCTCTCTGCCCCGCCCCTCCCAGGAGTCTCCACACGGCCCGTTTTGGATGCAGGTAATTGCAGGTTGCGTGCGTGGCCCTCCCGTTTCCGGCCACCAGAGGGCCTCCGGAGCCTGGGGAGGCCATTTTCATCCTCCCGGAGGCTCAAGAAAAACCTCTGGAGCCCGGGGAGGGCAAAAATGTCCCTCCCCTTGCCATGGTGCAGGAGGCTGGCTAGGCCACGCCCACCATGGCCACGCCCACCCAGCAACCAGGCAGAGAATCCCTTGCTAAAATTTTTGAAGCCCACCCCTGAGCAGGGGGTTGGACTAGAAGATCTCTAAGGTCCCTTCCCGCTCTATTCTAATCAATTCCTCCAGTATCTCTAGGAAGGAGACACAGATATCTGGCTTGGGGTCTAGGAATGGGCCCCGGCTAAGGGACTGGGATGGAGGGGCAGTGGCCGATGTGCCGGGACGAAAGACTGGGGGGGAGAAAAGTTTGTGGCTAATAACGCAGAGGCGAAAACCTTAAGGTGAAACAGGCAAGGCGAACAGACCGAGGAGAAAAGTCCAATTCCGCTGGCTTTGTGTATTGATGTGCGTGGGCAGCTGTGTTTGTGACCCACTACCTGTTGAGGCTCTGACCCCCGAGCCCATCTTATCAGAGGAAGAAGGCTCCGAACATGAAGGAGAGGAGCCAGCCAGGCCTCCCTCTCCAGGCGCCTCCTCTCTGGCAATGCCTCAGGTGTCTGCCGAGAGAGAGGAGATTGACCAGGAGCCAGGTGTCTCTGATGACAGCGATGAGGGTGATAAGTCGTTCCTGGATCCATGCCAATGAAGGCGAGATAAACGTTTGCAGCAAATGAGGAGGCGTGCCAGGAATTAAACTGAGTCACTGGACCACACCCCACAGGCTATATAAGAGAGTGTGGTGGCCATTTAGACTCTGTGATGGACAAAGCCAACTTCTGGCTAGTCACTTTGTACAACGCCTAAATCTGCTGAAGGTTCCATGTTTGAGTTGGACTGTTTTGAAAACTGTGTGTATTAGTTGGTGTTATCTGGTGGAGGAACACTACCTCTTCTTGTAGTAAAGCACTTGGCAGACGGTTATCATATTGCTGCCAAGTTCCTGATAACGAACCTTGTGTGTGCCGAGTACTTCTTTAACCCCCGGCTGGCTGTTTGTGTGTGTGTGGGGACGGGGACAGAACACTACCCGTGACTTACCTGGCTCCTCCTCCACATTCAGCAGGGGGATGTCGTCATCCAGGTAAGGCAGAGTGCCCAGGCCTGACCTGCCAGCCACTGCCAAGGAGACGAACAGACCGTCCGAGCTCTGCAAAGCGTTTTCCTTTGTGCATTTTTTACTGCATCTGCAGACCAGGGAAGGGAACAATGCCAAATGAATCTCACAGCGCTTTCTATCCGGGTGAGACAGCTGTGCCCGGCTTTGTTGGCGGAGCGAAGGGGGCAGACCAGCCGAGCTGCAAAACAGCTACAACACCAGGCAAGGATCAGGTGCACCTGGTGTCTGAGCAATTACCGTCGCTAATGCATTGGGCAGGCGGACGGAAAGAGAAGGAGTTGGGGGGGGACTGTCTGGAGCCCCCTCCCAGATAGCTGGGCTCATTCACCAGATCGTTGAACACTGTGCTTGCCAAATTTAAGGACGTTACTCCAAATTCGGTAAACGTTGGTGTTTTTTTTTTTCTTTGGGTAATGACACGCAAACCCTTTACAGGTAGTTCTCGACTTACAACAGTTCATTTAGTGACAATTCAAAGTTACGACGGCATGGGAAAAAGTGACACGCCCATTTTTCACAATTACAGTCTTTGCAGCATCCCCATGGTCCAACGGTGGGTTGCCCCCCGGTTCGGTCCGGTTCGTGCGAACCGGTAGTAAAACCGGCGGGATGCTCCACCTACACACCCGGATGTCGTCATAGACGATCTGCGCATGCGCGACCCCGTTGCGAACCGGTAGTAAAGGTGAGTAGAACCCACCCCTGCCGTGGTCACAGGATCAAAATTCAGATGTTTGGCCACTGGTTCATATTTACGACGGTTGCGGTATCCCGGGGTCAAGTGATTCCCTTTTGCGTCCCTCTGACGAGCAGAGTCAATGGGGAAGCCCGATTCACTTAACAACTGTGTGACTCATTTAACAGCTGCAGTGATTCACTTCACAAATGGGACCTAAACAGTCGTAAAATGGGAGCCAAACTCACTTAACAAATTTCTCACTTAACATCAGAAATGTTGGGCTCGACTGCGGTCATTAAGTCGAGGACTGCCTGTACCAATTTCAGACAACAGAAACATTTAAATAAGGACTCTCTTGATACAGTAAATAGAGTTTTGGTTAAGGAAAACAAATTGGGAAGCACTGACTGCTTTTCCTTCCACTTTTCCTCCTGGTTTATATTCATTTTGAAGGAAGAATAGGCGAAAAGTGCCTTCTAAAAGAGAACAGCATCTGAGTACATTCTTTTGGGTGGACCCTGATAATCCAGCTAAATCGATTTCTTTTCCTCGAGAAGCACAGCTGCTCTTGCAGGCCTGCTTCACAAAGCGGATTTATTTTTATTTTTACCGTATTTTTCGGAATATAAAATGCTCCGGACTATTAGATGCACCTAACGTTTTGGGGGAGGAAAACAAGAAAAAAAAATCTGCCTCTGCCTCCGAGCAATTTTCCTCCTTGCAGCAAACAGCAAACAGCCTGCTTTAGTTTCATTATTTTCAGCACAGCTTGATTAGCACAAGAAAAAAAAATCTGCCTCTGCCTCTCAGCGATTTGCCTCCTTGCAGCAAACAGCAAACAGCCTGCTTTAGTTTTATTTTCATTTTCAGCACAGCCTGATTAGCACAAGGAAAAAAAAATCTGCCTCTGCCTCCCAGCAATTTTCCTCCTTGCAGCAAACAGCAAACAGCCTGCTTTAGTTTTTCATTTTCAGCACAGCCTGATTAGCACAAGGAAAAAAAAATCTGCCTCTGCCTCCCAGCAATTTTCCTCCTTGCAGCAAACAGCAAATAGCCTGCTTTAGTTTCATTTTCATTTTCAGCATAGCCTGATTAGCACAAGAAAAAAAAATCTGCCTCTGCCTCCCAGCAATTTGCCTCCTTGCAGCAAACAGCAAACAGCCTGCTTTAGTTTCATTATTTTCAGCACATCCTGATTAGCACAAGAAAAAAAAAATCTGCCTCCCAGCAATTTGCCTCCACGCAGCAATAGGCAATGGCAATCTCTGCAGCCTGAAACAGCTGAGGGTTGGGAGGCTGTTCTAACCAACAATCAGCTGCTTGTGCTAATCAGGCTGTGCTGAAGCTGAAATGGGCTGTTTGCTGCAAGGAGGTAAATTGCTGGGAGGCAGAGGCCTGTGGGTGGACAGGGCTATATTCGGTGTATAAGACGCACCCAAATTTTCACCCTCTTTTAGGGGGGGAAAGTGCGTCTTATACTCCGAAAAATTCAGTAATTTAAAATAGATTCAATTGACCTTACCTGGCCTGACAGGTGTTTTCCAGCGAGGACCAGTAGAGAGACCAAATCCCCAGAGCAGCTGGCATAGTGAAAAGGACCCCAACCCAGCAACAGGAGACAATCAAGGACATGAAGAGGCCAAAGTCATGGACAGCTGGGATCTAGGAAAGAGACAGGGGAGAAGGCAGGAGACTGTCAGGTTTCGATGTCATCTCAAATAAATTGCACTCCCAAACAATTAATCTTTGCTGAAATATTCCATTTATTGAGTACGACAGATCTGGCCCCGACTTCGTCGTAGCCGATACTAACCCTCTGACCCCCAAACCCTTCCCTTTCCGTTCCCCAATTCTCATCTTCTCATTGGCCATCTTCCAAGTCAGTCTCCCCAGCTTCTGACCTCAAGCCACAGGAATGTCCCCCCTCCCATCCCATCTCCTAGGGGATATTATCTACAGAGAAAATAAGTAGGTGAAAAGCCAAGCCTCGTCTCCTCCTTTTTATGGCAGCATCAGAATGCTGACAGAGACAGGTTACCATCTCCTGGCGATCCAAGAACAACAACAAAAAAAATACACTACTTTTTAAAAAATCAGCATGGGTTTTTTTGCATAAAAGAGGACAAAATTGTTGGCTTGACAATTAGATAGGACAATAGAAGGAAGAGAGTCATGATGTCACTTTAAAACAGAATAGACATGGTTTGGATGACGACAGAACTCAGGAAGGACGTAGAAGAGGTGGAAATAATGACAAATATGTGGGCAGATCACAACCCAGTAAAAGTAATATGGAAAGGACAACGGAGAAGGAAAAGATGGACGATGAATAAGGAAATATTAAAAGATAAGGAATACGTACAGATGATGGAAAAAGAAATGAATATATTTTTCAAGATGAATACAAAAGAGCAAACCTCACTTCAAAATCTATGGGACACGGCAAAAACGTACATAAGAGGCCTGACAATTGCATATACGGTGAAGAAAAAGAAAGACAAACAACAAACACGAGACAACCTGTTAAAAGAACTTAAAAAAGAATATGAATTTGATCTACAGAAGGAACCCCCAAATAAAACGATCCAAGGAAAAAATAAATTTGACAAAACGTGAAATTAATTTGATCGCACAAACAGAAATAGCAAGGAAAATTAAATCAGCAAAACAAAATCATTTTGAACGTTGCAAATAAAACAGGATGTTGGTTGGCTTCTGAGTTGAAAAAACGAAAAAGAGAAAAGAATAATACACCAATTACAAGATGAGACAGGAGAGATACATTATAGAAAAGCTTGGTGACTTTAAGATGGGTGGGCTTCAATTCTCAATTGAAGCCCGCCCATCTTAAAGTTGCCAAGTTTGGGAAACACAGCTTTAAGAGAAAGAGTTCAATCTAAGAATTGTTCTTCTAACTGCTGTGAAGAAGCTTGCGAGCCTTTATAATGACTTTAAAATAGGTGGACTTCAACTCCCAGAATTCCCTAACCAGCTGTCAGGGTTCCAAGTAATACACCCATAGCAAACATAACTCAGAGGCAGGTAGATTCCTCAAAGAATAGTTTTATTTGGATATATCATATTGGCACAGGCTGGTGAAAACCGACTCTGAATGTCCCCACGGTTTTCACCTAATTAAAAAGTTTTCTCCTTTCCCCAAACAATCAGTCACATGGTCCAATCAAGGTGTCGCCCGGTTGCCTGGTAACTTGACTCCTCCTCTCTCCGGCCATCTGTGGAAGTGTCCTTGGTTCCCAGGAGAAAGTATTTTGTTTTGGCTACAAACCCCAACTATCTCTATTCCAGTGGTGGGTTCCTCCCGGTTTGGCCCGGTTCGGCCAAGCCAGTAGTGGTGACAATATGAGTAGACCGAATCCTCCAAAAACAAATGAGTAGACCGGAGCCTCCAAAAACAAATGAGTAGACCGGAGCCTCCAAAAATAAATAAGTAGACCGGAGCCTCCAAAAACAAATGAGTAGACCGGAGCCTCCAAAAATAAATAAGTAGACCGGAGCCTCCAAAAACAAATGAGTAGACCAGAGCCTCCAAAAATAAATAAGTAGACCGGAGCCTCCAAAAACAAATGAGTAGACCGGAGCCTCCAAAAACAAATGAGTAGACCGGAGCCTCCAAAAATAAATAAGTAGATCGGAGCCTCCAAAAACAAATGAGTAGACCGGAGCCTCCAAAAATAAATAAGTAGACCGGAGCCTCCAAAAACAAATGAGTAGACCAGAGCCTCCAAAAATAAATAAGTAGACCGGAGCCTCCAAAAACAAATGAGTAGACCGGAGCCTCCAAAAACAAATGAGTAGACCGGAGCCTCCAAAAATAAATAAGTAGATCGGAGCCTCCAAAAACAAATGAGTAGACCGGAGCCTCCAAAAATAAATAAGTAGACCGGAGCCTCCAAAAACAAATGAGTAGACCAGAGCCTCCAAAAATAAATAAGTAGACCGGAGCCTCCAAAAACAAATGAGTAGACCGGAGCCTCCAAAAACAAATGAGTAGACCGGAGCCTCCAAAAATAAATAAGTAGATCGGAGCCTCCAAAAACAAATGAGTAGACCAGAGCCTCCAAAAACAAATGAGTAGACCGGAGCCTCCAAAAACAAATGAGTAGACCGGAGCCTCCAAAACTAAATAAGTAGACCGGAGCCTCCAAAAACAAATGAGTAGACCGGAGCCTCCAAAAATAAATAAGTAGACCGGAGCCTCCAAAAACAAATGGGTAGACCAGTACAGCTCTGCAAGCAGTTAAAAGCCTGGTAGACCAGTACCTCTGCTAAATCCTAAAGAATTGTCACATGACCATCAAGCCATACCCACAAAATAAGCCACGCCCACAGAACCGGTAGTAAAAAATTTTAGAACCCACCCCTGGTCAGAACCTGCTGAAACCCACCTCTGCAGTGTGGCCTCAACACTGAAGCCTCAAAATGGCCTCGGACAGGTCAGTTTCAGGTTTGACACTCGCCCTGCTGGCAGGGGAATTCTGGGAATGGAAGTCCGCCCATCTTAAAGTCACCAAGCTTGGGAAACATTGCTTTAAGAGAAAGAGGTACATCTAGAATTGTACTTCTAACTGCTGTGAAGAAGCTTGGAAGCCTTTAGAAGACAGCAGTGAGCGATAGTGTTCTGCCCCAGCTCCGGATTCCCAAGGATATTGACACACACCAATGGTCCTTATCAAATTTATTAAGTAGACAGAATAAACCAGAGTCTGGCAAAGGTTGGCAACCAGCCCAGAAAACAAGATACGATAAGACTTTTCCAAAAATGCTCTGATGATAATTACAAGTTGTTTCCAGCAAGAAACTTACTAATTGCGTGCGACGTAAATAGGCTAAGAGAGTGGCCAATTAGCCTCAAGCCTTACTCTCGAGGAGACCTCCTCCTCCTGAGTAGCCACTCCTGCCTTTTGGCAGCCCTGCTTGCTCGAGCATTGAGGAGAGGCTCCTCCACTTCACTCTCTCCACTTGAAGGAGCCTCTGGAGGTTCTGAAGGCCCTGGCTGAGTCTCTGCCTCTGGCACCACATCCTCTTCAGCCTCCTCGCTGTCCGACACGAGCACCGGCTGTGCCGGCTGCTGGCGCGACACCACACCAGCCTCCTCGTCATCGGGATCAGCCACAATCTGCGCAGACCGCTGGCGGCCCACAACAGACAGTGGAAAGCTGGCTTAAGGCGTGGGTGACCCATGGACTGATACGGGTGGGGAAGCTTGGCTCACCTGGGAAAAAATGTTGGCGGCATACGCCGCAGCCGTGGTTAAGGAGGTGAAGAAAGTGGCTTTGCCAGCTGTCTGGATGGTGTAGATCATCCTGAGGTTGAGATCTTTCAGATGAGTGGCCTGCCGATAGGTGTTGATGAAGACGAAGACGTCGTCCACCCCTGAGAAATGACACAGGGAGGGAGACGGTTAGGAGGCAAAGTTTTGGGGGAGGGAGAACAGCCCCTGACCCGGTTGGATCGTCTCTTACCGATGCCCACGATGACAAAGGCCGCCACTCCGTTCAGGATTCCCAGGTACTGGATTCCGAAGACAATGTGGTACAGAAAAAGGGCCACCAGGCAGCTGATTCCGATGCTAGCAATGCCAAAAAAGGACAGGAAGACTGCAGGAAGAGAGAAGAGAACAGATTAACAGAGTGAGAAGGGACTTTGTGGGTCATCTAGTCCAACCCCCTGCCCAAACGGGAGACCCCTACACCATTTCTGACCGATAGCAGTCCGGTCTCTTCTTGAAAGCCTCCAGGGATGAAGCTCCCACAACTTCTGAAGGCAACTTCTGTTCCATGGGTTGATTGTTCTCACTGTCAGGAAATTCCTCCTTATTTCCAGGTTGAATCTCTCCTTGTTCAGTTTCCATCCATTATTCCTTGTCTAGCCTTCGGGTGCCTTGGAGAATAGCTTGACCTCCCTCCTCTCCGTGGCAGCCCCTCAAATATTGGAAGACTGCTATCCTGTCTCCCCTGGTCCTTCTCTTCATTAAACTAGACATACCAAGTTCCTGCAACCGTTCTTCCTATGTTTTAGCCTCCAGTCCTCTAATCATCCTTATTGCTCTTCTCTGCGCTCTTTCTAGAGTCTCCAGATCTTTTTTACATCGTGGCAACCAAAACTGAATGCAGGATTCCGAGTGTGGCCTTACCAAGGCCTTATAAAGCGGTATTAACACTTTTACATGATCTTCTCTGCACTCTTTCCAGAGTCTCAGCATCTTTTTTTTTTATAATATGGTGACAAAAACTGGATGCAATATTCTAGGTGTGGTTCTTACTAAGGCATTATAAAGTGATTTGATTGGGTCCCCGTAATCCGTCCAAGTGGAGATAAAAAAGAACATGATGTCAGACCTGGAAGCATTTGAGATTTCAGGCCCGCCACATTTTTCTACTGTGGGAAAATGGGAGGGGGGATTGCATAAAGAGCCTTGATAGTACAAGGATTTAGTGCACCCTGTTATTAACACAGCTGCCTGCAATTTCTGCTGGTTCGAATCTCTCCAAGGCTCAAGGTTGACTCAGCCTTCCATCCTTTCTAAGGTAGGTGAAATGAGGACCCAGTTTGTGGGGGCAATAAGCTGACTTTGTATAAAATATACAAAAGAATGAAGGCTATTGCTTAACGCATTGTAAGCCGCCCTGAGTCTCCGGAGAAGGGCGGCATATAAATCAAATTAAAAAAAAAAAAAAGTATAGGTGATATGTAGTCAAAATAACATTCCTTTCTCAGAGAGTCAAGGACGCCTTGCCCTGGCACTTGGAGTCGGATGATTGGGAGGTATCTCCAGTTTGGACAGAAGATGATTGGACTATGTGGGGACTGGGCAGGGATTTGAACTTTCACTTGGGTGGGGAAAACCTGGAAACTTTCAGATTTGGATTTTCCCAGATGTGCCAATATGACATCTTCAATAAAAAAGGAACTCGGAGTCTTCTTTCGTTGGGTGTGTTATTTGGAACCCTGACATGTGATCTTTCTTCCAGGCCCCAATCCAAAACAGGGTCCCTAATGCTGGGGGTTCACAGCTCCCCCCAAGAACTCAAAGGATGGAAATCCCTCCGGTCTCAGGTGCGAGGGGGTCCCAGGAGCAGAGCAGTGGCCGTTCTCCTTACCTGAACACGACGCCAGGAGGTAGACCAGCACCGCAATGCAGGAGCTGCTGATGAAGGCGAGCAGCATGTCATTCTTGAAAATCTTCCTCACTTCGTAATCAAACAGGTCCGTTCCGCCGTACAGAACCTCCACTTTGCTACAGAAAAAAAGCACGGGAGGTCGGTTGGCCTGACACGTTTAACTTGGTTAAACTGAAATACCCAGTAGTCCCAGATTTACAACATTTTATTGTATTATATTAGTGACCGTTCAAAGTTACAACAGGACTGATATCCCTTTTTCACACTTATGACCGTTGCAGCCTCCCCCCCGCATGGTGATTTATATTCGGGTGCTGGGCAACCGACTCGTATTTATGACGGTCCCGGGGGACATATGTTCCCAGGGGTGAAATGCTCCCGGTTCGGACCGGATCGCCCGATCCGGTAGCGATGGAGGCGGGTGGTTCGGAGAACCGGCAGCAAAAATCCCTGCGGCCACCGCCCCCCATGCCCATAATCATCAGAGGCTTTTTTTTTAATTTTTAAAAGCATTTTTTCTACAACCTCTTTGGCTGAAAAAAATGCTTTTAAAAGCATTTGCAGATCGGGCAAGTCAGCTGGGATCGTCAGAGGCTTTAAAAAAAAAAGAAAAGAAAGCCTCTGACGATCAGGGAAGTCAGCTGGGATCATCAGAGGCTTTTAAAAGCATTTTTTTTTACAACCTCAAAGAGGTTGTAGAAAAAATGCTTTTAAAAGTTAAAAAAAAAAAAGTTGGCCACGCCCACTCAGTCATATTACCCACCCCCAACAAGCCACGCCCACAGAACCGGTAGTAACAAATTTTACATTTCACCACTGTGTGTTCCGACAAGCAAAATCCTTGGGGGAGCCAGATTCGTTTAACGACCGTGCTACTTATTTAACAACGGCAAGGGATTCACTTCACAAACGCGGCAAGAACAGTCGTCAAAACGGGACGAAACTCACTCGGCAAATTTCTCACTTTGCGACATACATTCCGGGCTCAGTTGTGGTTGTAAGTCGAGGAGTACCTGTAATCGCTAGGTTGCATAATAGGCTGAATGCTCCGTAGCCAAACCCTACATCTGCCATCTCCCCCTAGAAATACCCCAAACCAGCTGGACGGGCTGAACATAATGGGGGGGGTGGGCAGGTTTTACAATCTGGAGGGCCCTGAATTTGCGGAGGAAGCTGTGATTTGTGTAATAAACCACGGAGGGCTAAATAAAGAACAACACGCTTAGCCATAGATCACAGCTCCCAAACCATGGGAGTTACATCGTTCCCCGAAAAAGCGAAGTATGGCACTGCACACGGTGCAAGAGAGCACGTTTCCCCCCGCCCTTCCATCCGCCACGCAAGCCCTCGGCTGCCGATCTCCAGGGAATCCTAAACTCTGATTATTTGAAAGAAGAAAAGAAAAGGGGGGGGGATAATCGTTTGGTATCTTTAGGAAGTGCAGCAGCCTGTGTCCAAAGCTGCATGAAATAGCCCAGCTCTTTAGGAGGGGGAAGAGAGAGGGGTCTGGGAAAGTTAATTAAATGAGGGAAGCAATTAAGCCCTCGCAGCAGGGGAGATGGGCTGGGGAAGGGGGTTCCTGCGCTGACTCCTGGAGGTCTCTTTCTCTCTCTCCTTCTCTGCTTCCATGGCTCCTTTGAGCCAAGAGCATCAAGCAGAGATACACACACACACACACAGAGACAGAGAGAGAGAGAGACAGAGTGAAACAGAGAGAGAGAGGGAGACAGAGAGAGAGAGATGGAGTGAAACAGAGAGAGACAGAGAGAGACAGGGAGAGAGAGAGAGAGGGAGACAGGGAGAGAGAGGGAGAGAGACAGACAGAGAGACAGACACACAGAGAGAGAGACAGGGAGAGAGAGAGAGAGAGAGAGACGGAGAGAGACGGGGAGAGAGAGTGAGACAGAGAGAGAGAGAGAGACAGAGAGAGAGGGACAGATAGAGAGACACAGAGACACAGAGAGAGAGACACAGATACAGAGACATAGAGAGAGAGAGACACAGAGAGAGGGAGGGAGGGAGAGAGAGAGACAGGGAGAGGGAGAGAGAGAGACAGAGAGAGAGAGAGAGAGAGACAGAGAGAGAGAGAGAGAGAGAGCAACAGAGAGAGACAGAGAGAGACAGAGAGAGACAGAGTGGCTGGATTCAGGGGCAAGTTTGAACGTAGGTGGTGCCAACATCCAAGATGGGTATTGAATTGGTGTTACTGGAGCACATCTGATTCAGATGCCGCTGGCTCTGTGCCTTGCGTAGAAATGACCTTTTTCAAACCGGTTTCCAAATCTGAATCGAGAGAGAGAGAGAGAAAGAGAAACAGACACAGAGAGAGAGAGAGACAGAGAGAGAGTCAGGGAGAGAGAGAGAGAGAGACAGAGACAGAGAGAGAGAGACAGAGAGAGAGTCAGGGAGAGAGAGAGAGACAGAGAGAGAGTCAGGGAGAGAGAGAGAGACAGAGAGTCAGGGAGAGAGAGAGAGACAGAGAGAGAGAGAGAGACAGAGAGAGAGAGACAGAGAGAGAGTCAGGGAGAGAGAGAGAGACAGAGAGTCAGGGAGAGAGAGAGAGACAGAGAGAGAGAGAGAGACAGAGAGAGAGTCAGGGAGCGAGAGAGAGAGAGACAGAGACAGAGAGAGAGAGACAGAGAGAGAGTCAGGGAGAGAGAGAGAGACAGAGAGAGAGTCAGGGAGAGAGAGACAGAGAGAGAGTCAGGGAGAGAGAGAGAGAGACAGAGAGAGAGAGAGAGACAGAGAGAGAGAGACAGAGAGAGAGTCAGGGAGAGAGACAGAGAGAGAGACAGAGAGAGAGAGAGACAGACAGAGACAGACAGAGAGAGAGTCAGGGAGAGAGAGAGAGACAGAGAGAGAGTCAGGGAGAGAGAGAGAGAGAGACAGAGAGAGAGAGAGACAGAGAGAGAGAGACAGAGAGAGAGTCAGGGAGAGAGAGAGAGAGACAGAGAGAGAGAGACACAGAGAGAGAGACAGAGAGAGAGTCAGGGAGAGAGAGAGAGAGACAGAGAGAGAGAGAGACAGAGAGAGAGAGACAGAGAGAGAGTCAGGGAGAGAGAGAGAGAGACAGAGAGAGAGTCAGGGAGAGAGAGAGAGAGACAGAGAGAGAGAGAGACAGAGAGAGAGAGACAGAGAGAGAGTCAGGGAGAGAGAGAGAGAGAGACAGAGAGAGAGACAGAGAGACAGAGAGAGAGAGACAGACAGAGAGAGAGAAAACAGCACGATCTGAAATATATCAGACCAGGAGTCCCCAACCCCGGGCCATGGTCCACTACTGGCCTGGTGTGAAACCAGGCCACAGGAGATACGGGCAAACGTGGATGCGTGAAGCTCCACTCATGCGAGTGGCAGGCACTTTCACTCGTGCGCGAAACTCCGTTCGTGTGAGCAGAGAGCATGCCCGCCCACCACATGCACAAATGGAGCTGCAGGCGCACACCTGCCACTCACATGTCCCCTGCCCAAGCTGGAATAGTTGGGGGCCACTGCATCAGACACGTTTAATGCTGGTTTAATCCTTGCATTCACAGGGCCCGACCTGCCCCAACATGACTCAAACCCTGGCTGGGTTCACACCTGACACTGAACCCCAGGGAACCCATCCGAGCGGAATCTTGCGAGATCCATCCCCGCAGAAAGCTTGAGCCTCTCACTTTTACTTCTCAGCCCCAGCGGGAAAAAGGGCCCTCAAGCAGGCAGGCTCCTTTTGTGCTGCAGCTACAGAGGGGAGGACTCGCATGTAGAAAGCTCGCTCTGCAAGGTTTCCTGACCCAGCCGTCACGACCGTTAAGTTGACTCGCAAATTTATTCTGATTTATTTCCTGGAGCCATCAACCTCAGCTCCCAATGGCTGGAACCCCATCTTGCTGTTGCCCCTGAGAGGCTAACTTTCTACAGGAGAAGAGCCACGGATGTTTCATCCATCCCCGCATTGTGAAAGAATCCATTTCAACCAGAGGTGGGCTGCTGGGGGTTCGCAGGGGTTCGGGAGAACCTCTAGCTAAGATTCTGTGCAGTTCAGAGAATCCCAAATCCCACTCCTGGCTGGCCTCGCCCACCCCTCCCTTCCCAGGAGTCCCCATGCGGCCCGTTTTGGATGCAGGTAAGTGCAGTGTGTGCACAAAGGCTCGGGGAGGCTGAAAAACGAGCCTACTGGAAATCCCAGAGGGCCTCCGGAGCCTGGGGAGGCCGCTTTCGCCCTCCTGGAGGCTCAAGAAAAGCCTCCAGAGCCCGGGGAGGGTGAAAATGCCCCCCACCCACTGCCATGGTGCAGGAGGCCAACTAGGCCATGCCCACCATGGCCACGCCCACCCAGCAACCGGGCAGAGAACCCCTTGCTAAAATTCTTGAAGCCCACCCCTGATTTCAATCCTTCGGACTGGAAACTCAGGCGAGGATGGAGCAGGGCAGAACCTCTGTGCTCACCTGGTAGACTCCTTGGCCAGCAAGGCCACGTAAGTGACCACAAAGTTTTGAAACTTCCGGCACTGTTCTTCCCAGCGGTCATCCATGGAATAGTAGCTGGGCAGGGGAGCGCCGAAGAGGACCTCGCTCCGCAAGAGAGAGCTTTTCTTGTTCTCAGCCGAGAGGCCCTCGTCCACATACCAGTAGAATTCCGGGTGGGTCATGGCCAGCTCCAGAGACCCTGCGGGAAACAACAGAGTAACAGAATGACAGAGTTGGAAGGGACCTTGGAGGTCTTCTAGTCCAACCTCCTGCCCAAGCAGGAAACTCTGTACCATTTCAGACAAATGAGTTGTCCAATCATTTCTTAAAAACCTTCCAGTGTCGGAGCATTCACAAGTCTTTCTAAATGTTAAGACCAGGGGTGGGCTGTTGGGGGTTCGCGGGGGTTCGGGAGAACCTCTAGCTAAGATTCTGTGCAGTTCGGAGAGCCCCCAAATCCCACTCCTGGCTCACCCCGCCCACCCCGCCCCTCCCAGGAGTCCCCATGCAGACTGTTTTGGATGCAGGTAAATGCAGAGTGTGTGCGGACGCCTGGGGAGGGCAAAAAACAGGCCTACCAGAAGTTCAGGAAGGCCGGAAATGGGCTCCTGAGGGCCTCCGGAGCCTGGGGAGGCCGTTTTCACCCACTCGCAGGCTCGAGGAAAGCCTCCGAAGCCTGGGGAGGGCGAAAACGGCCCCCCTACCATGGTGCAGGAGGCCGACTAGGCCACGCCCACCCAGCAAACGGGCAGAGAATCCCTTGCTAAAATTTTTTGAAGCCCACCCCTGGTTCTAACTGTCAGGAAATTTCTCCTTAGCAGTCTGAGGAGGAAACCCCCGCCCCCTGGTCCGATGGGGACTTTCTCCTTTGCCCTGCTTTGCTGTTTGAGTATCCTCCAAGCTACAGTATGATTCCCAGCATGCTCTACAGAGCATGAAAAGACTGCGGCTGGAGAGACTCAGTGGTGGAGTTGCTTGCTTTCCTCTTCCCTCCTCCTCTTTTATTTTATCCCTTCTTTTATTGACTCTGGCTATTTTGGACACAGGGGAGCAATTATTTAAGCAGGCGTGGGGTAGGCAGGAGCTCTGGCAACTCTACTAAAGGAGCCCTGGTGGCACAGTGGTTAGAAAGCAGTTCTGCAGGCAATCTCTGCCCGCTGCCAGGAGTTCGATCCTGACTGGCTCAAGGTTGACTCAGCCTTCCATCCTTCTGAGGTGGGTAAAATGAGGGCCCAGATTGTTGGGGGCAAGAGGCTGACTCTGTAAACCGCTTAGAGAGGGATGTAAAATACTGTGAAGTGATATATAAGTCTAAGTGCTATTCCTTCCTTCCTTCCTTCCTTCCTTCCTTCCTTCCTTCCTTCCTTCCTTCCTTCCTTCCTGTTAGAATGCAGTATTGCAGGCTGACTCTGCCCACAGCAAGGAGTTCAATGCTGACCAGTTCAAGGTTGACTCAGCCTTCCATCCAAGGTTGGTAAAATGAGGACCCAGATTGTTTGGGGCAACAGGTTGACATTGTAAACCATTCAGGCAGCGCTATAAAGCACTATAAAGTGGTATATAAGTCTTAAGTGCTATTACTACTCCTTGTCCTAGGTTGGCCCAGTCCCTCCACCCAACCCTCAAGGCTCACCTTGGATGTCGGCGAGCTCTTGTCCGAGGCCATCGTAGTATATTTTTCCACCCCTCTCTGTGGGGAAGAAATAGGTCATGAGGGAGCTAGGAGGGGAACAGTAGGAGTAAGACCCCAAAGGGAGATCTTTGAGGACCTCGTGAGGCTTCCAGCAAAACTCCTGGAAGTGAGGATGGTCCATAATTTTGCGCTCCACCTCGTGGATCGTCAACAGGCGCTCGGAGGTGAAGATATTCTTCTCGGCATCTCCCCGAGCGAGGAAGATGAGTTCGATGCGCCAGTGGGCGTGAGTCTGGGTGTTGGCGCTCACGGTGGTGCTCGGATACTCCCACCGAGGGACGGGACTTCGGGATTGGTGGGAGGTGTGGTTGGCTGGGCCAGCCTGATTCCGGCCCGTGTCCCTTCGCTGCCTCCGGGAGAGGTTTGGGGCCCACGTCCGCGAGGCGTTGCGCTGGAGGTGCTGCAGTTTCTCAAAAATCAGTCTCCGTAAGGTCTCCGAGCTGAAATCAGCCAGGTCTCGGCGGCTGCGTCCCCACAAGCCGAACTGGGACTTGAGGGCCAGGGTGAGGGCATCGAAGCGCTGCGACGACTCGTGGTTGCGGATCTCAAAGGCGTTGTACGAGATGTCGATGTCCAGAGCGGGGTAGTGGAGGAACATGGTCAGGGCCAAGCCGGCAGGAATGGCGCATCCCAAAAAGAGGATGAGGCTGGCGGAATAAGGGTTGGTGAAGACCCAGCCCACCACGGTCCAAAAATCCGAGGATGGGAGCGTCACGAAAGTGGCCCGGTGCTTGGGCTTCCACTGGCATTTCCCACAGAGGCGGGACCCTCTGGTTTTCATGCCAGGGCCACAAGTCCCCTCTTCGTCTTCATTGCCGCACCCATCTTGCAATAAAGCGTCGTCCTCCGTGTCCATTCCTAGAAA
The DNA here is from genome assembly GCF_029215685.1 of Pituophis catenifer annectens. Classification (NCBI taxonomy): domain Eukaryota; kingdom Metazoa; phylum Chordata; class Lepidosauria; order Squamata; family Colubridae; genus Pituophis; species Pituophis catenifer. The sequence continues at coordinate 7,218,889 of NW_027256898.1, read as the reverse complement.
GAGAAGAGGGGAATCAAGAGGTCCGAACAGAATTGGAGGCAAATGGGTGAACCGCTAAACTTAACATGCAGAACCGCTAAGAAATGGATCGCACTTCCTGACACCAGCCAGGAAAAAAATCGGAGGGATCCTTGGTGCTCTCTGAGTTTGGTAGTTTCCTTGCAGGCCTTTCGTCACACAAATGAGGTAACGTCATCCGTGCTAGTACTAAAGGGAAGGAAGGGAGGGAGGGAGGAAGGGAGGGAGGGAGGAAAAGAAAGAAGGGAGGGAGGGAGGGAAGGAAGGAAGGAAGGAGGGAAAGAGAAAGAAAGAGGGAAAGAAAGAAAGGAAGGAAGGAAGGAAGGAAGGGAAGGAAGGAAGGAAGGAAAAGAAAGAAAAAGAAAGAAAGGAAGGAAGGAAAAAAGGAAGGAAGGAAGGAAGGAGGGGAAGGAAGAGAAGGAGGGAAAGAGAAAGAAAGAGGGAAAGAAAGGAAGGAAGGAAGGAAAGAAGGAAGGAAGGAAGGAAAAGAAAGACAGAAAGGAAGGAAGGAAGGAAGGAGGGAGGGAGGGTGGAAAAGAAAGAAGGGAGGGAGGGAAGAAAGAAAGAAAGAAAGAAAGAAAGAAAGAAAGAAAGAAAGAAAGAAAGAAAGAAAGAAAGAAGAGAGGGAGAGGGAAGGAGGGAAAGAAAGAAAGATTGAAAGAATGGAAGGAAGGAAAAGAAAGAAGGGAGGGAGGAAGGGAAGGAAAGAAAGAAAGAAAGAAAGAGGGAAAGAAAGAAAGAAAGAAAAAAGGAAAGGAAGGAAGAAAAAGAAAGAATGAAAGGAAGGAAGGAAGAGAAAGAAAGAAAGAAAGAAAGAAAGAAAGGAGGGAGGGAGGGAGGGAAAGAAAGAAAGAAAGAGGGAAAGAAAGGAGGAAAAGAAAGAAAGAAGGAAAGGAAGGAAGGAAAGAAGGAAAAAAGAAAGAAAGAAAGAAAGAAAGAAAGAAAGAAAGAAAGAAAGAAAGAAAGAAAAGACCTCAATCCATTTTCCTTGAGAGTCCTTCCTGCCTCTTCCGCTGCTCGAGTAGGAGGTTGGACTAGAAGATCTCCAGGATCCCTTCCACCTCCAATACTCCATGTTTTAAACTAATGCATCTAAAAGTTTGGCAAAAAGTCTTTGAGTGGCTCCCATCTGGCCGTGTTTTCCCCAAAATGCCAGGCATTTCCTTTTCATTCGTGGCCTAACCCTGAGAACTCTGGCTTCCTCATATTTTTTCTTCGCGCTCTTAAAAACTCCAGCCGGTTTTTTTTAAATGTGAGACGCGGAAACGGCTCCTTGCATTTCCCCGGCCCGCCTCCTCTTCCGAGAAGAGATCCTTCCATAGACCAGGTATAGGTTTTATATTTATATCTCCTACGGTGAGCCAACTCAATCCATCAAAGCTTCTGCCTCCTGAATCACCTCATTAAGAGCCTTTTTTTTTTTCCTGAGGAAAATTATCAATCGAAAGAGAACGAAGACAAGACAGAGAGAGAGAGACGTGCCAAAAGCGACATGTTGTGTATAAATATAACCCTTTCTCACAAATCATCCAACGTTTCGTCTTTATTAAGAGCTTTCAGATCTTTCCTGGCAAACCTCCCAGGATTAAAAGAGGCTTCACATCTGCGAGCTCATAATTTGGTTGTTTTTCTAAGAAGCCAAAAAAGCTTCCAGGAGGAGGGATTCTTATCCCCAAACGGACATCGCAAAGCAGCGGGGAACAAACAGTGTATTTTCGGCCTTTCCACAGTGGGGATCTCTCTTTTGTGGTCCGCCAGCAGCCCGCGGAGCTGGCAGCGGAGTCGGACAATGAGGAGGCTGGGGAGGACCATGGGCCAGTCCTGGAGTCTGGGGAAGGCCCGGACGAGGGCTCTGTGTTGGAGGCAGAGATGGAGCCAGGGCCATCTGGGAGCGATGCGCCGACTCCGGAGCCTCCAGAGTCGGACAGCAGAGAGGCAGAGGAACAGAAGGAGCCTGTTCCTAGTGGATGCATGCGCAGAGCTGCCAGAAGGCAAGAGCATCTAAAGCAAAAAGGACAACTCGGGAGTAAGGCCAGGAGATGATTGGCCCCTCCCATAAGGCTTAAAAGAGCAGCAAAGGCTCTTGGGCTCTTTGTAGGAAAGCAATGTTGCTCAATCTGTTTCCAGTCAGCATCTCTTGTTTCTGAACTTTGTGGGGCTTTGCCAAGAAAGGCCTTTGGCAGGGTGCCAAAGAAGATAAAGGTTTGTGATAAGCCCAAAGGACTTTTTCTGAAGGATTTGTTTTGGAATTAATTTGGACTAAGCTGGGAATGAAGTAATTCTCAGCTGTTATAATAAAACTGTTTTGTTTTGGATCAACTGTGTCTTGTAATGACTAAGTGAGCCTGGGTCCCAACACTCTCATTTGGCCTGCAGCAGTGGGGGTTGCTACCGGTTCGGTCCAGATAGTGCGAACCGGTAGTAACGGTGGCGGGAGGCTCCGCCCACACACCCGGATGTCATCATGGACGCTCAGCGCATGCACAAAAGCTTCTGCGCCTGCGCAGAAGTGCCGCACATGAGTGAAGCAAGCACACGCAAGTTCCCGTTGCAAACTGGTAGCAAAAGTAAGTGGAAACTACCTCTGGCCTGCAGTATTCTGACTTTTGCATATGCTGGCTTCTCATTTAGCGCCGGGCTCCAGGGATCAAAAACTAAAAAAAAAACCCAACGTTTTTTTACTTTTTAATCTTTTTTTAAAAGATCGGCTCTCCCAGTTTTCAGCACTGCCGCACGCACGAAGGCCAGCTGATCGTTGCACACCAGAAACCCAGAAGAGGAACAGGCGACGCCGCGCATGCCAGGCGGAATGGCTCCATGTGCCACTTCGGGCACCCGTGCCCTAGGTTCACCATCATGGCCCTATACCCGTGATGGTGAATCTATGGCACACAGAGCCATATCTGTGGGCACATGAGTGTTGCCCTAGCTGGCCAGCTGATTTTCAGGCCTTCTGGGCCTACTGGAAGTCAGGAAACAGGCCATTTCCGGCCTCCAGAGGGCCTCCAGGGGGGTGGGGAAGGCTGTTTTCGCCCTCCCCAGGCACCAAGAAAGCCTCTGGAGCCTGGGGAGAGCAAAACACAGGCCTTCTGGGCCCACCGGAAGTCAGGAAATGGGCTGTTTTTGGTCTCTGGGTGGGGGAAGGCTGTTTTTGCCCTCCCCAGGCGTGGGGAGAGCAAAAAACGGCCTACCAGGCCCACCGTTAACCTTTTTGTCATCACGTGCCAAAAGTGGGGGGGATCATGGAGGGGCGGACCATGGGGCGCGTGCACAACCCCCCCACTCCCCCCACTTTTGGCACCTGATGGCGAAAAGGTTAGCCATTACTGTCCTATACCATTCCAGGCAGTTGTCTGTCCAATCTCTTCTTAAAAGCCTCCAGTGATGGAGCATTTGTTCTCCACTTGAAATTCAGTTCTTGTTCGGTCATTTTTCCCTGCTTTCTTTTGGGGCGGTGGGAGAAACGTTTGCTGGAAACCTATCCAGAGAGAGAAGGGGCAGGAAAAAAAATTATTCAGGATAGCAGCCAGGTCCCCTCATTGAAAAGAAGAGCTGCTCATGTTTGCAGTCACCCGTCGTCAATTGCCGGCAAGCACGCCTGATCGACTGCCAAGCCATAAATCTGGTTCTCCGGGGCTTCCCAAAATACTATGGATAAGAACGAGGCAAAAGGAAAAAAAAAAAAATTAGCTTTCCTTCTGCGTTCCACAGCTTCATAGATTTTCTTGCTTCCGACGCTCTCAGGGTAAGAAGCACCGTTTATAACCGTTTCCCTTGCAGACTGTGTTAAGAGGGAGTGCAACCCACAATCCCGTTACTGAATTCACTTCATTTTCCAGGGATGCGTAAGAGCTGGAGGCAAAACCCACAAAAGGGATAGAAAAATATAACCCTTTTCTAAATGATAAAAGTCAGCTGCGTGTCGGGCTTTTTACTTGTCCGACTGGGCAAAATCTGCCTGGAGATTTCACCGCCATAAGGGCCCCACCCCCTACCCCTTCCCAGCACGGTCCCTTCCATCTCAATTCTCACTTCCACCGTTTCGCTGGCAACCTTTCTCCGTAGCATCCGAAGCTGCAGGCAAACCAGCTGGCCTCATATACCCTCCCGGGCTCTCAAACTGCAGGCTGGCTGAAGAGAGCCTTGAATGAGTTCTTCCAATATTATTATTATTATTATTAATAATAATAATAATAATAATAAAAATCTACAAAAAACCACCTTACTCAGAACAGCTTACATCCTCCGACGATACCTTAACAGTTCCTAGGTCCTTGGTTAGGACTCGAGCTGCTGAGCTATTAACCAGCCTCAAAGGCTGTGAATCTCACTAAAAATTAACCAATAATAATAATGATGATGATGATGATATCACAGTTGTCGATGGTTCATTATGTGAACTGAAGTACAGAAAAATTGCTGCAGGCTGTGAAAAGGGAGAACATTATAAAAACAACAGAAACAAAGGCAGAATATAAGGGAAAAACAGATTAAATAGGTGGACAGCACTTGAAAAACATTGAAGGAAAATGTGATGATAATTTTACATGGGCCTGGCTTAAGATGGGAACCATCAGGAAAGAAACGGAAGGTTTAATACTGGCTGCTCAAGAACAAGCCCCTACAAACGAATGCCACGAAAGCGAAGATACAAAAATCCACCGACAATCCAAACTGCCGACTTTGCAACAGCAAAACTGTTTCACATTTAAGCCTTGGTAGTACAGGGGTTTAAGGCACCCTGTTACTAAGCTGGTTATTAAGACCAGCTGCCTGCAATTACTGCAGGGTTCGAATCTCGCCAGGCTCAAGGTTGACTCAGCCTTCCATCCTTTCTAAGGTAGGTAAATTGAGGGACCCAGTTGTGGGGGGCAATAAGCTGACTTTGTATAAATATACAAAGTATATATATTGATAGCCGGACTATTGTATATATATTGATAGCCGGACTATCAATACAATAGTTTTAAATTGGGGTATTTAAATTTATTGGGGTTTTAAATTTGAGCCATTTATTTAATTATTTTAAATTTTATATCATTGTTTTGTTTGTGTTTTTAAATAGGCTGTACACCGCCCTGAGTCCTTCGGGAGAAGGGCGGTATAGAAATAAAATTATTATTATTATTATTATTAAATTATTATTAAAAAGGATGAAGGCTATTGCTGAGCACATTGTAAGCCGCCCTGAGTCTTCGGAGAAGGGCGGCATATAAATCAAATTAAAAAAAATAATATGTGAATGTAGCAAAACTGCACACACTGACTACAAAGCTAGACACGACCGAGTTGCTAAATTAGTCCACTGGTCACTATGTAAAAAATACGACTTACCTGTATCCAAAAAGTCATGGGAACATAAAGTGGAAAAAGTTATAGAAAAGGAGAAGGTGAAGATCTTGTGGGACTTTTGAATACAGATGGATCGTCACTTGGAACACAACACGCCATATATCACAGTTGTCGAAAACCGAAACGTACAATTTATTGACATCGCGGTACCAGGAGACGCCAGAGTTGAAAAAAAAAGTACTGGAAAAAAAATCACGAAATTTCGTGACCTGGCCATCGAAATTACATGGCTATGGATGAAACATGTCACAGTGATACCCATTGTCATCGGGGCACTTGGTACCATGTCCAAGAATTTTACAAAACATATCAAGAAAATTGCAGCTTCCTGCAATAATGCCAGCTGAACTGCAAAAAAACTGCGCTACTCGGAACATTATATATTTTAAGAAGATACTTGGTCGATACCTAGGACGCTGGCAGCAACCCGTATCAACCATTAGCACCAGTCTATGGTATTTGTGATGCATTTTTAAATGTCCAGTTGACTGAGTTTCATGTTTAATGAATAAAGTAAATAATAATAATAATAATAATAATAATAATAATAATAATAATAATAATAATAATAATAATATCACAGTTGCCGAGGGCCGAAGCATACAGTTTATTAACATCGCTGTACCAGGAGATGCCAGAGATGCCCAGAAATTAATTTAAAAAAATAATGCATGGGGTAAGTTGAGAGCTTCCCATTATTCTTCTCGTACCTTACTCCAGATTTTTTTCCCCAAATGCATCGGACTTCAATTCCCATCTGCCTTTGCTAACATGGGACACCGGATGGGGAAGGAAAGCACCGGATGCATCAAGTCTTAGAAACATTAAAAAATAATAATAAATACCATCGGGGATTGGCATAAATAGACAATGCGGTACAAAAAGGCAGATTTTTTTTGCTGTGAGAACGGTTCATACAAACCCGCAAGATCAGAGAAAAAAAGGGAAGGTGAGGGAAATAAAGAGATAAAATGGCAAGGAATATCCAGCAGTTCCTGTGGGGGAAACAAAACAAGGAAAGGTGCCATTAAGAGAAAAAACAGAAGCCACGGACCAGAACAAGATTGCTGGTGGAAGATGCTTTTATAATCTGTTTTTCATCAAAGAGGGGAAACGCGTCAGGCGAAGAGGGTTTCCCTTGAGGGATGGGCTGTCTAGCTGCAGAGAGTCAGGAACTTCGGGTCTGAAGTCCCACAATCCATCCAGTAGCTCATCTGGCAGGAGGAAAATTTCAAAAAAAAAAATATACCCCGTTTTCCCGAAAATAAGACCTCCCCTGATAATAAGCCCAATCGGGCTTTTGAGCGCATGCGCTAAAATAAGCCTCCCCCCGAAAAATATTTAAATGCATATGCAGCCGGTCCCCGCCATTTTCTCAGGTTTGGGAGACAGAGCTGGAAATCAGCTAAGACGGCAAGAGGACCCCCGTCTTGCCCCAAAATAAGACCTCCCCGAAAATAAGGCCAAGCGCTTATTTCGGGGTTCAAGAAAATATAAGACAGGGTCTTATTTTTGGGGGGAAACATGGTAGCAACGTGGGATGCTTATCGCGGGATATGGTGGCAGCAACCGGCTTAAAAGATATTTTGCCGTGAAGACAAGGCAGGTCCTCCAGTTTTGCTGGCTGGGGAATTCTGGGAGTTGAAGTCCTCCAGTTTTGCTAATGGGGAATTCTGGGAGTTGAAGTCCTCCAGTTTTGCTGGCTGGGGAATTCTGGGAGTTGAAGTCCTCCAGTTTTGCTGGCTGGGGAATTCTGGGAGTTGAAGTCCTCCAGTTTTGCTGGCTGGGGAATTCTGGGAGTTGAAGTCCTCCAGTTTTGCTAATGGGGAATTCTGGGAGTTGAAGTCCTCCAGTTTTGCTGCCTGGGGAATTCTGGGAGTTGAAGTCCTCCAGTTTTTGCTGGCTGGGGAATTCTGGGAGTTGAAGTCCTCCAGTTTTGCTGGCTGGGGAATTCTGGGAGTTGAAGTCCTCCAGCTTTGCTGCCTGGGGAATTCTGGGAGTTGAAGTCCTCCAGGCTTAAAGTTGCCAAGGTTGGAGACCCCTGCTCTAGAAGGTTCTTTGCGGCTGAAAAATACAAGTTAAATGGAAGCCTCACAGATAATCTTCCGCTTGTTCGATCCTATATCCAAGGAAACGTGGTGTGGATTTCAAGAGTGGGATTTCCCTGAAGGAGGGGGATTCCCAAAGCCAGTCAGATTTTCTGCTCTATCCTTGGCTGATAGTGCACAAGCTAAGCCAAGGCTGGCCCAGGGAGGGTATATCCGAATGGCAGCTTACCAACAAGATCAGGCCAAGAATATAATGTTTTATTGCTGCCCAGATAAGCCTTTGAAGCTACAGTTCTGCACAGCCTCCCTACTAAAAAAAAAAAAGGGGGGGGTTGGCCCTTGGTCTCTTAAGCTTGGGCCGCTTGCAGAGGCTTTCCCCAGGCGAGATCTGGGCACTGCTCACACTGTCTAAAGATGCCAGATCCCCCCTTAAGAGGCTGCTAGTGTGGTGAGGGTGAGTGGATGAGTGTTTAGCAAATTTGGCTAATGGAGAGCCCTCGAAAAATCCAATCAGCTCCCAGTGGCCTAATAAAGCTGCGGCTTTAATGGGGATTGCAAAGAGAAGGGCAAACAGGTTCCAGATGAGAGGCAGGCCTGTGGCAGGAGGAGGAGGAGGAAGAGGAAGAGGAGGAGGCGGCAACGTGGAGGAGCAGGAGGAGAAGACATGGAGGAGGAGCAGGAGAAAGAGGAGGAGACGTGGAGGAGCAGCAGATATGGAGGAGGAGGAGGAGGAGGAGGAGGAGGAGGAGGAGGAGGAGGAGGAGGAGGAGGAGGAGAAAGAGGAGGAGACGAAGAGAAAGAGGAGGAGACGTGGAGGAGCAGCAGATATGGAGGAGGAGGAGGAGGAGGAGAAAGAGGAGGAGACGAAGAGAAAGAGGAGGAGACGTGGAGGAGCAGGAGGAGATATAGAGGAGCAGGAGGAGAGTGGAGGAGGAGCAGGAGGAGAACGAGGAGGAGACCAGGAGGAACAGGAGGAGATATGGAGGAGAAAGAGGAGACAAGGAGATAGAGAAGGAGACGTGGAGGAGCAGGAGAAGATATGGAGGAGCAGGAGGAGAAAGAGGTGGACACGTGGAGGAGCAGGAGGAGATATGGAGGAGGAGCATGAGGAGAGTGGAGGAGAAGCAGGAGGAGAAAGAAGAGGAGACAAGGAGAAAGAGGAGGAGACATGGAGAAGATATGGAGGAGGAGCATGAGGAGAAAGAGGAGGAGACGTGGAGGAGCAGGAGAAGATATGGAGGAGCAGGAGGAGATACGGAGGAGGACCATGAGGAGAGTGGAGGAGAAGCAGGAGGAGAAAGAAGAGGAGACAAGGAGAAAGAGGAGGAGACATGGAGAAGATATGGAGGAGGAGCATGAGGAGAAAGAGGTGGACACGTGGAGGAGCAGGAGGAGATATGGAGGAGGAGCATGAGGAGAGTGGAGGAGAAGCAGGAGGAGAAAGAAGAGGAGACAAGGAGAAAGAGGAGGAGACATGGAGAAGATATGGAGGAGGAGCATGAGGAGAAAGAGAAGGAGATGTGGAGGAGCAGGAGAAGATATGGAGGAGCAGGAGGAGATACGGAGGAGGACCATGAGGAGAGTGGAGGAGAAGCAGGAGGAGAAAGAAGAGGAGACAAGGAGAAAGAGGAGGAGACATGGAGAAGATATGGAGGAGGAGCATGAGGAGAAAGAGGAGGAGACGTGGAGGAGCAGGAGGAGAGTGGAGAAGGAGCAGGAGGAGATATGGAGGAGAAAGAAGAGATGAGGAGAAAGAGGAGGAGACGTGGAGGAGACAAGGAGAAGAAAGAGGGGGAGGGGGAGGAGGAAGAAGAGGGGAGGAAGACAGAAGGAGGAAGAGGAGGAGGAGGGTACTGGCATCAGCAGATCTTGCCATCTTTACCAAGCAGTGCAGAAAAGAATGCCAGGTGTTAGGAGCCACATACAGCAGAGCCAAAGAGCCAGGCAGGATTTGAGGAAGAGAGGTTGCTGGCAAGACCCCCCACTTCTCCTCCAAATGGGAATCCCCTCGCTCGAATCCCCTCCAAATGACAACACAGGATTAAAAAGAAAAGTGGGCCCTGTGGCTTCTGAACTGGGTGGGATGCCTAATAACAGGAAAAGAAACTCGGCGAGGAAGAGAATTTAGATCTGAAAATCGAAAGCAGAACCGGAAAGAAAGAAAAGCGGGACGCGGAGGCAGAGGCGCGACGCTGCTGCGAGGTTTGCTCGTACGATCTTTCGGGGAGCGATGCCATCTTCGGAAGCGTGTATCTGAGAACTGTATCTGAGAACTGTATCTGAGAACAAGGGACGCGGTGGCTGAGTGGCTAAGACGCCGAGCTTGTCGATCGAAAGGTCGGCAGTTCAGCGGTTCGAGTCCCTAGTGCCACGGAATGGGGTGAGCTCCCATGACTTGTCCCAGCTTCTGCCAACCTAGCAGTTCGAAAGCACGTAAAAAAAAAATGCAAGTAGAAAAATAGGGACCACCTTTGGTGGGAAGGGAACAGCGTTCTGTGCGCCTTTGGCATTGAGTCATGCCGGCCACATGACCACGGAGACGTCTTCGGACAGCGCTGGCTCTCCGGCTTTGAAACGGAGATGAGCACCGCTCCCTAGAGTCGGGAATGACTAGTACACATCTGCGAGGAGAACCTTTACCTAAGAACTAAGATAGCTAAGCTACAAATCAAGCCTTACAAAGGAGTGGTTGAAAGAGTAAAGTAGGTTTAATTTGGGGAAGAAAATATTCGTATTTTTAAGAGAAAAGCCAGTCGCCTTCGGTTTCTCTTCCGTCAATGCTTAGCAGTGCCGCCCAATCGGATTGTTCCTGATGTACTAAGCCATCGCTGATCTAATCGTGGCTTGCCTGAATAACACTGCGGTTGGCTGGATTTGCTCACCGGGCCAATTCACACAACAGCTTAACGGTTAAAATCTGGCGATGATCATGAACTGAGTTCTCTAACTTTTAAGGGCCGTCCCTGCTTCTTTCCTCCTTTCTCCGCTTCTGCTGATGTGCCTTTCAGGCCACAAAGGTAATGGCTGCTGTACCTTGAGGTGCTTTTTTCAAGAGGCAACTGGACATCCTTGTTGCTTTGTTTTTTTAACTTTTGAAGACGTTTCGCTTCTCATCCAAGAAGCTTCTTCAGCTCTGATTGGATGGCGGCGGGGAACGGGAGGATTTATATTCCTCGCAGACCTAAATCTTGCATATCCATCCTTCCGTTCCCCACCGTCATCCAAGTCAGAGCTGAAGAAGCTTCTTGGATGAGAAGGGAAACGTCTTCAAAAGGAAAAACAACAACAACAAGGAGCTGCTGATCCAGTTCTACAGAGGAACGATGGAGTCTGTCATCTGCACCTCCGTAACTGTCTGGTTTGGCTCTGCAACCCAACAAGACAGACAGAGACTTCGGAGGATCATTAGAACTGCAGAAAAAACATGGCTACCAACCTGCCTTCCATGGAGGACCTGTATACTGCACGAATCAAAAAGAGGGCTGGGAAAATATCTACAGACCCCTCACATCCTGCATATAAACTGTTTCAACTCCTACCCTCAAAACGACACTATAGAGCACTGCACACCAGAACAACTAGAC